>NC_039368.1:86400476-87000476 GCF_003573695.1 Papaver somniferum | reverse complement strand
CATATTGATTGTCTTGAGATTGATATCTCCGATAGGCAAGATATAAAAAGTAATCACAAACACCTTCGTCTCATTGTTTGTGATTCCGCAACATCTTGTTTCGCTGCCATACGATTAAGATTGTTGTGAGGTGATTGATAACACTAGGTTGTTCTTCGGGAATATAAGACTGGATTATTAATTGGTTCCTGTTCACCTTGATTATTATCAAAATACGGAACAAAACCTTTAGGGTTTATCTGTGGGAGACAGATTGATCCTTTGATAGACTTGTCTGTGTGAGACAGATTTGTTTATTGTCAAAGCCTGCGATTTTGGGTCGTAGCAACTCTTAGTTGTAGGTGAGATCAGCTAAGGGAATCAAGTGCGCAGTATCCTGCTGGGATCAGAGGCGTAGGATCATAACTGTACCTTGGATCAGTGGGAGATTGATTGGGGTTCAACTACAGTCCAGTCCGAAGTTAGCTTGGAGTAGGCTAGTGTCTGTAGCGGCTTAATACAGTGTGTGTTCAATCTGGACTAGGTCCCGGGGTTTTTCTGCATTTGCGGTTTCCTCGTTAACAAAATTCTGGTGTCTTTGTTATTTGTATTTCCGCATTATATTGTTTATCTTTATAATTGAAATATCACAGGTTGTGCGTTAGGATCAATCAATTAGAATATCCAACCTTTGGTTGTTGATTTAAATTGATTGACACTTGGATATTGGTCTTTGGTACCATCCAAGTTATTCCTTGTGTTTGATTAAAGACTCGCTGATTTCTATTGGTTCGAGTAAATCAAAACAAGAGAGAGATATTAACTCCTTGAGATACTTTTACCTAGATTGTGTCTAACTGTCTAGTTGATTCTCTAGAAAGTATTTCAGAGTTAGTCCATACAGATTGATAAGCTAAATATTGGGTGGTGTTGTTAGACCCCCGCTTTTTCAACTCTTTCATCAAAAAGTTCCGTACTCAGGCAAGTCTGATTCCCCTTCATGCACCTATACTACCAATGTGTAATCGTGTTGCCCTGGTCCGGGGACTTTTTCCCACTGACAACTTGGCCGTCACAAAGTGCTATGAGTGGATAGCCTCACCACGGCAATATTACACCGAATGGTTGAATATAGAGCTTCTTCAAACCGAGAATTCTGTCAAGAGGTTTATTGCTAAAGACATGGCTAAACATGACAGACAGTACTCTGGATACTCCCCTTTGCATGAGTGTCCATATGTGCCACAGCCTTGGAATCCCACCACACGAGGAATTCCGAATCAACAGAAGATATTCAAGGCGCGGACAACCAAGACTAACAAATTTCATGAAGGCGACCTAGTTATCAAAGCAGCTAAGCACAACCTTCATTCTGCAAGAGACTCTAATTGGGAAGGACCTCTTATGGTTGATAAATCCATAGCTGGAGGATACTACAAGCTAATCAACACGTATGGCAGGACTGTACCAGTGATACATGAGAATTGGCTCAAAGCATTTGACGCCTGAGATCATTAGATATTTGAGGTATTAGACGTTTGAACATTCATGACGTCTGGATTTGGCATCTAGGATTTCCTTTCATTGTATTTCAATTCCTCCAAAACGTTTGCAATACTTGCATTCAGTATTTGAATTCAGCAATTTGTCAAAGTTCAGTTCAGTTTACTTAAAGAAAATCTCTATCAAATCCAAAGAAAATCCTCAATCATCTACTTATCCAAAACCAAGAAATAAAATCTCACATCTCTCAGAAGTTCAAGAGATTATGAAAAATAAATCAAAGAAAATCAGCAAAGAAAGATTTTTGCTCCTCTGCATCCTTCAAGGCTTGCAAATCCGCCTTCTCCATGTTCAGCTCTTCAGTCATCCTAGCAATCTTGTCCTCCTTTTCCTTCACAACATCATTGGTAAAGGGTATGTTGATCTCACATGAGTCCTTGATATCATCTATCTTCTTACGAATCCATTTCACGTTGAAGCCAAGTCTCTCAGAATTCTTCAAGTTGAACTCCCAATCAAAGAGTACATCTGGAGTAACAGTATTTCTGGCCCTAGTGCATATATCACTTACAACACGCAAGATAACACTTACTTGCATTGTTAAAGAATAAGCACGCTTGGGATCTCTGGTAACGATGATGTGACCAAACTTCTTCCATATCTTGTCATACAAACCGGCATATCCAATAGGAACACTGAATCCACCAACTAGTTCGTGGTATGGGAGTGATGCATAAAATGGAGGATCGAAATCAACTCCTGCACTCGGATATTCATGCACCACTATGCGATTCTCAACTACTGGAGCAACTTCCACGGTCATGGCAACAATTTCTTCTACTCGTGGTTCGGTTTCTTCCACCACTGAAGCAACAACGATTGAAGTCTGGGTCTCCTTAACGGCATCAGTAACAACCTTCTCATGGCCTTTAAGTGCATAGATGGTTGTCTCTTCATCAATAACCCAAGGGTCTCTCAAGTTATCATTTTTGGTTTCATTATTCTCAACTTCGGTATTTGGCACCTAATACGAAGATTACATGAGATAGAGCAATCTGAACATGGAAACCAAAGGAAATCATAAAATACAGCATAAGAGTGATATAACATCATCAAAGTTCATCATTATGCATTCAAGATACGAGCAAATAGCATGAAAGTCATAAAAGCACGTTTTACAACGAGCTCATCTGAGAGGATTTTATGATTCCCTGTACAAAACGGCGAACTGGGAGAAATTAGAGAAGAATTTAAGGTAGAGTTACATACCATTCTCTTCCTATGGATGTTATCTACAACATATCAAACTTTCATAGAAATTGGATGAACGAGTAAAAAGATGTGGCCAAAATATCGAACTACACGCCAGCTGAGAAATTTCTGAAAGTCTCCTGGAAGTTTACTGTTTCGCTGATTTCGACCCCTAAATGTGATCAAAACCTCAGAAGCTTCTTCACTAAAGATGGGAAATTTTCTGGGCATGAAGATACATAGGTAGATCTCGAAAATATGACATCGGACGAAGATTTTATGGTGTTTTTGCTGAAAGACTGAGTTTGAATTTTCTGGTGACGTATTTCGGCAAAGTTTTTCATGTATTCGCATGGATTTTCATTCGTTCATTCATAAATCAACAATTTTATGCTTCTATGGATAAAATTCAAGGGAAATACTTACTTGGGTGTTCTCTGAAATGTTCAAAGAATCAGAATTGCCCGTGTCAACATCAAGAGTATCATTACTTCCATTCGGTTTTGAACCCCGGAAATTTTCTTTATCTCCATCCTCCGAAGATGAACGAGCATCAATACTCTCCACTTCCATGACGACATCCTCCTGGATATATTCTCAAAACATTAGCATTTGTTCTACGAAGCATCATATTTGATTATATGAAAAGGTACTCACATCATCCTCTTCTTCAGCACTCAAGTCAGGAACCGTTTGCCCAGCAGCAGAGAATTGAAGGTCGTCAATGCTTGATGGAGAAAAATTCTGTAACCAAATAATGAATATTGGTTTTATGATCCTAACAACACGGATAAGAAAGAGTCATGGAGGAAAAAGTATTTGACGACTCACCAAAGAAACAATTGGGGACTTTATGGTGTTAGGAAACAGCTTGCAATTCTTGTTCCTTCCCTCTCCACCATGAATAACTGTTTCTGCTTCTGAGAAGTTTAGTTCAATTCGAGGTCTCACAGTACGACCGTCCTGCAAAAAGAAATTGATGCGATAATCAAAAAGCGATTATTTTAATTTTATGAAGACTATGCAAAGGATACATACTGGTGAACATCCTGGAGATACCTTTCGCTTATTGCCACCAGAGACGTGTTTCAATCTTGGTCGAGAAGCAATCATCTCAGCAGAAGGAGGCTCTTTCACTAAAGGTTGGACAACCATTACGAAATCGTGTAAACGCTCAAGCTGTTGATCCCAAAAATCTATGTAACCTGGAGTTACATATGTAATTCGTTCAGAACAAGGGAACCAGCAAGAGCTTCCTTACACATGTGAACGATCTAAATAAGTGTTAAGTTGTTCCACTGATGGTTTCCTCCTTTGAAAAGTTGGAACACATTGATCCATACCCATTTGACGAGCTGCTCTATCGATGTTGTATTCTTCTACTGAAAATTCTCCATACATTGCTGATATAAAATGACCCGGAGTACAACTCAACATGAAGGATCTCTCGCCATCACTCAAGTCAGCATCAGATTTCAAAGTCATACTTTCTTCAGTATTGATGGTTAACAACTGAGAAACATAAGAAGGAATTGACACCCAGGGGTGAAAATTAACCTCAGATTCATTGTCTAACACATCAATGAGACGTGTCTTGGATTGAGGTTGCTTTGTAGAACAACACATAATCTTGGCATTATCCTTCTCAGGAAAAATACGGCGAGCATCAGCAGCGTTCAGTCCTTGCAAGATACTACGAGGAATAGGTGCATAATTCTTGAAGTGTTCCCACATCAAGGCCTGGAGAAACATTGTGTTGGCGTAGCATTCAATCTTCATAAAGTCATTCAAAACATTGGAGTCTATAACCAAGGAGTCTAGATTAGAGTACAAAGAACCTAAGAATAGACTACCTATGGGAAGTTGTTTACCTTGAGCCATCTTAATGGAAAAAGGAATTACAAATGGCTTTAACAAAGTTCCAATGTCTTCAAACACGTCCCTGGACAGCCATAAACACAAGAAAGCAGCGATAGACAACATACCGTCGGCAGGTCTATTAAGAGGGGTATCTCTCGGCTGCCAGTGTGTTAACCAGTGGGCATAACAACCTTTGCCAGACGCTTTATTAATTCTCTCTATTTCGGCTGCCAAGATGTCAGAAACTGCTGTCTCCTCTGCTGAAAGACTTTCAGAAGAAAAGTTACCCGTGATTGGGAGATGCAACAAAGAAACTACATCCTCCAAAGTGATGGTAAACTCTCCCCATCCGCATATGAAAGTATGAGTTAGAATGCACCATCGAGCAAGTAGAGCTATAATACCTCGCGCATCATGAAAAATGAACAAGTCTCCAGATGTTTGGATAGCCCTGGTCACCTGTGCACTATCCAACATGGCTCTAACACGAGGAAAACCCAGCATGTATCTCGCCCATCTAGAGAATTTTTCTAAAGGTCGTCGAGAAAGCTTGAATTCTATAATCGACGCAACAAAAAGTACTCGTTCAAGACAAAATCGAATGGCTGCTCGAGGAGTCACCAATTTCTTCAGAACAACCTCTCTTGGATTTATCAAAAAACGAAATGTTGGAGTTTTGAGGCGTTTTTCAGTTCCCTACTGAACCGCGAAGAATGCGTCATCTATATTTGGAACGTTTTTGATTCCAGGTGTTTCTTCTTCTTCCTCACCAATGGAAGTTTCATCCATACATGTGTCGTCTCTGGAGGTATCATTTACTTAGGAGTCATACATCCTTGTGAAGTAGCTGTAATGTGTACAAAATACTCTACTTCAGTACATCATCATACAAGAAGCAAACTTCGACAATATGATGGAGTTAGACGATCTGATGACAAAATGCTCATGCAAGCATCTACAAAATGGTAATTCTTAACTCTTACCTTTTTATTATTCCACTAACAATAGTAATGGTAATGCAAGAGTTAACACTCCAAAATTTGCTCGTTTCTTCGAATCTACAAAAGACGAGCAAAACTCAAGTTTTCATAAAATCATGAACACTTACATCATACGAACATTAATCATCGAATTATGAAAACTAAACAAATATTTCATCATAAGTAATTGTTTTCCGTTAATATTGCTCAAAGTCAGGCTTTGATTTTCGAAAATATATACATATATATATATATATATATATATATAAATAAATAACGTGATAAACTCACGTGAAAAAAACATATATATATTTGACGTGAGCCCAAGCTCACGTGATTTTATCAAAAAACAAATTTTGTGGAGGCTCCACGGCTAGATTAAAAAAAAATCTCTTTTCCTTCGTACGATCGTCTTTTTTTGAAACGAAGGCTTATTTCGGTTTTGTGAAAAGTTCACAGCTTTTAAGATAAGTTTTGGTTTCCATGAAATCTCATAAACAAAATTTTATCACTGGACATAGGTCTATTTCAAAAGAAAAATCTCTCAAGCTAGGGATTATTGCTAGTCTATTGAACTAACGATCTAATGAACATACGTTTGATAAAGTAAGGATTTTTCTACAAAACTCATACTTAATATGTGCACATGTATATGATTTTAGCATGAAAAACTCATGAATGAATCATCAAACTTCTGGAAAAAAAAGTTATTGCGCACCTGACGGCGCCGGCCAGAAACTGGCCGGACGGCGACGGAGCTCCAACAAAATTTCTGGTGATTCTCTGCTCTGACGTAAGGACGATGAGGAGATGAAGGTGATGGTCGATTATGGAGGAGAAAAAAAAAGGATTAATTCCTTTTATATCAAATTTTGTTTCCAAAACCTAATTTCACAAGGATTTCCTTTCTTGGACCCGGACCCATGAATCCTAAACCGACCGAGGTTCCATCGCCAAATCAGCGGGCCTACATCAATTTAGACTCATTTGACAACGCTCTATCATGACACCGGGATCTTCGTTCAAGACATGGTTTGCTCGCGCAATCGAAAATCCGGTAACATCTTATCTTACGACTAAGTTCAATTACTTACTTCGTCTATAATTAAAAAATCACCATCCAGTGCTGACTGAGGAAAAGGATTGTTCCTGACTAAGCAGGGGACTTAATGTAGATGGTGGATTTTCGACAAAGGCTAAAATCGTAAAACCATAATTATACATACTCCTGATCCAGCAATCAGATGAATATTGAGGCTCATATCTCTCATCGAAACATGAAAGCTCATGCCACAAGAATCTCTGACTGAGAATACTGTCTCTCAGAGTGTACGTAGATGTGTAGTCTCTCAGCTGAGGAAACGGCATATCTCATGAATACTGAGCAATTTCAGTAATTATTTGTATATATAATCGAAAGATTGGACGGCTCCTAGACAGCTTGCCTGCTAGCATAAAGCAATAACGTCTTCAGGATGTAACAATGTTTTCACTTACTATATAAAGGAAATATGACGCTTCAAGAAGTCCATATTTCTCAATTCTCAGATAATAATGCTCCTAAACAGCATGCCTACTAGCATAGAGCCATCAATTAATTATCTCTAATCCTTAAATTCATTAACTGAATATTCAGGAATATTCTACGTTCTTCATAATATTTCGTTACTTCAATTCATGGTTTTCCCAGCAGAATTCCATGGGTTGGTAATAAATATTCAACAAACGGGCATCTGAGCTGCTATCGAGTAAGCCCCGACCAAAATGGTGCAAGTGTACTCAGCAATAATGCACAAATGGGCACCTGAATGCACGAACGAGCATTCCAAAACACGAAGGAATGATGAACCTATGCAAAGTAGGAAGAAAAATAACAATAATAAAATATTAGCAAAGGCGCTAGGGGATTGGGCTCACCGGCCGGCCAGTCACGTCGTGGCTAGTCCCATGCCCAATTCTATATTTTATCATATTTTATTATTTTTCCCCGATATCATGAAAATCCCTTCACTTGAACAAATCTCCTTCGTCTCAAGGAAACTCCCAAGTCTCATGGTGTTTCCTCGTATCAAAGAAATAATAAAAATTAGGAAAGGTGTCGCGGGATCGGGTCTACTAGTCGGCCGGCCATGCCCTAGCCGTGGCCGGTCCCACACCTCATGATTCCTTATTATTTTATTATTTCCCTCATCCCATGAAAATTCCATGATTTCATGATATTTCCTTCAACTCATGAAAATTACATAAAATTAGGGAAAATCTCATGGACCGGGCTCATTGGCCGGCCGACCATGCCCTAGCCGTGGCCGGTCCCACACGCCCTTGTCTCATTATTTTAATATTATTTTTCCCCCATCTCGTGGAAACTCCTTCACTTCAAGGAAAATCCTTATTTTCAACAAACTCCTTGATTTCATGATATTTCCCTAAAGTCATGAAAATAATATAAAATTAGGGAAAGTACCATGGGACCGTGCTCCTTGGACGGCCGGACATGCCTTGGCCATATCCGGTCCCATACCTCATGAATCCCTATTTTGTTATTATTATTTCCCTAAATTAATGGAAATTCCTCAACCTCATGAAATTCCTCGGTTTTATGGTATTTTGCTCACATCAGGAAAATACATAAAATTGGGAAAGGTGTTGCGGGACCGAGCTTTCTAGTTGGCCGGCCATTCCCTAGCCGTAGTCGGTCCCACACCTTGCAATCCCCTATTTTATTATTTATTTTCATCATCTCACGAAGATTCCTCAGTTTCAGCAAAACCCTGAATCCTTCATATTTTCTCAAAATGTTGCTCAAACGCGCATCAGAAAATATCGAAACTCTCAGGACTGAGGTGCGGACATTATGGTGACACGGGAATGTATCCTCGACCGACCAAGGATGACTCCAAGGCTTGCAAATATCTGGTCCCACATGTTTTAACAATTTTGACCTAATTTGCTCAATTGCTCATATTGGGTCCAAACTCTTTTCAAACAACTTGGAGTTTGGTCAAAAGACCATCAGTTGGTCCCACGACCACCAAGGGCCGGTCTCATTCCCTCTTGGTCGGTCTCTCATTTCTTCGTAATTAGGTTTCATCACCTAGAGCTGAGACGAGAGACTATTTTAATAAATGATTAAACCAGCATTTTATCATCCTTTCACCAACTGGTCTTCAAGAGACTTTGGTATTTTGGTCACTCGGGCGTTACATGGTCGACTCATCCCATGTAGTCGGTCCCTCCATCACTCTGTGGTTGATTTTCAATAAATCATCAATTGATCAAAAATTAGGGTTTCGAATCCAGAGCTCTGCAAAAACATAATTCTGAGAAGATTTAAACATTAATAATTTTACGTTGATCCCATGATCAACGCTTTAATAATTATGCTCGGCTCAGATGTCAGCATCTTAAATTAACATTTTGCTCAGATGAGCAATATTCTCAGACTAAGGAATATTGGTTCAACTATCAATATTCAACGGTACCAACAATTCATCAAACGAGCAACATTTGCTCAGACGAGCAATATTTGCTCAGACTAAGGAATATTGGTTCAACTATCAATATTCAACGATTTAGCAACATTTTCTCACCTTAGGTTATCAACATTTATCTGATACCTTTCTGTCAACATACATGTTCAATTCATGAGTCTCGGAACATTTGCAAATGAAGACTCAGCAATACAAGGACTCATCGTCCCATGAAGTCAGCAACTTACTCCACAATCACGAGACATCAATCGTGTCACATGGGGGATATTAACTAGGGTTTTGGTATGTCTGTCTACGGCACGTGTGTTCAAACACACGACGAGAATGTGATCAAGTCGTGTAATCAGTTGGAGGATTTAGCAAAGTAGTGGGCGGAAAATTAACCAAGTCTCCGCACGATGAGCAACTGGTTTTGACACGATTTCCCACTTTCTCACTCTTTGACTCCAGCAACTGTCACACTTCATGGGATCAAGGTGTTTACAATTCTTGAAATTAAAATAAGTCTCTGAATCATGATTGAAACAACGAGACAATCTTTCGTCAAGTAGATAACATGAGATTAACAACTCAACGTCTGAGCAATTACTCTCAACAGAACAAATTAAATCAATCAAAACTTATTTTATTTCTTCACACAGAATACCCAACACACCTACAATCTTTGATCACCATTGATCTCACACATTTCTCAGCTTCCCTCCTACAGATCGACCCATCCTCTCTTGTGACCGAATTGACTCTGAAACGGCCATTGTCTTGGTTTAGGCCGGAGTCTTACAGATTGATCTCTAGAACTTAAAGCACTCCCTTCTTGCAGTGCATCTGTATGAGGTTGAGAATTTTCTCGGTTCAAGGAGTCTCCTCCGCACTGTCATCCTCAATTACGTAAAAACCAGCAAATCGTTTTTTCCCCATCTACAAATCCGAGATCTTAAGCATCATGTTTCCACGTGCCAAACTTCTCAGGAAGCTTGGAATAATATTCAGACTGTATTCGAAGGTGTTACATCAGAAAAGGAAGCAAGAATTCAAACCCTTAATTCTGATTTGGAATGCCTTCTTATGGATTATAACGATACTTTTGAAGAGTTCCATGTTAATCTCTCTGAGATTGTCATTGCTTCTTTCTCTCTTAGAAAGAGTAATTCTGAAAAAGATACAATATGCAAGATTCGCAGATCATTACCATCTATATACGAGTCTAAGAAACATGCAATCATGGAAGCAAATGATCTTTCGACCCTTTCTCGCAGCGTACTTGTTGGAAAGCTGAAGATCTTTGATCATGAGTACCAATCTAATCATCTAAAGGGTATTGCTTTTAAAGTTGGAAGAAATCCTAAGGCTTCGTAGGAATAGATTATATTGGTAGACAATTCAAATGAATTGATTGCAGGAGACTCAGATAATGATATTAATTTAACAGTATCATTAATTACCAAACAGTTTCACTATCTCTTGAAAACAAAAAACAAGACATTTGCAAAAAAAATTAATCATCACCCTAACCGTCTTCATGATCGAGTTCCAGCCAATAATTGAAAATATCAAGAAGAATATGATGAGAATCAGCGTCAGTGCTTCAAGTAGAAAGAGTTCGGTCATTTGGCTAAAGATTGTCCCGATCCGAGAAAATACACTGGGAGTATGGCTCTTGCTATATCTATTGATAAGACCTCAGACTCATATAACTCTGACGAAGAGATACAACTAATATTGCACTAGTTGTTGAGTTGTTTCCTTCACGTTCCATTGATAATCCAACCATTTTAAAAATGGGTAGATCTTACGATGTTGGGAATTCTACCAACGCAACAAGAGAAATACCGACTAAGTGCTTAACTGTCAAAAATCCAAGAATTGCTGAGGGTAATTCATGCAATCTAGGTAATCATGATGATCACTGGGTCATGTTCAAAAGAGAAGTATGTTTTTTAAAACATAAATCTGAGCAAGTCATGAACATGATAAAGGATTACGATTCTGATCAATGTCATCTAAAAAATCAATCCTTAAGATCTTCAGTGTATCGAGGTAATAAGAGAAGTCCGAGAGACATACTTCACTAAATCTAGAATATCATGCATGTTCTGGAACCCATACTAATACCCCAGTGCATAATCATCAAGTGTGACATTGTGTGCGAGGATGCCAGATAAGACACTACGTATATAGAGTATGGGAATAAATCTAGTCAATGAAAATATACCTTGGAAATATTCTTATTTCTGGGAAGTGTTATATTTTCGGAAGTATGTATTACTGAAATCTCGTTTGAAGATATATTAATATTTTTGGTTCATAATTTATTTACCTAAACTATGAATCAAGATTCGACGTCTTCTCTTTCAAAGGCACTTGATCTGAAGGAGTTCTTTTTAAATAGATCTACGCCATCTATCGATGCCAAGAAACCAAAAAAAGAATATCAAGAAGAGAGACTGGCTTAGCAAAAAGGAAAATCAAAGATTGATAAAGAAAGAGCAATGTGTTGAGATAATGACTCAATTCAGTGTTCAAGCTAAAACAGAGTTGCATGCACTTGCAGAGTCATTTACCAAAACATCTCAACTGCAAGAGATTCTGGTTAAGCAACAAGGTTACCTACTTGAGGAAATCCACAAGCTCTATTGGAAGTGTAACCTACCTTCATTAAGTGAGGAGAATATGAAGGAATAAAATGCTTCAGAAATACTTATAAGATTTGAATCTTATTTTATGCCTTTTACTTGAATAAACTAATCAATTGTTGATTTATTTCAATATTTGTGTAAAGTTTATTCAAGCTATCAATAATATGAATGATTAAATTTTTATTTTAAATTCTTTGTGTAATTCTTTTGATAGTTACGATTACATTGCTTGATCCGAACGTTTATCTCTTTTGCTTTGCTTTCGGTTTATGAGATATTGTTTCGGTTTTCACAAGTCCTAATATTTATGATCTCATATTATGAATATCTCTTATGATGTTTGTGACTCTTTGATATAAGCAGGTTTTGGCTCTAACCTTGTGGGATGCTTTATCAAAAGATCATAAGTAGATATTGATTAAACTCATGTGTGAAGTCACAAATATACTATTATCGATTTATGGTTCATAATTATGTATGTTTTATACATGTGAGTTTCGGTTTTACCTTGTCACGTTAGCAACACAAAAGCTAAGACTTTGTCGACCTTTATCTGGTAAAGGTTGTCTTGTTTGTTATTCTTTTGTCTTGCAGGTAATTACAACTCACATGAAGGAGATATCTATATTGAACTGGTGTTTAAACGTCATATCTTTGTGGGGAGAGTGGTTGTGGAAATCGAGGGAAGACTTATTCTGATAATCTTTCCTGATATAAAATCTTGACCAGTTCGGATGTATTAGTTTGTCATATTGAAGAGTAAGGTAACGATGTATTTATGTTTGTTAATCGTTTCCTTGTTAAGAAAATATGATTCAAATACTCATTCTTGCTTTGGCTTAACGAGAAGTACGTTACAATTGTTATGTTTCAATTGGTTCCGGTTAAGAAAACTAAGTTCATTTTGATCTTAGTTTAAGCTTATCAAAACAAGGCATGCCAACCATGCCAGCCGCACCATCGTGCCAATGGCAAACCATGCCAGCCACGTCTCCGCGCCAAGGCATGCCAACCATGCCAGTCGCACCACCGTGCCAATGGAAAACCATACCAGCCACGTCTCCGCGCCAAGGCATGCCAACCATGCCAGCCGCAGCATCGTGCCAATGGCAAACCATGCCAGCCACGTCTCCGCGCCAAGGCATGCCAACCATGCCAGCCGCACCACCGTGCCAATGGAAAACCATGCGAGCCACGTCTCCGCGCTAAGGCATGCCAACCATGCCAGCCGCACCACCGCGCCAAGGCATGCCAACCATGCCAGCCGCACCACCGTGCCAGCAAATAATGTCATCCACACCACCGTGTCAATGGCAAACCATACCAGCCACGTCTTCGCGCCAAGGCATGCCAACCATGCCAGCCGCACCACATGTACCAATGGCATGCCGTGCCAACCACATCTCCGCGCCAAGGCATGCCAACCATGCCAGTCGCGCCACCGTGCCAATGGAAAACCATGCCAGCCACGATTCCATGCCAAAGCCATGCCGGCCCCGCTATATGCCGCTGGCTGCCAAAACGAAGGGTTGCAACAATCAACCGCCACTCTTCCATATAAGATGCAGATCTTAGCCATCCAAGGTCGACATCTAACGCGTGGTAACCTTTGGCCCAACGCCAAGCCCTAGTTTTTGCCGCGCCCAAAACTAATGCCAAACCCTAGTATTTAGCCGCGCCCAACCACGCCAAAATCCTAGCTTGGCCACGATTCCATGCCAAAGCCATGTCAGCCCCGCTATATGCCGCTGGCTTCCAAAACGAAGGGTTTCAACAATCAACGACCACCCTTCCATCTAAGATGCAGATCTTAGCCGTCCAAGGTCGCCAGCTAACGCGTGGAAACCTTTGGCCCAACGTCAAGCCCTAATTTTGGCCGTGCCCAAAAGTAATGCCAAACCCTAGTTTTTGGCCGCGGCTAACTATGACAAAATCCTAGCTTGGCCACGTTTCCATGCCAAAGCCATGTCGGCCCCGCTACATGCCGCTGGCTGCCAAAACGAAGGGTTGCAATGATCAATGGCCACCCTTCGATCTGAGACGCAGATCTTATCCGTCCAAGGTCGTCAGCTAACGCGTGGTAACCTTTGGCCCAACGCCAAGCCCTAATTTTGGCCGCGCCCAAAACTAATGCCAAACCCTAGTTTTTGGCCGCGCCTAACTATGCCAAAATCCTAGCTTGGCCACGATTCCATGCCAAAGCCATGCCGACCCCGCAATATGCCGCTGGCTGCCAAAAAGAAGGGTTGCAACAATCAACGACCACCCTTCTATCTGAGATGCAGATCTTAGCCGTCCAAGGTCGACAACTAACGCGTGGTAACCTTTGGCCCAAGACAAACCCTAATTTTGGACGCGCCCAAAACTAATGCCAAACCCTAGTTTTTGTCTGCGCCTAACTATGCCAAAGCCATGCCGGCCCCGCTATATGCCGCTGGCTGCCAAAACGAAGGGTTGCAACAATCAACGGCCACCCTTCCATCTGAGATGCAGATTTTAGCCGTCCAAGGTCGCCAGCTAACGCGTGGTAACCTTTGGCCCAACGCCAAGCCCTAATTTTGGTCGCGCCCAAAACTAATACCAAACCCTAGTTTTTGGCCGCGCCTAACTATTACAAAATCCTAGCTTGGCCACGTTTCCATGACAAAGCCATGCCGTCCCTGCTACATGCCGCTGGATGCCAAAACGAAGGGTTGCAAAAATCAACGACCACCCTTCTATCTGAGATGCAGATCTCAACCGTCCAAGTTCGCCACCCAAGGTATGCTAACCATGCCGCACCACATGTGCCAATAGCGTGCCGTGCAACCTCTCCGCGCCAAGGCATGCCAACCATGCCACATGTGCCAATGACATGTCGTGCCAGCCACACCTCCACGCCAAGGCATGCCGTGCCAGCCACATCTCCATGTTAAGGCATGCCAACCATGCCGCATGTGCCAATGGCATGTCGTGCCAGCCACATCTCCACGTCAAGGCATGCCAACCATGCCACATGTGCCAATGGCATGCCGTGCCGGCCACATCTCCACGCCAAGGCATGCCAACCATGCCACATGTGCCAATGGCATGCCGTGCCAGCCACATCTCCGCGACAAGGCATGCCAACCATGCCAACCACACCATTGTGCCGAAACCATGCCGACCTTTCCTTCACGACATTGGCTTCTAAAACGAAGGGTTGCAACAATCGACAACCACCTTTCCATTTAAGATGAAGATCTTACCCGTCCAAGGTTACCAGCTAACGCATGGCCACCTTTAGACCGACGCCAAGCCCAAATTTTGGTCGCGCCCAAACAATGCCAAAACCCTAGTTTTTTGGCCGCGCCTAAACTATGCCAAAATCCTAGCTTGGCCATGCCTAACCATGTTAAAGCCATGCCGTCCATGCTTTCATGCCGCTGGCTACCAAACGAAGGGTTGCAATAATCAACGGCTACCTTTCCTCTCAAGATGCAAAATCTCGATCGTCGAAGGTCAACACCGAGCCGGCAAAGTCTCCCAAGATAAACTTGCCAAATAGCAGCAACATGCTACATTTGTTTTGCACAAAAACACCCGAGACATCAAAACATGTCACAAACTGGGGGATGCTCATTGGGGTATTGGTTTGGTGGCTTACAGCGTACGTTTCACTTCGACTTGTATAAATAGGTCTTACCTATTTCCACCGAACAACAAGTTCTGGTCAGGAGCATACAACACTCAGAAAACATTTGCTAGCCTTCCATCCGTTAGATTTCCACTTTCTGATACAAGTCGTCAAACCACTACTCTTCCATAATCAACTATCCTGGTCTCAACACTCTCTTCTCTTCTCTCCCCAAAACCAACCCTTCTCCTCCACTTTGTGACAGAAGCAAGTCTGGAACGACCATTTCTTGGTTTAGGCCGGACTTGTACAGATTGATCTCTCGAATCTAAAGTACTCCCTTGCAGTATATTGTTTAGGGTTTAGACTTGTTTCTCACCCACATCACACGAAATTACCGAAACCAGCAGAAACTGTTTTCACCCTCAAACAATTGGCGACCACAGTGGGAGATTGATCTTTCGGTTACAATGTCAATTTTCGACCATCGATCTCATGCTTCGACCCAGACAGGAAGGCGGTAGAAGCAAACGATCCGCTCAGGGATCGACAACTCAGTTACCAGACGACCCGATTATCAGTCATGACATGACAAGGGATGAATGGGGACTTCCCAGAGGTTAGAAGCAAACGATCGGCCCAAGAATCGACGACTCGGTTATCAGGTAACTCAGTAACAACTGGGGACTTTCCACAATCGCATCGGTGCTTCCCACAAAACTCGGACTTACACCCGGAAGATTCATTTTTCGTTAGGAGATCCGAAAAAACCGAGTAAGTCTTGCCTAGACAAAATACATGGTTTACTACTTCAAGTTTTCACGGGAATAATAAAACCGATAGCCATATTATGTTTCATCCCATGCCCTCTACTGACACGCAACGCTCACAATTCCATGGCTTTCCTGGGATGTTTGTGTCACTTATAATCGTAACCAAAAAACATCATCATTCTAAAACAATTCATTCCAAAAGAATAATCCAAAACCCTCATAAATAACAATTATCTATCAATTCAAATCAAACCATAAACCAAGCGTTTTATTTATCTTTCAACAAAAAAAACAAACAATCACTTACCCGTACGTGCCTACTTTGCATAGTAATGATTACTCGTCACTATTCATGAGGTAGCCGACGTTACTACGGTGATATTCGAAGAGGAATTGTTTGTGATGAAGTATTTCTAAAAGTTTATGAAAGGCATACCCACGGATAGGGTTTACACCAGTTCAGAAGAACAATATTTCTACAGATTTATGGAAGGCATACCTATGGCTAGGGTTTACACCAGCTGGAGTACATAGCTGGAATATGCTTGCCCACTTTATTGCTACCGCTAACACCAGGACGTGAGAACAAAGATACGAGATAAAAAGGAGAGCCAACCCCTTTCATACGCATAACACTTTTGGAATTTGAATAAGGAAATGATTTCCTATTTTAGCTACGTATGGAAAGAGGCAACTGGGCCCACAAGAACAAGTCCTCGCTGCGCCAAGCCAACGCCGTGCCAAGCCAACAGTCCACGCCATGCCCATCCAACAGTCCGCGCCATACCAAATCCAAGCCAGTGTTCATGCTAAGCTAGCGCCCATTCCAAGCCGATCCAGTGCTAACAGCTTGCATCTTTCCAGCGCCAGCAGCTTGCATCCTTCCAGCGCTAACAGCTTGCATGTTTCCTGTGCCAGCAGCTTGCATCCTTTCCAGCGCTAACAACTTGCATCTTTACAGCATCTTGCATCTTTCCAGCGCTAACAACTTGCATCTTTACATCAGCTTGCATCTTTCCAGCGCTAACAGCTTGTATCTTCCTAGTGCCAGTATCTTGCATCCTTCCAGCATTGCTTTTGGACGCCCAGTAGAAGGGAATCAACAATCTAATTTCACCACACGTAAAGATCAGAAACGACTTTTTCAAAATCAAAGCAAAGGAAATCAGCAACCCCCCTGAGTTCACAAAGACTCTTTTCCTATCAGGAGATGCATGATTTCTGGGGACTTCGCCCGCAAAATCGTGCAGTCTATGATGAAACATTTATGTGAGATTCTATATTTCCCCAAGGCACAACGTCAAGACATATTTGCATCCCTCAACCGCACTGCATCAGGAAAGCAGTTGTTTCCAGCCAGGAGGTCGTTCCCAGACCCCTCTTGGAAAGCACGATTGACAGATGGAACTGGGGACTCCTAACCACTGTTCGCTTGAAGGGTGTCCAGTTTGACAGCACACTGATTGACGCAGCCTCTCTGCTTCAACGTCCTCCAGCAGCAGCTCCGCTTTAACGTTCGCTTCAGCAGTCGCTCCGCTTCAACGTTCTCTCCGCTTTAACGTTCGCTTCAGCGGCCGCTCCGCTTCAGCGTTCTCTCCACAAGCTGCTCCAGGATCCGAAAACGAAGCTTTAGCTTTTTTGCTCTATAAGTTTCAACGTCCTCTCCAAGAACCGAAGCCGCTTCAACGCCTCATTCCCGTCAAAGCTCGTGGTCATGGGCAGTTTGCTCGCTTACGCATCCAGCCTACTTTGTTCCCATGACAATGTAGTCTCTTCTGATCACATCTGCTGCCAAGAACTGGTGCCGCTCGTTTGTTGATACCAGGGAGAGATTCATCAAAGCACGATCACTACAAAGATGGAAACATGTAAAACACATTTGGGGACTGAGGATCTACACGGAATCCCTTCACTGTCAAATATCAGAAGACACGGTCAACCAAAAGGTCATAGTCACGACGAGGTCATTTACTCTTCAAGGGTGCAGCGTAAGAATATCAGCACCTCTCTTTCTAGAAGATGCCTGCAACACTTTTCGAGGCCGTGGTGGATCCCAAGGCTGCTCAGAAGAAACAACTTCAGAAACTAAAGAAAGGTGCGACTGGGGACTGCTCATCGCAGTCCATCCCGATGACCATCAAAGATTCATGAGATAACCCCAGAGACGCGGCTAAAACATTTTCCTGAAGAAGCAGAGGGATCCACGATAAACAACATAACTCTGTCATTTTTACCACATTACTATCCAGAGTATTTCATCCATGTGACATTCTAAGCATCCCAGCGTCACATCCAGAAGAGTACAAAATCTTGTATCAAATCCCGTGGACGTGGATTCAAGGCGATGCAATGAAAGTAGGCTACACGTGGGGGCTACTAGCACGTGGCGCTTTCACCCCCCTCAACCAGGTTATTTCTGATTTCAACATCATCACTGTCGAAGTTTTACGAGCCGCAGGAATTTCTCAACACGAAGCCGTACATGTGCATCGAAGACTCCAAAATCATGCCACAGAGATACATTCACATGTTCGGCCGTGCCGTTAGATCTAACAGAAATATAACTGGGGATTGCTCATTGCATCCCATTCCACACGATAGTCCAAGATTCAAAAGATGGTTCGAAGGATGTCTCTTGGAACAAAGTCCTTGAAGACTTGATAGCAGCACGTCGGTAACGAAACGTTTCCCAACTCATCTATTTCATCCAGTGGCTCCGGAAGATTTCGACCGTACAAGCATCCGCAACATACTGTCATCGCGATCAGAAGGTCCAGGCTTGAACAACCTAAAATCAAGGATGGACCGACAATGCAACCACATCCATCCGTCCCAAGAATGCAATGGATTTTGATAAATTTTGGAATCCACTGGAGAGACACTGCAGATGAAAGCACAGATCCGGACGAGCAACAGAAAATAGAAGAAGGTCAATACCTCTTTTCATACGGACAGAGTTTCTAGAGTTTGCACAGAATAAAGTTTCCTTCTTGCTCCATGAATGCAAATAGAGGACTCGGCGCGACTATGCTACCCGGGACCGCAACATCCCTCCTGAATTCTTCCTGAGTTTTACTGTCGGGCTGTTTTCGCCTCCTAAATGAATTTAAAACCTAAATATTCCCTCTTAGAGTGATAGGAAATTCTTTTCCGATCAGATGGAGGGGCGGACCGTCAAAATCCGAGTTCGTACGAGAATTCTACAACGATTCTAGTAAAAGGCGCTAATTAGGGTTTCGACATGCCAAACCCTAATTTAGACAAAGTTGTCAGGCGCCATCACTACCATTTGATAAACGAAGTTCCAGCGTCATCACCATCGTTTGGTAGCCGAAGTTCCGAAACCAGTTTACACCATTCTGTGGACTGAAGACAGATTCCACCATTCCGCGGACCGAAGCCAGTTTCCTCCATTCCAAGCCGACCAACGCATGCGGCTCTAATTCCAAGCCAACCAACGTCTGCGGCTTCCATTCCGAGCCGATAATCTACATCTCACCACTTCACGGTCTATCCAGCAAAACCACAAACAGAATCTATGCAAGGATGCCAACACGAGAATCACGAACTCTCCTTACCTCTCGAAAAAGGTTAGCCGGGTCTTCTTGACCATCTTTTCACGACTTGTCATTTCGATTTTCTCCTCGCCTATCACCATCTAATGCTTACCTCCCAAAAATGCTCTTGTTCCGAGCTAAGCAGGGGACTAAATATTGATGGTGGTTTTTAGCTTAGGGTTAAAATCGTAAAACCGTACATCTGACATGACGTCACTATGACCACTAGCGCATTTATTGAATCAATCAGCATGCCTACATAAGAATTACTAGGGTACCTTTTTTATATACACGTAACATGTTCCACGGCAGAACCCTTAGTATTGACCGACATCATCTTCGTATATACCAAACCCTAATTCTCATACTACCGTGCCAATGGCAAACCATGCCAGCCACGTCTCCGCGCCAAGGCATGCCAACTATGCCAGCCACGTCTCTGCACCAAGGAATGCAAACCATGCCACTGTGCCAGTGGAAAACCATGACATCCACGTCTCTGCGCCAAGGCATGCCAGCCATGCCAGCCGCGCCACCGTGCCAATGGCAAACCATGCCATCCACATCTCCGCGCCAAGGCATGCCAACCATGCCAGCTGCACCACCGTGCCAATGACAAACCATGCCAGCCACGTCTCCGCGCCAAGGCATGCCAACCATGCCAGCCGCACCACCGTACTAATGGCAAACCATGCCAGCCACGTCTCCGCGCCAAGGAATGCCAACCATGCCAGCCGCACCACCGTGCCAATGGAAAACCATGTCAGCCACGTGTCCGCGCCAAGGAATGCAAACCATGTCAGCCGCACTACCGCGCCAAGGCATGCCAACCATGCCAGTCGCACCACCGTGCCAATGAAAAACCATGCCAGCCACACCACCGTGCCAATGGAAAACCATGCCAGCCACGTCTTCGCGCCAAGGCATTCCAACCATGCCAGCCGCACCACATGTGCCAATGGCATGCCGTGCCAGCCACATCTCCGCGCTAAGGCATGCCAACCATGCCAGTCGCGCCGCCGTGCCAATGGAAAATCATGCCATCCACGATTCCATGCCAAAGCCATGTCGGCCCTGCTATGTGCCGCCGGCTGCCAAAACGAAGGGTTGCAACAATCAACGGCCACGCTTCCATCTGAGATGCAGATCTTATCCGTCCAAGGTCGCCAGCTAACACGTGGTAACCTTTGGCCCAACGCCAAGCCCTAATTTTGGCCGCGCCCAAAACTAATGCCAAACCATAGTTTATGGCCGCGCCTAACTATGCCAAAATCCTAGCTTGGCCACGATTCCATGCCAAAGCCATGCCGGCCCCGCTATATGCCGCTGGCTGCCAAAATAAAGGGTTGCAACAATCAACGACCACCCTTATATCTGAGATACATATATTATCCGTCCAAGGTCGCCAGCTAACGCCTGGTAACCTTTGGCCCAACACCGAGCCCTAATTTTGGCCGCGCCCAAAAACAATGGCAAACCCTAGTTTTTGGCCGCGCCTAACTATGCCAAAATCCTATCTTTGCCACGTTTCCATGCCAAAGCCATGCCGGCCCCGCTACATGTTGCTGGCTGCCAAAACAAAGGGTTGCAACGATCAACGACCACCCTTCCATCTGAGACGCAGATCTTAGCCATCCAAGGTCGCCATCTAACACGTGGTAACCTTTGGCCTAACGCCAAGCCCTAATTTTGGCCGCGCCCAAAACTAATGCCAAACCCTAGTTTTTGGCAGCGCCTAACTATGCCAAAATCCTAGCCTGGCCACGTTTCCATGCCAAAGCCGTGTCGGCCTCGCTACATGCCGCTGGCTGCCAAAACGAAGGGTTGCAATAATCAACGACCACCCTTCCATCTGAGATGCAGATCTCAACCGTCCAAGTTCGCCACCCAAGGTATGCAAACCATGCCACACCACATGTGCCAATGGCGTGCCGTGCAACCTCTCCGCGCCAAGGCATGCCAACCATGCCACATGTGCCAATGACATGCCGTGCCAGCCACACCTCCATGCCAAGGCATGCCAACCATGCCACATGTGCCAATGGCATGCCGTGCCAGCCACATCTCCACGCCAAGGCATGCCAACCATGCCGCATGTTCCAATGGCATGTCGTGCCAGCCACATCTCCATGCCAAGGCATGCCGACCATGCCACATGTGCCAATGGCATGTCGTGTCAGCCACATCTCCACGCCAAGGCATGCCAACCTTAACACATGTGCCAATGGGATGCCTTGCCAGCCACATCTCCGCGACAAGGCATGCCAACCATGCCAACCACACCACTGTGCCGAAATCATGCCAACCTTTCCTTGACGATGTTGGCTGCCAAAACGAAGGGTGGCAACAATCGACGGCCACCTTTCCATATAAGATGCAGATCTTAGCCGTCCAAGGTTACCAGCTAACGCATGGCCACCTTTAGACCGACGCCAAGCCCAAATTTTGGTCGCGCCCAAACAATGCCAAAACCCTAGTATTTTGGCCGCGCCTAAACTATGCCAAAATTCTAGCTTGGCCATGCCTAACCATGTTAAAGCCATGTCGTCCATGCTTTCATGCCACTGGATACCAAACGAAGGGTTGCAATAATCAACGGCTACCCTTCCTCTCAAGATGCAAAATCTCGATCGTCAAAGGTCACCACCGAGCCGACAAAGTCTCCCAAGATCAACTTGCCAAATAGCAGCAACATGCTACATGTTTTCCACAAAAACATCCGAGACATAAACACATGTCACAAACTGGGGGATGCTCATTGGGGTATTGGTTTGGCGGTTTACAGCGTGCGGCGTACACTACGCCCATTACAAGACAGTGTCATAAGGATGAGGCGGTCAGTAAATACAGGGAGTAATGGTGAAACGCTTTCCTTCATTATAGAACATCAATTCCAGGCGTTACCGGTTCTCACCTCCTCCCATTTACTCATCCATTTTCCATTTCTTACGAGACCAGAGTACGTTTCACTTCGACTTATATAAATAGGTCTTACATATTTCCACCGAACAACAAGTTCTCGTCAGGAGCATACAACACTCAGAAACCATTTGCTAGCTTTCCATCTGTTAGCTTTCAACTTTCTGATACAAGTGTCAAACCACTACTCTTCCAGAATCAACTATCCTGGTCTCAACACTTTCTTCGCTTCCCTCCCCAAAACCAACCCTTCTCCTCCACTTTGTGACCGAAGCAAGTCTGGAACGACCATTTCTTGGTTTAGGCCGGACTTGTACATATTGGTCTCTCGAATCTAAAGTACTCCCTTGCAGTACATTGTTTAGGGTTTAGACTTGTTTCTGACCCACATCACACGAAATTACCGAAATCAGTAGAAACTGTTTTCACCCTCAAACAGCGACGAAAGAAGATATTGTGGAATCACAAACGATGAGACGAAGATGTTTGTGACTACTTTTATATCTTTCCTATCGGAGATAACAATCTCAAGACAATCTTTACGATTGTACTCAACACGATAGAATCAGCAAGATCAGATCACACAACTACAAGAAAGTAGTATCGGTCTGGCTTCACAATCCCAATGAAGTCTTCAAGTCGTTAACCTACATGGTCTCGAGAAGAAACCTAAGTTTAAAGGAGAATCGACTCTAGCTTATACAACTAGTATCACACAAGAGGTGTGGGGATTAGGTTTCCCAGTTGCTAGAGTTCTCCCTTATATAGTCTTTCAAATCAAGGTTTGCAATCAATGTTAGCTTAGTAACAAAGCATTAAATATTCACCGTTAGATGAAAACCTTATTAGATTCAAGATAATATCTTTCAACCGTTGGATCGAAAACTTAGCTTGTTACACACAAATGAAATGCACGATTTTAGGTTTGTGTAGCCGTACCCAAACATGTACATTTGTTGGTTCAACAATAGTTAACCAAATGGTTATCCATATGAGCACTTTCATATCAACCATATTCTTCTTCACCATAACTAGTTCAAATGACTCAAATGAACTAGTTAGAGAGTTGTTCAATTGTATAAATCTTATATAACTATACAAGACACAATTGAAGCAAAAACGATTTGATTCACTCGAATCGATTCATGAACTTTATAGCCATGGTTTGCAATTTGCATTCCTTAGTTAATATAAATATAAGTTCACAAATAATCGTCTTTAGATATAACCAACTCAAGTACGCGGACTTAGTTCGCAGACTTAAGTTCCTGGAAGGAGTTCACAAACTCCAGCAGATATTCTCGGGATGAGAACCTCCGCCAGTTCACGGACTGAGTTCACAACTCTTGTTCCGGCTTTCCTGATCAACAAAGTACGCATACTTTGGTTCAAGGAATAAGGACTTATACATATATGTGTTGCCACACAATGCTTATATCCAACAACGGTTATATAATCTAAACTCTCATTTCAATCATTGAAACATTCTTAGAGAACGTCATATAGTTGTTATTCACAAACCATTTTTCGTCAAAGCCATTTTCAAAGTGATTGAAACATTACATGACTTTCGTCACTAGGTAAAGATGAACTTGGCCAAAGCGAAAGCTTACAAACACATATTTCGAGAAATAGATAAGCGAGATAAACTCGGCTCGAAATAGCAAATATGTATAATCAAAATATATATAGCAAAACGACTTTTGTCTCAAGATAGTAAATAGAGTAGATAGACTTTTGAGTGATAGATAAGTTCAGGTCTCCACATACCTTTTAGTCGATGAAGTTCCACCAGTTCCTTGAGTAGTTCTTCGTCTTTTATGATGATCGCCATTGAGTTCTTGAGATCAACTACACTTTCTATCCTAGTCTGAGACTTATAGTAGACTACAAATCAATACTTATAGTTTTTATCACTAACATTGACAAACATGCTTGAGATAGCAACGCATGCGAGTTCGACCGAGCAGTGCTCTAACAATAGCTAAAACAAGTGTGGAATTGACATTCTAAACATGTAAATTAAGCACTTATCAATTATATTTGAGTTCAACAAAGGCTCTTCCGTTTAATCTAATAAAATCCTTTGTTAGGTAAGATCTACCAAGATCCAGATTATCAAGATAGACAGATCTAGGTATACAAACTATCAGATTTGGATACTGAAGAATACCACCAAATAATAGTTTGCCGATCTAATATGACTACCAAATAAGATGTCTATCAAAGATAAACAAAATCTAGTCGGATCCCGACCGATCAAGTGTGTGCATAAAGTTAAAGCACAAAGATACGAAACTAATCAGAAATCTTTTTGACTTCAATCTTCAATGTCTTCTTCTGTAGCTGCACAAAAAAACTTGATTCCCTTGTGATCGATCACGTACAAAACATGGTCTGTTAACAATGGATGATCACAAGCCTATCGTCAGATCTAAAAACAGATCTGTTTTATGTCGATCCTTGGTCTGGTTCGAGTAACCTTATATCAGAAGAGAAGGTTCTCATAATAAACAAACTAGGTGCAATCAAGGTTCAACCACCGTTAGTCAATAAAAACAATAACCAAAAACTAAAATAACAATGCAAATTCTAGTTCCAAGTTCCAACCAACGGTACCATCAAGACGCTTGGTCCCGCAGAAGTCTTTAAGCTGTCGGGCGTAATAGATTTCTCCTAATGAAGTTACCCTCCTCTCCGATATAGTATTACGAGTAATACTATTAGTTGACTATAACAGTGACTACAGAATGAAATTCCTTCCTCAGGATAAGTTTGTAAGAAGAACAAACTTCACTATTTATAGACCAAGGTAGTTTGGACACCAAGCAATTTGCATAACCGAAAATATTCTCAAGATATGCAATGAACACCAATTTTCGGTATTATCTAATTCCAGCCAATATACAACATGTAATACTGAAATCCCTCTTGGATGACAACTCAATATTAGTTGGTATATAAGTATACTTTACTAATATAGCTTCCACATATATGTTTTACTTGCTGGAAAAATAAAACATATACACTCGAAAATCTCACTAGAAAATTCTCAAATATTTGTGTTTGGGATCTCACCTTGAGTATTAAGGATATATCTTGGAACAATAAAACATATGATTTATACACATGTTCAAATTACTCACATGTCGACATATTGATTTTTCCTATTTTGCAAACCCAACTTCCAAAATCGTACAAACCCTAAAGTGTACGTGAGATCGAAAATCGTTTTTTCATGGGGATCGGTCCAACTATAGATCCCCAATAGGGATGGGTCTTGCTATAGATCCCCAATGCATACTGATCGGTCCTGCTATAGATCCCCAATAAGAACCTGACTATCAATTCATTGATTTCTTTCAACTAGGAAACAAGTTTTGTAAGTCTGCTTCCTTAAACTCATGTAGCCAAACATAGTTTCCTTAAATCCTAAGTTAATTACACAATCTAGTAAGAAGTTACAGAGATTATGTTTATGTCGCAATTACAAAGTTCAACTGATATGCGTTATGATTCATAATTCAGTATACCTAACTTGTGATACAACTTATATATTATTCCTTTACACTTTGATCATAATAAGATGATCAAGTCTCTATTACTAGAGTTTCATATATATAACTTCGCATGTTATGTTTTCAATTTAAATAACTTGGAAGTAACATAGATAGAAATGGAATTAAATTAAATCTTGTCAAGTAGGAAGACGATGTCTTTGTTGATGTTGACACGTTTTCAGAATCTTCAGGTCTTCAGAGTAATACTTGTATGTCTCAACATTTCTAAACTTCATAGTCTAATCTAACAAAGTTGAATATAATAATCTAATCAAACGACTTTGATTTTTGATATCAAAATATGACAATTAGCCTTGACATACCAACGTTTGGCGGGTTCAACCGAGGTATGCTCTTACAAACATTACTACCACTCGACTTATCATGTTTTATTGATTTGGAAATTTCAGGGAAGTAAATATGTAGACAAAGAAAGGACGGGGAGGTACTAAATTTGTGACTACGGTGTTTGAGGAAGCAATACTTTGGGATAAACCTCAGAGACTTAACAAAGTGGAGCTGAAAAGAAACCACAAGAAAGATATCTCTTTCATCAGAAATCAAAAACCAACATTAATAAAAAGATATTTTGATATCATGTAAAGATAGTCTAATTTCTGGTATAACGAGTTTCACTTTTGCTATAAGAGTAAGGCAAATAAGGTGACGAATGTTTTGGCAACATAACCCAGCGAACCACCATCATGTTTGCTTTCAACTGTACGTCGTCTTTTAACTAGGCATCTTATTCATGATGCTACAAATTATAATATGTAGTCCATGGACTTTTTATTTTATTTTCTTTCTAAGCATCCAAAGATTATAAGAGGGAGCATCCACTCACATTTTCTATCTAATATTATCCCACACTTTGGACACCATTTTTTTCATAAAAATTTAATGGTAACGGATTCGAAAATAATATTTTTGGGATATGTTCCTCTCACAAAGCTCTACGTTATTACCAAAAATGAGTACATTTTTTCAACTACACCATCAATAACAATCCCAGAGGGTTTCAGAGGATAAATAACCTTTTTATTAGAAGGAAGAAAATCTATAGCCCAAAGGGCACTATAACTCTTCAAGTGCCAATTTTTTATTTAAATCCATACAACATTCTAGCCGCAAAAGGGGAATTTACTAATGTGGAGGTTAGGGAGGAAGAATCAAGAAAATCAAGAATAGAAAATAATAATATTGAGCAAGTGATACTGGAGGATTGCGTAGATTCAGATGATTGTTGTTCAGAGTCACCAAGTTCAGATTTTATTGCTTCGGAAGCGACCTTAGATTCGCTAGGGAGGGAATGCCCAAATATAGTTTCTACAGAAAGATGAGTTTTCAACTCCAAGTGTGACATCTACTTCTAATGGGTGGGAGATTTTAGAGACGATTATTTCAGCTCAAAGAGGTTTGAGTCAGATTACTGTCCGGAAAAAAGAAGAAGAAGAAAGTTATGGGAAATAATTCAAGCTTACTTTCAAATTCTGTTTCATCGTCTTATGGGGAGTTGACTCAAGATCATGAAGTTATGTCTATTACGCTCTTTGTTGCCGATGCTAAAATAGATTCTCGAATCATTTCTTACAAGTTGATGCGCATCTCTGACAACCCTTTGATGAGATCTATCAGTAAAAACTTTCAGAGAATGCAAAATCTCAGTCAAAGATGGAAACACCTTTGACTGAGGACGCTGATGGTTTGAGAAATTTCGACCAATGAATGGATAACGATGAGCAAATTGATGCTTTCAAATGCTCGTTTCAAGATGAAAATGGGGATTTTGAAGGCTAAATAGCTTTCAATTTTAGTATCATTTAAGTTTCGTGTTTGTGAAGGACGTCAATTAGATTCTTGTTTGAAATTTGTGTTTGAGTTTTTTTTTCTTTCTGAGTGTGCTGAGTGCTCCTTCGTGGGTTGTTGTTTTCCTATTTTCTTTTCTTTCTTCTCTTTGGGTCATGTTAACTTGTATACCCGTATACAAATTAACTCCTATTAAATATATTATTAATATTATTTCTACATGGGCTTTAGTGGATATTATCGGAATCATACCTACATACATTAAATAACGGTAGTTTTCTTATCTACCCTTAATTAAGACTTTACTTGATTTACTTTTCAGTCATGTAGAGCCCGCAATCAAATATTTCCTCCTATGAAATCTAGTAACAAAATAATTTGATCATGATCCATTAAAACTTCCCAAAACAACGTTAATCTGTTTGTTGATTTCACATAAATTCTAATCAAATCCCCAACCTTACATCACCTGAGTTTTTTATTTTTTATAGGTTTATGATTTGAATATTTTGTTATGCAAGTTACCAAAAAGAATTAGGGAACGGATCCATAAAACCAATATCTCGTACATCAAAAACTTCAACAACTAAAATAGGATTCAAGGGCATCATATTTTTACGGGAAATGGTTCCTAATTTCTAACAACGTTCACAAATAACACAGTAACTATGGAAGTCTTTAAACAATGAAGACCAATAAAATCCACACCTCAATATCTTAGCAACAATCTTCTTAACCCAAACATAAATTGCATTCAAACTGTTTTATAATAGCGTGCTCTCAATTCCTAAACTCGAATTTAAACGGTTATACATCTAATCATTTAAGCGCGTTTTCGTGTTACCACCGGATAACATCTAGTCCACATGGCACTGGCTTTTTTATATACCTTAAACCTAGGATTGGTGGATGTTGATTCCCAGTGGCATATAATAAAAATCTTACTATGTTTCTTTCGTCAAACTATGAAGACTGTCAGCTAATAAGTCTGGCCTTCAATATGGGTGAAAATCTGGATATAAATTATAATGTCAAAATGTTATTAGAAGAACCCAAAAAGAACCTTTTATAGTTGATCATCGTGGGGTGAGGGGTGTCATTAATTAATCAATATAGTCTGACCATATCCACCGACCGAGATTTTGTTATGTTGCTACCGCGTGACTGGTCATCATATTATTAATTTTTCTTTTTTGTGAAAGGTATCATCATATTATTATGCAAAACTCAACTTGAGACTTGGAAAATGTTTCCTTCCAGAGGTATAACCAGAATAAGAGCCAGGGGTAACGTATCATTCATGCAACATGCTTATTCCAGTCTTCCAGCCACCATATCTTTGAAAGTCAGCGTTTGTTAGTTCCGCATCATCTTTGAAAGTTGAGTTTGTCTCTTTTTCTGTGTAAGAAAACAGAAACTATAGAGACAAACAGATAATGAAGACGTTTCTAACTTACCAATTCTTTGACACACCCGCTAACCGATACACATTGTAGGTGCTGATGGGTACTCTCAGACTCATTCTAGGTACTGATAGACCTAGCGAAAGGAAGCCAGAGAGGAGAGATGATACACTCTGGCTTTTCCGTTCATCTGCTGGCCCGGGAAGCCGTGCACATAGGTTTTGTATATGATCAACTGCAACTCCGGAGTTGCACTCAGTCTTACACAATGTAATACATTTAATTCCACCATCCATAAGTTAAAGATCTTCGAAATAGACACACTCACCGTTGGGATGAATGGGATGGTCTGAGAGTTGACTAGGATTCTTGCCGTGCGATCAACATTTTACGGTTTACGGTGCTATAATTGTATCTATCTGGCTTAAGGTCATGATTCGGTGACTCATGACATGACGCTACAATCTGAAGTTTAGGGAGGATGTCTATCTGAGGGTGACAGCATAAACTTGTAAGTTTTTTTAAAATAAAAACTCCAACGTATTGCTGAGTGAAGAAGGTTGTTGTTTACTCCAATTATCAAACCATACCAACAACCGATGAAGCTTCTGTCTTAAAAAAATAAATCAAGATCATTTATTTACTTAAAACAGATAGTTATTATAGAATCAAAATATATTTTTCTCCTCTCTTAATTATTAGTTAATACAGATAGTGAGATTTTTAAGTACAAAAATGGATATTCAACATCAGGATCAATCTATCTATATTTATTTATAGAGATAACAACTCACTCATAGCATCTACATTTGTCTTTGTTTCTTGTTATCACCCTTTTAGATACAGAGCCTCAGAGAGAGGCTGTACATTTGATTTGTGAGAAAGGGTTGATCAATGGGGGAAGAGAATGGTAATATAGGAAGGTCAAATAGTAATAGACGAGGAAGTTGGAACACACCAAGTTTCAGTGAAGCATGGAGTTCTCATAATCAACCAGATGTTTTTCAAGAAGGGAATACAAGTAGTAGAAGAGAAGATTACGAAGAAGAAGAGTTGAAATGGGCTGCTTTAGAAAGGCTTTCAACTGATAAAACAGTACAAGCTACGGATACTAATGGAGAAATTGATATTACAAAATTAAGACCCCGAGATAAGAAACTTATGGAAAGTATTCTCAAGGTTGTGGAAGAAGATAATGAACGGTTTCTTCGTCGGCTCAGGGATCGCACTGATCGGTATTTATATATCTACCTCAATAGCTATAATTTTGGAATCTTTATGTTAAATTATCTGCAAATTAATGTTTTTGATATTAAGTCTGCGCAAAACAGGGTTGGGATTGAGATTCCTAAGATTGAAGTTCGATTCGAAAATCTATCGATTGAAGCAGATGCTTACGTTGGAAGCAGGGCACTTCCTACTTTGCTCAATTCCACCTTGAATGCAGTTGAGGTGATTAACTTCGCATTTCTCATTTCATAATATGACTTGATTTCTGGAATGATTTCATTTGAAGCTGGCTGGTAGAACTTCTTCGCCGTGCCAATGGATCGCCAAATGCTAATAATTCAAATAATAATTGAGAGTTAGGAATGCAAAAACTTTTGTATCTAATTCAGTCTACTGTTGTCAGCAGGCATTTTTAGGACTAGTTTGGCTAGTGCCATCAAAGAGGCGGATAAACAAGATACTCCGAAACGTGAGTGGAATAGTTAGACCATCAAGGTATGTTAATGAAGAATATATATATACCTTGGCAATGGACACGCTCTATGATCCTGGTTTTCTCTGGTTGCTTTTTGCTACTGATTAGTTGTTTGTTTTATTCACAAGGATGACACTGCTACTTGGACCTCCAGGCTCTGGGAAAACAACATTGTTGCAAGCGCTTTCGGGGAAGCATGATATGGAGCTTAGGGTATGAATTATTTCTTCTCTCAAAACATCTTGTTGACTTTGTTAATTACAAGAGAAGTGTGTGCTAGTAGTTCTTGTCTGGTGAAAGCTGACACTTGACAATGATGATTTCGGTATCGGCAGGTATCTGGGAAAATTACATACTGCGGACATAAGTTTACAGAATTTGTCCCCCAGAGAACATGTGCTTATATCAGCCAAGATGATCTTCACCATGGAGAGATGACAGTTAGAGAAACATTAGATTTTTCTGGGCGTTGCTTGGGTGTTGGAACTAGATATGAAATTCTAGCAGAACTGTCTAAGCGTGAGCAAGAAACAGGAATAGAACCTGATCCTCAGATTGATGCATTCATGAAAGCTACTGCAATGGGAGGCCAGAAAACTAGTCTAGTTACAGATTATGTAGTCAAGGTTCGTTTTCCTCCATATTAAAGCTGCTAGTTCCCGGGACCAATAATAGTATTGGGAAATCTAACTTGGAATTAATATTTGAACAGATCCTTGGACTAGACATTTGCGAGGATATTATGGTGGGTAACGATATGATTAGGGGAATTTCAGGTGGGCAAAAGAAACGTCTGACGACAGGTACGTATCGCTGTTGTGTAAAGCGGAGCACATATAATGAAACTTAGAGCTATATCTAAAGATATTTTATCAATGTTAGAAATTGGAACAACAATGATAGATTTTGACATTTGTAGTGTCTGCTAGTTAAGTTCTTTAAATCTGTTCTGGGGCCTAAGAGTTCACAACTAGCTACTAGCCAACATTGTTGACAACCAGTACTGGTTCTTCTGATTGTAGGAGAGATGTTAGCCGGACCAGCAAAAGCCTTGTTTATGGATGAAATATCAACTGGGCTTGACAGTTCTACAACATTCCAGATCGTTAGATGCATGAGACAGATGGTTCATATTATGGATGTAACCATGATCATCTCTCTTCTGCAACCTGCTCCTGAGACATTCGAACTTTTTGATGATATCATTTTACTTTCAGAAGGTCATATCGTCTATCAAGGTCCACGAGAGAATATTCTTGAGTTCTTCGAACATATGGGTTTCAAATGTCCAGAAAGAAAAGGAATTGCAGATTATCTGCAGGAGGTTACATCCAGGAAAGACCAAGAACAATACTGGTTTGACAAGAACCAACCTTACAGATATGTTTCACCATCTGATTTTGTATACTCATACCATTTGTTTCACCTTGGTCAAGAGCTACAAAGTAGTCTTAGTGCTCCTTACAATAAAAAAAAATCCCATCCAGCTGCATTGGTGACAGAGAAGTATGGTATCTCTAACTGGGAACTCTTTAAGGCATGTTTCTCGAGGGAGTGGTTGCTCATGAAGCGGAACTCATTTATATACGTGTTCAAAACTATGCAGATCACAATCATGTCGCTGATCACAATGACAGTGTTCTTGAGAACAGAAATGAAGCATAGTCAAATTTCTGATGGAGGAAAGTATTATGGAGCATTGTTTTTTAGTTTGATTAATGTGATTTTTAATGGGATGGGTGAGATGGCAATGACGGTTAGCAGGCTTCCGGTTTTCTTCAAGCAGAGGGATTTCCTATTCTATCCTGCGTGGGCATTTGGATTACCTATTTGGCTCCTTAGAGTTCCGGTCTCAGCACTGGAATCGGGAATCTGGGTCATTCTTACCTACTATACAATTGGGTTTGCCCCTGATATAACCAGGTAACTCGGTTTACTGTTTCTGATCTCAACAACTAACGTATACTTGCATGCTTCTCCCTTGAGCTTGATGCCACTTAAAAGAATATCCATTTGACAAGTTAATGGTTGATCTAGGTTCTTCCGCCAGTTTTTGGCGTTCTTCTGTGTGCATCAAATGGCTCTCAGTCTCTTTCGGTTCATTGCTGCAGCTGGAAGAACTATGGTCATTGCTAACACTATGGGTACCTTTACCATGCTTGTTGTTTTTGTGCTTGGAGGGTTCATTATATCCAAAGGTTGGCTAATAAACTTTCTGTTCCAGAACATCTAATGGTTATTAGAGTTGGTTTAAAACTAGATGCCTTGGTGTTATTATGAGTAACCAGTTCTCTCTGGATTCAGATGACATTCCGCCATGGATGATATGGGGCTATTATGTCTCTCCAATGATGTATGGACAGAATGCAATAGCCATCAATGAATTTCTTGATGACAGATGGAACATGGTAAGATAATCTGAAGTGACATGCTTACATTTTTGGTGCACGACTTCTTTACATTCTTGATAATGCTTTTTTCTCTACGACAGCCCATCAATGACCCTGCTCACCCTAACAGTTCTGACACAACAGTCGGAAAAATGCTTCTGAAGTCCAGAGGAATGTTTGCACAAGAATACTGGTATTGGATAAGTATTGGAGCATTAGTCGGATTTTCTCTTCTCTTTAACGTGTGCTTCCTTGCGGCATTGACATATTTGACACGTAAGACATCGATTTGCCATTTTCTTCATACACTCAGCTTTTGCCATGGAAATGAGATCAGTAGTCAAAATAAATGCTAAATCTTTTATGGGTACTGTACTGCAGCTTCAGTTGATTCTAGAACTACCATGGGGGAAAGTGAGGAGGTGAAGAGCAACCAGAAGTTATCCTCTACTGGGAAACAGAAATTGACTTCCCCAGAAATCAGTTCAGTATCTGTTGAAGGTTAGATAGATCTTACATACTTCTCTCGTATAGCTTCCTTCCTTAAAGTACACCGATCCTAATTTTTTGTTGTCTTATGCTGCTTCAATTGTTGAAGGTGTTGACATGGCAGTAAAAAAGGTTCCACATACTAGGAACTCAAGTATTGGCGTGGCAGACCACTCACCTCGAAGAGGAATGGTTTTACCTTTCCAGCCTCTTTCGATTTCATTCAATCACATCAATTACAGTGTCGATATGCCAGCAGTAAGTCATGTGGCAAAGTATCAAAAAATGAAATTATGTTAGTTAAGAAAGCTTAGGAATCTCAGAGTGATGATTTTTATTTTTAAATTCAGGAAATGAAGAAACAAGGAATAGAAGAGAACCGCCTGCAATTGCTACGAGATGTTAGTGGTGCATTTAGACCAGGTATTCTAACAGCATTAGTCGGCGTCAGTGGTGCAGGAAAGACCACGCTTATGGATGTGCTTGCAGGAAGAAAGACTGGTGGCTACATTGAAGGAACAATTAATATATCTGGTTATCCTAAAATTCAAGAAACATTTGCTAGAGTTAGCGGTTACTGTGAACAGAATGATATTCACTCACCGAACGTTACTGTTTATGAATCCATCTTGTATTCAGCCTGGTTACGACTTTCTCCGGAAGTAAAAAGGGAAAAACGACAGGTACATAATATAGATGTTGGAGTCTAACTTTCTTTGCTTCTTTAGTCACTACGGAATCTGCCTAGGCAATGTTGTTGTTTTTATTTTATTTTAAATGTGTTATCATAGATGTTTGTTGAGGAAGTTATGGAGTTGGTTGAGCTTGATCCTGTAAGGAATGCCATAGTCGGTCTTCCAGGAGTTAATGGCCTGTCGACTGAGCAAAGGAAGAGGCTCACTGTAGCTGTAGAGTTAGTTGCTAACCCATCCATCATCTTCATGGATGAGCCAACATCAGGCCTTGATGCTAGAGCTGCAGCCATTGTTATGCGGACAGTGAGAAATACAGTTGACACAGGAAGAACAGTTGTTTGCACAATTCACCAACCGAGTGTAGATATTTTTGAAGCTTTTGACGAGGCATGGCTCTTTTCTTTCTTTTATATATAACTAGGCTTTCTAAATCTAGTTTCTTTTTCATCTGTTTATCGTGCCCTTGTGGTGCTTCTAAGTTTAACATTTGCAAAGTGTTGCTCACAGTTACTGTCGATGAAAAGAGGAGGACAAGTAATCTATGGTGGACCTCTTGGTCGCCACTCCCACAAGCTTATAGAATACTTTGAAGTAATAATTATTTTTCTCCACTTTATTTTCAATCAGTTGTTTTTCAGAGATGCAGTAGAAATGTTTGCATAAACTGGAGTCACTGAAATAGTATTGGTGCAAGATAAAAATGGAATACATATTTAAATCTCTTACAGTCCATTTCAGGGGTTCCGAAGATCAAAGATGGTTACAATCCTGCTACGTGGATGTTGGAAGTTACCGCACCTTCAGTTGAGACTCAACTCAAAGTAGATTTTGCACAAGCTTATGCCAATTCAACTCTTTATCAGTAAGTAGAATAGGGAATACGAATAATCTCTTATTTTTTTGGCATTTCTCTGATTTGGTATTCATGTTGTTATTTTTTCTGCTACAGAAGGACTCAAGAACTTATCAATGAGCTAAGTTCTCCAGTACCAGGTTCTGAAGATCTTCATTTCCCTACCAAATACTCGCAGGGTTTTCCTACTCAATGCATTGCTTGTTTCCGGAAACAACACTGGTCATACTGGAGGAACCCACAATACAACTCCGTTCGATTCCTGATGACATTTATGTTTGGTTTTCTATTTGGTGTTATCTTTTGGGACAAAGGCAGACAAACGTAAGTCCTATTCTATCATTGTTATTTTTTTCATTTGGATCTGAAATTAGCTTTTTATGCGTACCTTTTTTGTGTAATAGGGGCAAACAACAGGACCTGCTCAATCTATTGGGGGCTATGTATGCTGCTGTTATGTTCCTTGGAGCCACCAATGCATCATCAGTGCAGTCTGTTGTGTCAATTGAGAGAACAGTCTTTTATCGCGAGAGAGCAGCAGGAATGTATTCATCACTAGCATATGCATTTTCTCAGGTAATAGAGATTTTTACGATTTTCTTCTTGCACAGTAATCAACATAAAAGAAACTTACGGCGTTCTTTCATATCTGTTGTTCTCCAGGTGGCAATTGAGATTATTTATGTGGCGATTCAAACACTTGTTTATACTCTTCTCATATACTCGATGATCGGATTCGAATGGCAACTGCATAAATTCATATGGTTCTACTACTTCATATTCATGTGCTTCGTCTATTTCACTATGTGTGGAATGATGATGGTAGCACTTACTCCAGGGTACCAAATGGCTGCCATTGTTATGTCGTTTATCTACACCTTATGGAATTTGTTTGCAGGCTTCCTTATTCCTAGACCGGTACGTTATCTCCAGATACTAAATATTACGCTGTATAAAACTAATTCCACACTTCTTGTCTTGATCCAAATCTAACATTCTTGTTTAACTTCTGCAGCAAATACCTGTATGGTGGAGATGGTACTACTGGGCTTCTCCAGTTTCATGGACACTCTACGGCCTTGTGACATCTCAAGTGGGCGACAAGAATACCCCTCTTGAGATACCAGGACAGGCAGAAAAAATAATGTTACAAGATTTTTTGAAGGATAACCTTGGCTTTGAATATAACTTCTTAGGGTATGTTGCGTTGGGACACCTCGGATTCGTTCTCCTATTCTTTTTTGTGTTTGCATACGGTATCAAATTTTTGAACTTCCAGAGACGATAGTTGATAGTTAGAAGTTACAACCAAATTCATCTTATATTTACTTGTAAACAAGTACACTGTATAATTTTACTAGCTACTAAGAAGCACAGGGAAAGAAAAAAAACAAGAGTAGAAGAGGGTTCTCCCGTTTCCAAGTTCCTCTTGTGAGTTGATCTTTTGCCATTTCTTTTTCTTCTCTTCCCTTGCCGATTCATCGTTGTTCATTTTGCTTTGTTCGTTATCACGATACTTGTATTTAGTTTATTGGGCCGACCGAGCGAAGCGAAGGAGGAATTACCTTCTTATATGGTCACCTTTTTGTAAAATGTAAGTGATCACTTGGCACAAAAAGATTGGAAATTGTCAGAGGCCGAAAAACCAAAAATGCCTCTCGAATCAAAATTTTCTTTTTTTCCTTTAGACATTTTCGTAAATGAACCGAAAAGGAAGGTCAAATAGGTATTAGACATTTTCGTAAATAAACCAAAGAGGAAGGGTAAATAGGTATAAGAATCAAATCGTATTATAATTCCTTATGTATCAAATTTTTCGAGGGGTATAATTGACTAGCAAACTAGAATATAACATATCTAAAAATCCGTGTCTTGGAATTTTACAAATTTTATCTCGTTGGAAGGATTTTAAAGAGATCTACACAATGAATACAAACAACAATATCCAACTTAATGTTTTTACGAAAAATTTAGAGGCGTTAATCATTTTAGGCACAATTTTCAAAAATTGATTTCATAGCCATTATGCAAACCATCACAAAGGATGCATAACATATTATGTGGTCATATTTTAGTTTATGCATCAACTAATTTTCCATTGCAACTAATAAAACGATGTACTTCCTCCGTTTCAGGAAAAGTGATAGTTTCACTTTAGGCACAAATCTTCTTTTACAGTCCAATGTCAGCAGTGCTTCCTTTTTTCTTCGGTCGGCCCTCCAACCGTGGTAGCGGTGTTCTAGTGTATATAATATGCACACAAGACATGCGACATACATTTTTCCATGAAAAATCCACTATACTAATGTTGGTTGATTTTTTTTTATTATTATTATTATTTATTTATTTTTGTGCAAACAAAACTTATTATTAATCAAGTGAACATCTAATAATGTTTACATCCTCAAGTATTGTTGTAGCAATAAAGCTTGGAGGAAGAATAATCCAACATTTCGAAACTTTAAACACTCTTGCATGCCTTGCTAATATATTTGCAGGCCTATTACATTCTCCCTTAATGAACTTATATGTCTACAAAGGTTGATTTTTTTAATCTGATATCTAAGATTAAAGCTTGGTTTTTCCGAGTGTTGATGGTGGTTTTTCGAATAGGACTAAAATTGTAAAGCCCTGTATTTAATGCGCTGACGCCCTGCAAGGATATAAAGCCATTTAAAAAGTGATGAGTGCAAAAAACCTCTTCACTCATTGAGCAATTCAATATGTATGTGATTCATTCAGAATGGTGCAACAATCTCGAATATTCTATGAATTTTCCTAGTAGCATTATCCATTTAATGCATTGTGCGCCTGGTATTTTTCCGTGCTATGTCCTCAACCGAACTCTCATCATTGATATGACATAACGATTAAGTGTTCACTCTCAGCAGAGTAGCATGCATCTCCCGAAGTGTCAATATTGAGACCTGCATGAAATACCCACACAGGCTACATCATTCTCTAACAAAGAGAATCTCGTATCAACGCACTTTTGATTAAGGATAGCTCGGTTGAACATGTTTAATTTCCCTAAGAGAAATCTAGACTGTTCAGTCTCAGAAACGATCACGGACACACAATTTGGCCGTGCAATTTAACAGGCATATCTTACTCCTAACAGAACTATGGAATCACCACAGTGACCATCGACGGTCCCACTAGTTCCCTAGTCGATCGAGTCCCATTCCCTTAGCCACCAGCGCTTTGAACGCCGACCCTAAATATGGGTGATCGCGTTGTACAAAATAGCTCAAACGAGCTGAGATTGTTAAGAAGAGTCTCAAAACACATCACGGCCGTCCAACTTTGCCAGCCTAGTTGGACGGCTTAGATCTTCCTACAAAAGATTAAAGAAGTATCAACATGATCATTAGCGGCCCCACTTTTCCCTTGAACAATCGACTTGCCGGCGGCAAGCCTATAGGGCGCTAAATCGATCACCCAAACTAGGGAAAACGCGCTTATTTCCAAAACTCTAATCTAGGGTACGGCTATAAGAAATGGTTGCAAATCGATCACGTCCGTCCAACTTGGCCAGCCTAATTGGATGACTTGGATCGTGTTTCTGGTGATCAGAGAAGTACACATAGGATGACCGCCGGCCCGACATTGCCCTTGTTCGATCGACCTACTTGTGGGAGGTCAACGAAGCAGCAAAAAGCTTGATCAAAGTAGCGCAGACGCGCGGCCTCCATGAAACCTTAATTTCTTATTTGCAGCATTATGCTACTGTCGCAATCGATCGTGACCACTCGTTTTCGCCAGCCAAATCGAGTGGTTTAGATATGATTTTAGAAGACCCAGGAAATGTCAACATGCTCACTTGCAAATCTTCTTTACATATGTCCAATCGTCCTACTCGAACCAGCGCACGGTGCTTGGATTCGATTGATTGAAACATGGTGGTCGCGCGGCCACCAAACCCTAAAAATGAGCGACCGCCAGTTGCTGTCTCAAAGACATCTCATCCGTCCATCTTCGCTGACTCGGTGGGACGGCTTAGATTGAGTTTTGAGCGATCTGCGAGGTTTAGCAATGATCACCGGCCACCCCTCTTCTGCAAGGAATAATCAGCCAAGTCATGCCTTGTCCGTGCGGCCCCGAAAGATCGCCCAAAAAACGGCCTCTCGCGCTACTTCAACAGCAGCCATTAACTGCCGCAAATTGTTTCGACCATTCAACTTGGCCAGCCAATTTGAGCGGCCCAGATCTGATTTAGATCGACCGGTAGGATTTCAGAATGGCTACCATCCACCACTAGCCTACATGTAGCGATCGAATAAGCAGTAGCTCATCCCTGGAGCTACCAAACGATCGCCCAAACATGTCCGGACACGATACCTTTTTAAGACGTGCAATCCGCGACTTACTCAATCGAGCTCTAAAACTACGATGCTTCATGCACATCGACTATTTTGAGCTGCTTAAAAGTGATGCTTTATTACATCGAGTACATACGATATTTTATATCGGCTTCATAAACAACTTAGTTGTTTAACCTAATAACGTCAAATGTTATTCTTTGCGGCAAGTCCCACGACTTGACCCACTTACTCGAGACATCAAACGTGTCACAAACTAGGGATGCTCACTGGGGTATTGGTCTGGCGGTTTACAGCGTGCGGCGTGCAACACACCCATTACGAGAAAGTGTTAGGAAAAGACGGACGGTCAGCAGTAATGAGAGTAGTGGGTGAAGGAGTGACTGATTTTCCCTCATAGTGGAAACGTGACGATAACCACCACCTACACAACCTCACTACTCCATTACTCAATCTCCTCCACTTCCTACGAGATCAGAGGTTTGCGCTCAATGACTTGAATTAATAGGCTTTCAGCCTATTTCAACAACAACACAGAAAACCAAGTGTTGTTAACTACGTATCCAGAAAACACCCAGAACTGATAGCTTACATTATGCAAGCTAGTTCAACATTCTAATACAAGTCATAAACAGCCAACACCTTCACAATCTCAACACCTTCTTCGCTTCCCTCCCTAAGATCAACCCCATCTCCTTCACTTTATGACCGAAGCAAGTCTGGAACGGCCATTTCTTGGTTTAGGCCAGAATTGTACAGATTGATTTCTCGAATCTAAAGTACTCCCGTGAAGTGCATTTTTTTAGGGTTTAGATTCGTTTCTCATCGACACACCCAAATTTACCAAAACCAGCAGAAACAGTTTTCACCCTCAAAAAACTGGCAACCACAGTGGGAGATTGATCTCTTAGTTGGAAAATCAGTTTCTCAAGATTCATTCCGGTTTTGTCAATTTCAAAAGGGTAGATCTTAGATTCAATTCAATCATTAGATTCAATTTAGGTTAAACAACCAATTTCAATTCTGGTGTTCCATTCACTAAGAAGCTTCACAAAAATGCTTTTTCAAGCAATGCTACTGGAAATGCCTTGGATAGCTGAGCACCAGTAAATCTCCCAGATGAAAGGACCAGAAATCCGCGTGGAGACACAAGACGCGACTACTACTTAGAAGAACGCAGCGGCTTCTCTCAAGATCCGGATGGAGCAATCACCTTTTCTGCAACACCACAAGTATTGTATGGAGCAAGACAGAAATACCTAAGAAGGTACACACCCAGAAAGACAAAGTGAAGATTCGCGTAGCCTTTGTTTCAGTATGGAGATAGTCGACAACAAATTCAACACCAGTGGAGTCCTGGGAAGACACCTGCAGAGGTCACAAAAGAAAATGTCTATCTTTGTTCCACCACTGCTACCAATTTAAGATCAGGAGTATCTGCTATCACTTTATCAACAAAACGTGTAGATCCAGAATATGGTGTAATTACGAAAATTCGTACATCTATAATAACAAAGGAGGCTTGACACATCTTCAAACCATCGTAAAGGGTTCGCCTATTATGTCAACCCGGGTAGGAGCGAGCCCGGGACATCTTCAGGTCTACCGGAGCCGACACCTCAAGAGAACAGCCTCAAGAAGATAATGATGACCGCATCATCATGTCGAGAAAGAATCCGTAGTTTGGGCGAATCACTCAAGAATGTTTCAGCGAAACAACGAACATCCAAATGATCAAGAGATGACGGACCCGAGGTACTTCCACTGCCGCGTATTCATTCATCGTTGTACCAGTGAATGCAATGGCCTGAAGCATATTCTCCAAAGGAATATTAACTCAGGAGAGTTACCCGCTTTCTCCGAAGATTAACGTGCGCAGTTTCATCGAAGTGATCGAACCAACTACGGGTTTCTCGAGGCGCGCCATAACAACTTGGATTCGAAGTGATCACCCTTGGAGAATTCAAGTCTCCTTCAACCGAGATCTTGTGAACAAGTAAGTTTCGCTAAACAATTTTACATTTTAAAAGCCTGCTAGGGACTTGACGCATGCGTCCCACATCGAGGAAGGAAGTCAATGATGCAGTTGTTCTTAGACACCACATTATATTCCTTTTACATATTTCCCTTTTTATACAACATTTGCAATTTTTTCGAGATACTCAGAATGATCGTATTCAAAACCAGAATGCCGGCTTTCAGCCGATTCAAACATAATTCCTTTCAGAAAGTCATTCATAAAATCAACTCAAAAATAAACCAATTCAAAAGTTCAATCACCTACTAGTTAAAAAACCGAAAAATCAAACTGTGGAATGAATTCCTTACACCACTCAAGACACCTAACAGGGAAATATAAAAGAAAATGCGCAAGTATTCAAGGGAAGACTTTCAGCAACAACTCATTCTTTTTGGAAAGAGCGCCTTCCATTTTGTGGAGAACAGCCTGCTTCAGCTTCAATTCTAAGGATAGCCTCTCGATCTCCTCCTCTTTCCGAGCAATGAAGTCTACGGAACGAACTTCGTTGGTTTAATCTTGCATCTTTTGGATTTTAGAAAACCCTTCATAGAACCAAGAAGCATTGAACACATCTCAGTGGATCTCCCAGTTTGAAACCACCTCCTCAGAAACAGTGCACCCAGTCACGCTGCTCATGACATGAATGGAGGATAAAGCTTCTTCGACACGTCGGACCAACAGGTAATACAACCTTCAACCTTCTGTAAGTGGTTTCACTAAAGCAGCAAGAGAAAAACCACCGAGATACAACATCCTGCGCGTCCAAAATCGCCCACTTCAACTCCAGTATCACATGCACGACTGCCACAATAATAAAACGACATCCAAGATATTCCATATCTGGCTCGACGGCAACAACATCTATGAGGGACGCTTTCAGAATTTCGTTTCCCGTAGAGGAAGTAGTTGCGTCACCAAAGGAGGTTGCGCCTGAGATTTAAGAGGTACACACAGACTCTCCATGTCAAGAGCTTCATCATATTTGGAGAACCTATTAGTTAAGTCATTCGCACCTCAAAGGCACGATCCAAAGATGATAAAGGCAAAGGAGCGTCGCTGGAGACTGCTTAGCACTACCCATATCAAAGATGCTGAATTTGGAGAGACGCAAGCCCGCTGTCATTATGATTCCAAGATGCCCAAAGAAGTAGACGTATTCGAGGGAGCAGAAACGCAACGTAGGCGCAAAGACGTCCTCAGCAACTTATGCTACCCTCATCAACATTGGGTTCAACTCCAACTCTCTCCCAAATTATTTCTTCAGAAACCCAGCGTGACAACATCTATGAAGTTGAAAGCTCAGTAAATACTCGTGGTCAGGGGACTGTCTCCCTCCTTTCCGTTCCATGAGGAAACATCAAGGAAGCTATCGGTTCCATCATCAGCTTCTCCATATAATAACGAGACGATCTCTACCATTATATGAAGACTGCCAAGATCGTGCAAGTATCTATCACGCCTCTCCTTGCCAGTCTCTTCTGATCACAGTTGCTTCCAAGAACCGTTATTGGTCGTTGATTGATACCAGACAGAGCTTCACCATAGCAAAAACCACTATGGACAGAGGTAAATCACGCTTGGGGACTGAGGCTCAGCATGAAATTCCTTCGCCGTCAGTCAAGGAATTCTTCAACACAAGAGAGACGGTCAATCAAAAAGCATATAATTTGCAAGGAAAAATCAAACTGAAGAAGAAGCCGCTTCAACGCTCTCTCTCCAGAATCCGCTTCAATGCACGCTCTCTCAAGAAGAAGCCGCTTCAATGCTCTATCTCCAGAAGCCGCTTCAATGCACGCTCTCTCCTGAAGCTGCTTCAACGCTCTCTCAAGAAGAATCCGCTTCAACGCTCTCTCTTGAAGCTGCTTCGGCACTCTCCCCCGAAGCCGCTTCAACGCTCTCTTCAGAGGCTCAAGACACTCCAACCTTACCAGCAAATGCAATGGAAGTATGTCTTTCAAGAGAAAATAACTCGGGATAATTACACCTGGGGACTGCCAGGATGCCTTCACGTCCCTTAACCGGTTTATTTCTGATATCAACATCATCATTGTTGAAGCTTTACGAGCCGCAGAAAATTCTCAACATGAAGACGTACATGTGCATTAAAGACTCCAAAAGTACAAATCGGAGATGGTTTCACGTATCCATCCACGCCATCGAATATGAAGTGTAACTGGGGACTGCTCATCGCATCCCATTCCATACAATTATCCAAGATTCAGAAGATGGTTCAAAGGATGTCGCTTAGAACGAAGTCCTTGAAAACTTGATAGCAGCACGTCGGCAACAGAATACCTCTCATCTCGTTTACTTCACTCAAAGACTCCGGAAGATTTGCCGATACAAGCATTCCAAGCATTTCACCATCGCAATCAGAAGGGCAACAATAAGCTTATGAGATAAAGGGTCAGAATGAATACAATTCCATCCCAGTCAATGTTCAGGAGTTTAAAGAAGATTTTCGTTGCGACTCAGCAGTCCGGACTCCAAGCAACCTAAGAAAAGTCCTCTCGCAATCGAGCGCAATGGAGTTTAGCAAATTTCGAAATCTATAATTGACGTATGATATGAGGACGATCACTGCAAGCCCTGATACTTCGTTAAGCGTATCTTGCTTAAAGACCTATCCAACCTCTACCCTGGTAACATCTGTCTACCTTGCCTCATAAGTTTCATATTTAACCGTCACCATCCATTGCTTACCCCGCAACAATGTCACGATTACGTGCTAAGCAGGGGACTTAATGTTGATGGTGGTTTTTCGAATAGGGCTAAAATTGTAAAGCCCTGTATTTAATGCGCTGACGCCCTGCAAGGGTATAAAGCCATTTAAGAAGTGATGAGTGCAAAAAAACCTCTTCACTCATTGAGCAATTCAATATGTATGGGATTCATTCAGAATGGTGCAACAATCCTGAATATTCTATGAATTTTCCTAGTAGCATTATCCATTTAATTCATTGTGCGCCTGGTATTTTTTCATGCTATGTTCTCAGCCGAACTATCATCATTGACATGACAAGACGATTAAGTGTTCACTCTCAGCAGAGTAGCATGCATCTCCCGAAGTGTCAATATTGAGACCTGCATGAAATACCCACACATGCTACATCATTCTATAACATAGAGAATCTTGTATCGACGTACTAATGATTAAGGATAGCTCGGTTGAACATGTTTAATTTCCCTAAGGGAAATCTAGACTGTCCATGTCAGTCTCAGAAACGATCACGGTCACACAATTTGGCCGCGCAATTTAACAGGCATATCTTACTCCTAACAGAACTATGGAATCACCAAAGTGACAATCGACAGGCCCACTAGTTCCCTAGTCGATCGAGTCTCATTCCCTTAGCCACCAGCGCTTTGAACGCCGACCCTAAATATGGGTGATCGCGTTGTACAAAATAGCTCAAACGAGCTGAGATTGTTAAGAAGAGTCTCAAAACACATCACGGCCGTCCAACTTTGCCAGCCTAGTTGGAAGGCTTAGATCTTCCTACAAAAGATTAAAGAATTATCAGCATGATCATTGGCGACCCCACTTTCCCCTTGAACAATCGACTTGCCGGCGGCAAGCCTATAGGGCGCAAAATCGTTCACCCAAACTAGGGAAAACGCGCTTATTTCCAAAACCCTAATCTGGGGTACGGCTATAAGAAATGGTCGCAAATCGATCACGTCCGTCCAACTTGGCCAGCCTAATTGGACGGTTTGGATCGCGTTTCGGGTGATCAGAGAAGTACACATAGGATCATCGCCGTCCCGACATTGCCCCTGTTCGATCGACCTACTTGTGGGAGGTCAATGAAGCAGCAAAACGCTCGATTGAAGTAGCGCAGACGCGCGGCCTCCATGAAACCCTAATTTCTTATTTGCAGCATTATGTTACTGTCGCAAATCGATCGTGACCACTCGTTTTCACCAGCCAAATCGAGTGGCTTAGATATGATTTTAGAAGACCCAGGAGATGTCAACATGCTCACTGGAAGCTCTTCTTTACATATGTCCAATCGTCCTACTCGAACCAGCGCACGGTGCTTGGATTCGATTGATTGAAACATGGTGGCTGCGCGGCCACCAAACCCTAAAAATGAGCGACCGCCAGTTGCTGTCTCAAAAACATCTCATCCGTCCATATTCGCTGACTCGGTGGGACGGCTTAGATTGAGTTTTGAGCGATCTGCGAGGTGTAGTAATGATCACCGGCCACCTCTCTTGCGCAAGGAATAATCGGCCAAGTCATGCCTTGTCCGTGCGGTCCCGAAAAATCTCCCAAAAAACGGCCTCTCGCGCTGATTCAACAACAGACATTAACTGCCGCAAATTATTTCGACCATTCAACTTGGCCAGCCAATTTGAACGGTCCAGATCTGATTTAGATCGACTGGTAAGATTTTAGAATGGCTACCATCCACCACTAGCCTACATGGAGCGATCGAATAAGCAGTAGCTCATCCCTGGAGCTACCAAACGATCGCCCAAACATGTGCGGACACGATACCTTTTTAAGACGTGCAATCCGCGACTTACTCAATCGAGCTCTAAAACTACGGTGCTTCATGCACATCGACTATTTTGAGCTGCTTAAAAGCGATGCTTTATTACATCGAATACATACGTTATTTTATATCGGTTTCATAAACAACTTAGTTGTTTAACTTAATAGTGTCACGTGTTATTCTTTGCGGCAAGTCCCACGACTTGACCCACTTACTCGAGACATAAAACGTGTCACAAACTAGGGGATGCTCACTGGGGTATTGATCTGGCGGTTTACAGCGTGCGACGTGCAACGCATCCATTACGAGAAAGTGTTAGGAAAAGACGGACGGTCAACAGTAGTGAGAGTAGTGGGTGAAGGAGTGACTGATTTTCCCTCATAGTAGAAACGTGAGGGTCACCACCACCTACACAACCCCACTAATTCATTACTCAATCTCCTCCATTTCCTACGAGATCAAAGGTTTGCGCTCAATGACTTGTATAAATAGGCTTTCAGCCTATTTCAACAACAACACAGAAAACCAAGTGTTGTTAACTACGTATCTAGAAAACACCCAGAACTGATAGATTACATTATACAAGCCAGTTCAACATTCTGATACAAGTCATAAACAGCCAACACCTTCACAATCTCAACACCTTCTTCGCTTCCCTCCCTAAGATCAACCCCATCTCCTTCACTTTATGACCGAAGCAAGTCTGGAACGGCCATTTCTTGGTTTAGGCCAGAATTGTACAGATTGATTTCTCGAATCTAAAGTACTCCCGTGAAGTGCATTTGTTTAGGGTTTAGATTCGTTTCTCATCCACACACCCAAATTTACTAAAACGAGCAGAAATAGTTTTCAACCTCAAACACTGCAATCTTGCAATCCTTATTAACTGTGTCCACCACTAGCCTTGTATCGAGTTCAAAACAAATGGATTTCATCTCTAGTTCCTCTTCACAAATCAATGCTTGTAGTAAACCTTCGCACTCAGCCTCTTTCGTAGTCAGGTGTCCATTTTGATGCCTACATATTCCATGTATGAATTCTCCTGCAAAATCACGCATGATTAGTCCATGTCCAGTTTGAGTATAACCATCATATTTTTTAAAAGACGCATCATAATTAGATAGAAAAGTAAGGAGATAAATGAGGTATACATCTTGTTTGAATCATTGTATCTATGGTATTGCTTAAAGTTGTATGACCAAAAGTAGCCATACAACTACCAGTTGAAGAGTTTAAATCCTGGACCAGTTTAACAACCACCTTAGGATTTGGTTTTATATTCTCAAAGGTGCACTTGTATCTCGCCTTCCAAATTTCCCAGATAGTATACCAATATTAGTTGATCATCCTAATAATATTGTATTCTTCTCTTCCACTTTGTCCAATATGAGTTCACTAGGTACTAGTAGCTTTATTGGGGAATTTCACATCTTAGTAGGAGCTTTCCGAGGAAATAGCTTAGTATCCATATTAGCAGCACTTGGAATGATTTTAGGCATGGCCTATTCCTTTTGGTTGTATAATCGTGCGGTTTCTGGGAATTTAAAACTCGATTTCCTCCATGAATTCCCGGATCCAAATTACAAGAAGAGATGACTGTTAAGGCTAGACTATGGGTATTGAGGAGGGCTTTCAAATAAAAGTTGTGTCCTGGAGGAAATCCTATATCAGATTATTTCTGGTTCTATATGACACAAGATCTCTTCAAAAAGATTTTTAGCGAGTAGAAACCATAGTAGGCCAGCCTTGAAGCTATTTGTAACTATTTCATCTCGAAAATTAGAACTGTGTCGTAAATATTGAACGACAGGAACGCAGTCCGTTGTAGTTGACCCTGAGTTGTAGTAGCGAATTCGGGAGAAACATGATATGCAAGATTGCCTTCTTGATAGATAAAAACTCTTTATTTGTTCATACATGAAGTTATTTGCCGCTATCAATCAAAATAAGGTACCTAAAACCACTATACTAATGATTAAAGTCAATTCCAAGAAGTAGCAGTGATCCAATCACCGATAAGCCCTTCCAACCCTCATCAACAGCTGAGCTGCCGGCTGGAGCATTTGTTCAGTCCTTTGTAACGTCATCTTTATGTTCCACTGAAGTGATATAAAAGAAAGTAAGGCTCATTAGACAGTGAATTAATGAATGCCTTACTGGCAATAATACAAGGATTCCAACCCACTTAGAAATTCAAGTCTTGTTTGCATACGTTTACTGTACGGGGAGTAGAAATGCATTATAAACCCTGGAATAGATATATAGAGCAACTTGTAGAGATTGTAAAGATTAACTCTTGAGTCAAGTCTTCTTTCTTTGAGCTCTAGATTCCATTTCTTGAATCGTAATATTGAGTACGTATAGATGGGGTTTCACACTCCAAGTCTTCACTTCCACGAACTCTGCAGTCAATTCCTCCATTTTGGAATGAACTATATCCATTCATCTGATTCAAAATATTTTTTAGAGATCGAGACTTTCCTTGGAAATTCTTTGCGCACTTTACCAACCTAGAGCAAGGTCTCGCTTTGCTTCCACTCATTCTTATCAATATACTCTGCCAACTCTAGTTCGATCTTTTATTAGCAAAAGTTCGACTTCCACTACTAGGAATCAATCAGTATCTGCAGAACCACAAGTCATGAAGTTATAACTAAAATGGATTGAAGATATGGCATAGACATTTTTTATGCTAAAATATATAGAAGCTTTTGTGGGGTGGGATATGTCAAGCTTATCAGTAACGATGAAAACCGCCCCTGAAGCTCCCTAACGAATAACAATAAAATCTTTATAACAAAGCAAATTGATAGAGTTAAAATAAGTAAGAAAAAAATAGTTTGTATTGATCTTCACCTCCCAGAGAGGTCTAAGACAGTGAGACCCCTTCTCTTCTTATCTCGTTGTTATGTGCATTGAATATTTTTCTATAGCTACGCTTAAAGCTGAACAATATAATCTCATTCTTGGCATTAAGGCCAACAAACATTAATTCCCTCATAATTCTCACTTTTTTTTTTTTTTGCAGATGATTGATTGATTTTCTTTAAAGCAAATGCTACTGAAGCTAGACATCTTGTTAGAGTCATTGATGAATTAGCAAATTCTCAGGTCCGTCAGTTAATTTTCAAACATATAGTTTTGGCTTTTGTCTCTGGAGTTAGTAATCAGGTAAGAAAGACATTCCCAACAAGTTAAACATCAAGAAGCTAAATGAGAATATGTCCAGGTATCCCTTTGCTCCTTCAAAGGCGTAAAATCTAATTGGAAGTCCAAGTTCCTCAACCAATCTGATAAAACAATATTAGATCAATCTGCTCTTGGTAGTGTTTCTACTCACCATATGGTTGTATTTCTCATTCCAAAGAAGCTGACTGATAAAATGAATTCCACCCAGATGGGGTTCTGGTGGAATAAGAAAAAGGGTAACAAGGGCATTTATCTGACAGAATGAGAGAAAGTAGCTCCAAAAAACAATAACAGTTGGTATGAAGATCTAATAGACAACCAATTGAATAAAATCTTTGAGGTAAGATGCTTTACAGGTTCAAATCCTAAGAGGTAAATATTTTCATAACGCCTATTACTGATTGTTTGTCCGCCATTGGCTCTTGGATTTGAAAATGGGTTTGTACAAGGTTGTTGCTAGTATGTAATGGGGAGAGTATCCATGTCTGAAAGATGGATTCCATCTATCCTGATGAAGGGAGAACTATGGAAAATAAATATATTATCTTGTTAGAGTCATTGATGAATTTAACAAATTCTTAGGCCAGTCAGTTGATTTTTAAACATCTGGTTTTGGCTTTTAACTATGGAGTTAGTAATCAGGCTAATAAAGACATTTCCAACAACTTAAACATCAAGAAGCTAAATGATAATATGTCTAGGTGTACCTTTGCTCCTCCAAAGGCGTAAAATCCAATTTGTTATCTCTGTCGGGGACAAGTACAGTGAAAAACTAGACAATTGGAAGGCTAAACTCCTCAACCAGTATTAGATCAATCTGGTCTTGGTAGTCTATTTATTCACCATATGGTTGAATTTCTCATTCCAAAGAAGCTGACTAATAAAATGAATTTCACACAGATGAGGCTCTAGTGGAATAAGAAAAAGGGTAATCATGTAGTTTTGTAGTGGTAAGTAAAGTGTTCGTTTCTCGGACTTGTTGAGATTCGATTTTAGACTTAATATAATATGTACAAGGAAAGCTGTCACAGTATCGAGAGGTACTGAGATTCAGGATTCCACCAAATTCCATTCATGTGACTCAATTAATAACTCCAATCAATTATAGCTCAAATATTAAAAATATGGACTCTTATTCTTTGCCAAAAATATATTTTTAAAACTTTAGATGTAAATCACAAGCATGGTGTATCAAAATCTCTTACGCCTAAGCATATACCATCAAACGAAATCACAACTAATTAGTGAAAATCATGAATCAATTAAAATAAGTGCAAAAAGTCATAAAGAATTATTAAAATTACCACATGCGTGAAATAGGGTTTCCTCCGTCATCCCAGTATTGGGGTTTAGATCCTCATATTAATCATGATCTCAAAATACATGTATAAAACTCAAAAGTTGATTAAAAGGGAGTAAAACAATTGAACAGAAAAATCGCAACAGAAATAACTGTTGCAAAGGCGTTGTTCACTGTTACAAGAAGAACGATATATATGAAGTGTTGTTGAGACTGCAGCTGCGACCCCCACAACTTTGTCGTAAACACTGTTGAAGAACGACTGTCTTCGGACGTCCGTTCTTCGTGTTCTTCAGCAGCAGCAGAAACAGAGTTTGATCGAACTCTGATTTCTTCTTCTCTGGCCCTCCTCAGGTTCCCAAACTCTCGACTCCCCTTCTATATGACCCGACCAATCTATTTATATCAAAAAGGCCGATTAAATCTCTCCAAAATCTTCTCGAAATCTCTTCTTTTCTTGGCAGTTACGACAATAATCTTTTCTCTAAATTGTTCCACGCGTTTCTGAGCTTTCCCGATTGTCTCAAACTCTTCCTTAGATAGATATGTATCTTTGGAAAGATTTTTAGGTCTTTAGTCTCTCTAGAACTTCTAAAAATAATCTCAATAGGGTCTGTGTAAAAACACTTTCCCTGTTTAGCTCCAACTCGGTTTCTAGCCTAATTCGATACAAACAAACGACTATACCATGCTTGTTTAGTTGAATCACGTCCAGCCCAATCAATTCTGGTGATTGAATCTCACTAAAACACCTTCGAAATCAATCCCCAACTCCGCCAGTTGCATGCACAAAATTTCCTGCCAATTTTCAGTTTTTGAACGTGAAGGTGACCTCCCCCTATCCTGTGCTGGTCTCCCTTTAGCAGACGCCTGGAAATGGGTCACCCCTTAGTAATTAGGTTACCCCTTATCCAAAGTGAGATTCCGTATAGTAATTTCCTCCCACGAGCGCAAAAACCACTTTTTTTAGCCAATTTCGCCGCAAAAGCTTATTTCTCCAAAAATACCTACAGGGACATAAAAAGCCATAATAAATATAAAATTGAGCACTAATAATATATACAATTGAGATTATATAAGACACAAAAATGTGCCTATAAAATACCCCCAAACTTATTATTTGCTAGTCCTCGAGCAAATCAAATAGAAAATAAAATCCTAACTCACTGTCGCAGGCATCGTCGATTGCATTTAGCGTATGCAATAAGCCTTTAAACCCCTAGGTGTCCCTAGTGGCCGAGTTATAATCTCGGGAGGGCTTACAAGAGATATACCCACAAAACCTTTACTCCATACCCTAGCTATCTACGCAGAACCTTGGAAGGCACTAAAGAATCTCCTTGGTTGGCATACTTATTGACTATAAGAAGAAGTACCCTGATGCGAAATTCCAATTGTTTTACACGAGTGTGTACTCAAGCATACTAAAATTCATATATAAGTGACAGAGCTATACTCAGATAGTCGCACAATGGATATCAATATCCGGAGTCAAAACTAATCACATGGATAGATCAAGAAGATGGATATAGAGAAAAACATAGATGGTTTTGATGTTTACTAAGTGAACGGCGTTTCCCATATCTGTCTGAAGGCCTCCACCAAAATGAACCTATCCTAATGGATTGAGATACTAGTCTAACTAATATCAACACACTGGCATATACAAGGGAACCAGTGGTCGATAACCTAACTCTAGGTCAACACAACTGGCATATACAAGGGTACCAGTGGTCGACTTTATTGAATTTATTCCTTTTGGTCAAATGGTGTGGTCTCAATTTTTTTTTTTCAGCTTTTTTTTTTCCATGGTATCTCAATCACTCTAATTCACCCTAGCATTGGTAACAACTTGAATCATGAGCCCCACCAAATCATTTAGAAACATATTTAAAAAGAAAAATAAAAACATAATTGAAAAGGACTCAACGATATATGGCGAAACTACCATGTTATTTCTAACACCTGAGCTCTGTGCTTTTATGAATAGACTCTTCTAGATGTTGCCATCTAATCAGATTGGTTCCTCAACTCCTACGATCAAAATGCTTCCATCCACTTAGATTAGTTAGTGCAATCCTAAATAGGCATAAATTTCTAAGCTCTGGAGTTTATTTATTGCAACTAAAAAGTTTCTCCCATACCCCCAAACTTAAATCTAACATTGTCCTCAATGTTCTAAAGATAAAATTAAAAGCATGAACAAGGAGAAACTGTTACCATTTGAAGCAAAAGAGATAAGGAAAGATATTACCATGTTGCATGAGATTGGGTTACCTCCCAAGAAGTGCTAAGTTTAACGTCTTCAGCCAGACATAAGAAAGGATTAATCACCTCGTATCATAAAGTAATAGCCGAAATATCCGTGGGTCATCAAAACCAAATAGAGCTATCACAAGTAAAAGGAATCTGCAACATGCCAAGAAAATTAACAAATAAAGCGCACCCTTGTCTAGTTTCCTGTTTAAGACAACTACATCTAGATGTGGTTCAGCTTCAGGCTCTATGAAAGGGTCTAGATAAAATATTTTCATGCACTGGAATTCCTCAAAGCTAAGGTCCGGTTCAGGTATTAGAGTCTGTAAAAACTCAAGTAAAAACTTAGAAGGACATAATAATATTCTGAATAATTGTGGATCCTTAAAGTCAATACGTTTTGACTCACACATCTGACCACAATAAGAGTGGTGGTCTTCAGTTAAATCAGAAGCAATTGGTATAGTGGACTCCTTGGAACATCCTTGAATGGAGAGTTTACTCAAAGGAAGTTCAATTTCCAAAGCATCCTGATGTAGTTTTGAAAGTGATAAGTAGAAGTTCGTTCAAAGACTTGTAAAGATTTGATTTCAGACTTAATTTTGGTGTCACTTAATGTTACGAGAGACTGGGACTCAGGATTCCACCAATAAATCCATTCATGCGATTCATATAGTTATTCTAGACAATTATAGCTCAAATAGAATATTGACTCTGTTTCTTTGCCAAGGTAGATTTTTGAAAAGCAACGACTGTAAATCTAAAGCATGGGATATCAAAAGACTTAGCCTAAGTATAACCCATCAATTGAAATCACAACCGTTCAATAAAAACCATAAAACAATTAATAATCCATGCAAAAAGTCATGAAAGAATTAAATATAATTACCATACGCATGAAATATGGCTTCCTCCGTCATCCCAGTGTTGGGGTTTATCTCCTCATATTATTCACATGCTCAAAATAGTTGTTCATAGCTCAAATAGGTGAAAAACAAGAGAAAATTAATAAAGCAGACAGTTTGCAACGCTGCAACGGTGTTACAAACAGCTGTTACAACGGGTTGAACTGTTACAGAGAAAAGATGACAAGCTTATGATATATGTTATCTATTATTGTTGAACAACGATACTTCTATTATGTTGTTTGAAAAAGACTGCCTCTGCGACTGTCCTCTTCTTTCCAATGTTCTTCAGCTTCGTCTTCTTCCTCCTGCTTCAGCATCAGCAGAGAGCTTCTCTGCAAGTCTTCTTTCTTGGATTCTCTGGCCTCTGACCAGACCCCTAACTCCCGATTCCCCCGTTGTGACTACAAACAACCCTTTTTATACGTAACAGGGCTATAAAATCTCGCGAAATCTCTTCTTTTCATTCTCTTCCAAGTCAAGACAATATTTCCTTTTCTTTTCTCCTACGCGTCTGCTGTGGTATCTAAACTTTCCAGATTTGGTATAGAAGAGTATATCTTCTCCCAAGTACACATAAACTCCAAAAATAGAACCAAAGAGATCCCGAGATATCCTCACTGCCTTGTCGAGAATCAGTGATTATCATCTTCTTCTTTTTTCGCATCCATGCCCACTGAATATCCTGTCTAACGATAAAAGGCTGATTTAGGTCCAGGCTAACAAGCCAATCCGTTTAAAACTCCTCCAAGGCTCCAAAGTCTCACGGACTCAACAACAGAAACCCGAGTTTCTTATCCTCCCCTGTTTCGTCGAGATTCTGTAGAAATCTTCTCTTTTTTCGAACCCAATCCAATTACCAATCCTGTTTGGATTAAACAGGCCCAAACCAATCCTTTCCAGCGAGAAAAATCCGACAACAACTCATCAACTCGATCCAGAAAATTCATGCAGTATGCAGACGCGACACAGACGAGTATAAAATCTTCCCGCCAAATTCGATTTGAGTTGGTGAAGAAAGGGTGTCCCCTTATCCAGCGCTGGACTCCATTTAGCCACTGGGTGCAAATAACACATCAAATAACAGTGGAGTGCCCATTAACAGTTGTGTGCCCCTTATCCAAATTAGGGTGCCTTTAGTGATTTTCTCCCACAAGTGCAAATACCACTCTTCGAGCCAATTTCACTACAAATGCTTATTCCTTCAAAAAAAAATACAAAGGCATAAAAAACCATAATAAATACAAAATTGAGCATTAAAAATACATAGAATTGAGATCATATCAGACACGAAAATGTGTCTATCAAATACCCCCAAACTTATTATTTTCTCGTCCTCGAGTAAATCAAAAATAAAATCCTAACTCACTGTCGTAGGCATCGTCGATTGCATTTAGCGTATGCAATAAGCCTTTAAACCCCTAGGTGGCCCTAGTGGCGGAGTGTTGTCTCCGGAGGGATTACCAGAGATATACCCACAAAACCTTTACTCCAGACCCTAGATATCTACGCAGAACCTTGGAAGGCACTAAAGAATCTCCTTGGTTGGCATACTTATTGACTACAGGAGGAAGTACCCTGATGCGAAATTCCAATTGTTGTACACGAGTTTGCACTCAAGCATACTAAAATTCATATATAAGTGACAGAGCTCTACTCAGATAGTCGCACTATGGACATCAATATCCAGAGTCAATACTAGTCACATGGATAAATCAAGAAGATGGATATAAAGAAAAACATAGATGGTTTTGATGTTTACTAGGTGAATGGTGTTTCTCATATCTGTCTGAAAGCCTCCGCCAAAATGAACCTATCCTAATGGACTGAGATACTAGTCTGACTAATATCAACACACTGGCATATACAAGGGTACCAGTGGTCGATAATCCTAACTCTAGATCAACACAACTGGCATATACAAGGGTTCCAGTGGTCGACTTTAGTGAATTTATTCCATTTGGTCTGATTGTCTGGTCTCAATTTCTCTTCTCTTTTTTTTCAACTTTTTTTTTTGTATCTCAATCACTCTAATTCACCCTAGCATTGGTAACAACTTGAATCGTGAGCCCCACCTAATCACTTAAAGAAACATAGTTTAAAAACAAAACAAAATAAAAACAGAAGTGAAAAGGACTCAACGAGATATGGTGAAACTATCATGTTATTTATAACACCTGAGCTCTGTGCTTTTATGAATAGACTCTTTAGATGTTGCCATCTAGTCAGATTGGTTCCTCAACTCCTCCAACCAAAATGCTTCCATCCACTTAGATTGGTTAGTGCCATCCTTAATAGGCATAAATTTCTAGGCTCTGGAGTTTAATTATGCAACTAAAAAGTTTCTCCTATACCCCCAAACTTAAATCTAACAATGTCCTCAATGTTCGAACGATCAAATTAAAAGCATGAAAAAGGAGAAATTGTTAACATTTGAAGCAAAATAGATTAGGAAAGATATTACCGTGTTGCATGAGAATGGGTTACCAAGAAGTGCTAAGTTTATCGTCTTCTTCCAGACTAAGAAAGGATTAGTCACCTCATAGAATCATAAAGTAATAGTCGAAATATCTATGGGTCATCAAAACCAAATAGAGCTATCACAAGTAAAAGTAATCTGCAACATGCCAAGAAAATGAATAAATAAAGCACACCCTTGACTAGTTTCCTATTTAAGACAACTACATCTAGTTGTGGTTCATGTTCAAGATCTATAACTGGGTCCAAATAAAATATTTTCATGGGTTGCATTCCCTCATAGGTTAGATCCAAATGTTCAGGTTCTAGAGTCTGTAAAAACTCAAATAAAAACTTAGAAGCACATAATAATAACCTGAATAATTGAGGATCTTCTAAGTCAATCAGATTTGACTTACACAACTGACCACAATGAGAGTGGTGATCTTCCTTAAACAAGTATGTCGACCCTAATTTCCTAAAGTAATTAGGTTTAGTCTCAAAACTTAATATTCGACACATTTGTAAATCAAACATTCCCACATCTGGAAGAAAAATATTTGGTGGGAAACAAAGTCAATCTGGGTATCATAGCCTGGGTAAACCACATCAACCAGAGGATGGGTTTCTAATAACTGAAATTTCTTGTGGACATCACTAGGTTCAGGAAAACGTGTATGAAGATAATCTTGTAAAATGGTTGAGGCACATATGTCAAGTCCCAAATGAGGGACCTTTCTAAGAGTTAAATCACATGGAGAATGATAATCACCCCCAAACTTAGAGTTTTCAGTGTCTCTAGAAAGACTAGTCACAACTTCCCTAATTTCAAGATCATCTAATTCATGAAAATGGTCAAGTACATCCTCACTCATCTCGACGAGTTCATTTTCTTTTTCTAAGTCTATTGTTTATAAATCGCTAGACTCAAAATATACTCGTTCCTCTAAACCATTATTAGCTTCGTAATCAAAAGGAAATACTACATTGTCTAAAACGGAGGTATCTCTAGTCAAATCCTCGTCCTTTTGAATAGGTGAATAATTATTAAAATTATTTGGATTTGAACTATAAACATTATCATTATTAAGCTCAATTGGAGTAACAAATTCCTGATCACTATGCCTACTTATTTCAAATTCTTCATCAACACTATCCTCATCATAATCATCATTATAATAACATGAAAATGGTTGAACCTCATCCAAACAAGTAGTGTTACCAATTTTATCCTCGTCATCTTGATTATGTGAATAACTATCTCCATTTTCAGAGGTACTATTGGAAACACTATATTAGAAATTAAGAGCAGTTATGTTCTGGGCCTCTAACAAAATATTTTGAGTCGACTCACATGACTTCCTGATTGAATCTAGGAATGAAAGTTCACTCGTTGCATTGCTTTCGTCCATAACTAAGTTATTCATTTCTGCTAACTTATGTGTCGACTCAGCTAACTTACGTGTTGACTCTAGTAGAGAGGAATTTTGCTTGTATGACCGGTTGGAGTGTGGATAGTAATTGGGATCACCATGGTATGGACCATAACCTTCAAAAGGCTGATGTTCCCAACCATTATTCACACTATGGTCAAAGTAGTAACGTCCATTTTGAAACTCAGTCTGATATTCGTTGTATTGGCTATTGTAATACTAGTTCGACATTCTATTGCAGGGGTGTGAGTTGTCACACAAAATAAAACCCACTGACAGAGGATTCGTGGGTGGATAGAGTCTTGCCTCCCGTACCAGACGGGCGATGAACCGTTGAATTCGACTCAGGCCACCGACTCTGATGTCAGTGTACGAACCCGAGGGGCCGAGACAGTATCGTAACTGTCGTCCTTCCCTACAAACAATTGATATTTAATTTTGACCCTTCCTTAGGGTTTAAAAATAACGTCAAAGAATGTCTAAAAAGTCCAAAAATAAAAATGTCCAAAAAGGAAAAGAAAAATTACAAAAATAACACCCTATTTACAGTTTCTAAAAATAAAACAAAATAACTATATACAAATCTTCTTCTTCACTCCTTTCGGATTCCTCTTTTCTTTCCTTCTTTGGCGATGCTTTCCTTTTATAACACTTTTTCTTCCCTTGTAGCTTCGCCCCAAATCTGAAAAGAATCAAAAAATAACAAAAGAGTAAAAGAGAACAAAAATTCTAAAAGAAATAAAATAAATCTAAAACCTAAAACCTAATACAAATCCGCGTCGGCGGCGCCAAAAGTTGATGTAGTTTTGTAGTGGTAAGTAAAGTGTTCGTTTCTCGGACTTGTTGAGATTCGATTTTAGACTTAATATAATATGTACAAGGAAAGATGTCACAGTATCGAGAGGTACTGAGATTCAGGATTCCACCAAATTCCTTTCATGTGACTCAATTAATAACTCCAATCAATTATAGATCAAATATTAAAAATATGGACTCTTATTCTTTGCCAAAAATAGATTTTTAAAAATTTAGATGTAAATCACAAGCATGGTGTATCAAAAGCTCTTACGTCTAAGCATACACCATCAAACGAAATCACAACTAATTAGTGAAAATCATGAATCAATTAAAATAAGTGCAAAAAGTCATAAAGTATTATTAAAATTACCACATGCGTGAAATAGGGTTTCCTCCGTCATCCCAGTGTTGGGTTTAGCTCCTCATATTAATCATGATCTCAAAATACATGTATAAAGCTCAAAAGTTGATTAAAAGGGAGTAAAACAATTGAACAGAAAAATCGCAACAGAAATAACTGTTGCAAAGGCGTTGTTCACTGTTACAAGAAGAACGATATATATGAAGTGTTTTTGAGACTGCAGCTGCGACCCCCACAACTTTGTCGTCAACACTGTTGAAGAACGACTGTCTTCGGACGTCCGTTCTTCGTGTTCTTCAGCAGCAGCAGCAGCAGAAACAGAGTTTGATCGAACTCTGATTTCTTCTTCTCTGGCCCTCCTCAGGTTCCCAAACTCTCGACTCCCCTTCTATATGACCCAACCAATCTATTTATATCAAAAAGGCCGATTAAATCTCTCCAAAATCTTCTCGAAATCTCTTCTTTTCTTTTCTGGGAAGTTACGGCAGTAATCTTTTCTCTAAATTGTTCCACTCGTTTCTGAGCTTTCCCGATTGTCTCAAACTCTTCCTTAGATAGATATGTATCTTTGGAAAGATTTTTAGGTCTTTAGTCTCTCTAGAACTTCTAAAAATAATCTCAATAGGGTCCGTGTAAAAACACTTTCCTTGTTTATCTCCAACTCGGTTTCTATCCCAATTCGATCCAAACAAACGACTATACCATGCTTGTTTAGTTGAATCACGTCCAGCCCAATCAATTCTGGCGATTGAATCTCACTAAAACACTTTCGAAATCAATCCCCAACTCCGCCAGTTGCATGCACAAAATTTCCCGCCAATTTTCAGTTTTTGAACGTGAAGGTGACCTCCCCCTATCCTGTGCTGGTCTCCCTTTAGCAGATGCCTGGAAAATGGGTCACCCCTTAGTAATTAGGTTACCCCTTATCCAAAGTGAGAGTTCGTATAGTAATTTTCTCCCACGAGCGCAAAAACCACTTTTTTAGCCAATTTCGCCGCAAAAGCTTATTTCTCCAAAAATACGTACAGGGACATTAAAAGCCATAATAAATATAAAATCGAGCACTAATAATATATACAATTGAGACTATATAAGACAAAAAAATGTTCCTATCAGGTAACAATGGCATTTATTTAACAAAATAAGAGAAAGTAGCTCAAAAAAATATAGTTGGTACGAAAATCTAATAGACAACCGATTGAATAAAAGATTTGAGTGAATATGCTTTATAGGTTCAAAGGGGCGAGGTATATATATTTTCATAACTCAATCCTTTTACCGATTTTCGGTCTGCTATTGGCTCTTGGATTTGGAAACGGGTTTGTGCAAGGTTGTTGCAAGTAGGTAATGGGGAGAGTATACATGTATGAAAGACGGGTTCCATCTGAAAATGCGGGGGTACAACAAACTCACCCAATATTTTGATTAGCAATCTGTATGGACTAACTCCAATATACTTTCTAGAGAATCAACTAGACAGTCAGACTCAATCTAGAGAAACGTATATCGAGGAGTTAATATATCAATCTCTTGATTTGATCTTTATTCAAGCAAATAGAAATCTGCGAGTCTTTATCAAATACAAGGATAAAAATTGGATGGTACCAAAGACCAATATCCAAAGATCAATCAATTTCCAATCAACAACCAAAGGTTGGATTTCACAATTGATCGATACAACGCACAACCTGTGATATTTCAATTATGTAACAAAATATAACGCGGAATAGAAATAACACAGACACCAGAAGTTTTGTTAACGAGGAAACCGCAAATGCAGAAAAACCCCGGGACCTAGTCCAGATTGAACACCATACTGTATTAATCTGCTACATACACTAGCCTACTACGAACTAACTTCGGTCTGGACTGTAGATGAACCCTAATCAATCTCACACTGATTCAAGGTATAGTTGCGCTCCTTACTGATGATGATTTTGATTGTTGTTGTAGTAATATAAGATTCAAACTCTAAAATTTGTGAAGACTAAATTTAAAGGTTTAAAGAAAATAATAAAAGGGAGCTACTGGGACTAGGATTCCACCGAATTCATATCATAAGGCTCAATTATTCATTCTCAACAATTATCGCTCAATAAAAATAACATCGACTCTTATTTTGCCAAAGTAGATTCTCAAAATATTAATTATAAATCGTAAGCATGGGACATCAAACATTTAAGCAAGCATGACCCATCAAATAAAATAATAACTAATTAATTCAAATCATAATTCTATTTTAATTAGTGCTAAAGTCAAATAGAAAATAAAATAAATTTACCCATGTATGAAATTCGGCTTCCTCCGTCGTCCCAGTGTTGAGGTTTAGCTCATTAGGTTGGAAACACGCTTAAAAATATAATTCATGGCTCAAAAGGTGTTTTTATTGAAGAAGGGTAATAATATAGTGAATCTGCAACGCTGTATTGGCGTTACAGACGTCACCGTTACAAGAAATTGTTACAAATTCAAAACAAGCGTGCCAAACTGACTGTTACGAGTACTGTTAATAAACGACAGTTCTCTGCGACAGTCTGTAGGCGTCAAATGTTCTTCTTCTTCTCTGCAGAAGCAGAGAAATCTGCTCTCCAACCCTCTGTTCTTCTCCCCAACTCTCGATGATCCTTGTCTGAGTCCCGTAAACCCTTTATATTGCCAACATCACCAAGAAATCTCGCTCAATCACTCCCAGAAATCTTCTATTACGCGGCAGTAAACAAAAATATTCTCCGGATATTTTATTCTTCATCCATGCATCTGCAGCTGTCCAACCTTCCTTATTTATCTCAGTCATGCTCCAAATTACAACTAAACCTCTCCAAACACGTTCAGTACACGTCTCAAACTCGCTGTAACACAAATAGAACCCGTGAAAAACTCGTGTCCTCTGTTTTCTCCAATCCAATGATAAAGCCAAAATTTACCGGTTCTGATGGACTTACCTATCCTGTTCGAGTGTAATAGGACTTATCCAACTGATTTTAGTGTTTTAATCTCCTTAGAAATCGTTCAAACCCAGAACAGCAATATCGGGTTTTCAAAAGAAAAACACGCAACTCTCTGATTTCTTCAAAACCGCGAAATAGCCCTATTCTTTTAAATATGATGGACATACCAGACCTGTTTAAGAGTAATAGGAACAATATAATCCATTAGACCGACTGATTATCGCTAGAAGTCCTTCAAATCCATATCAGCAAATCTCGCAGGTCAAACCTGCACTTTCCCGTCAAAATTTGTTCTTTCTATTTTCATCAATCGGTGATATCCCAGCCAAATATAACTGAATCGGAGCGTATTACCATCTTTGGTCAGTCGGTAAGAACAAACCCATTTTATTTCAGCCATTTAGTCTCACCCAAACGCCTCCAAAACCGGAACCCTAATTCTGCAGCCATTTTCACGCTAAAAACATATTTGAAATGGAGAAGATGAAGGATGCCCCTTATCCTGCTGCTTGGGTGCCGATAGTAATATGATTGCCCTTAGTAATTGATGTGCCCCTTAACCAACAGTGAGAGTCCGAATAACACGTGTCCTTTGGGTGCAAATAACATTTTTTCGAGCCAATTCTCCACAAGAGCTTATTCTTCCAAAAACAACTAAAACAAATTTATTAGAGAAATAATGAGTCCTCGCTAATGCATTTATGGGTTAAAATACGTCGCACTTTCGTTCTTATCACTTACATCTCTGATCCCAGCAGGATACTACGCACTTGATTCCCTTAGTTGATCTCACCCACAACTAAGAGTTGCTACGACCCAAAGTCGAAGACTTGATAAACAAATCCGTCTCACACAGAAAAGTCTATAGAATTGAATAAATCTGTCTCCCACAGAAATACCCAAGAGTTTTTGTTCCGTCTTTTGATAAATCAAGGTGAACAGGAACTAATTGATAAACCAAACTTATATTCCCGAAGAACAGCCTAGTATTATCAATCACCTCACAATAATCTAAATCATATGGTATCGAAACTAGATATTGTGGAATCACAAACGATGAGACGAAGATGTTTATGATTTCTTTTTATCTTGCCCTATCGGAGATATAATCTCAAGCCAATTATTCAATTGAACTCGTACGATAGAAAATGGAAAGATCAGATCGCTCAACTACAAAAAAAAAAGTAATTTCGTCTGGCTTCACAATCCCAATGAAGTCTTTCAGTCGTGAACCTATAGGGTCTCGAGAAGAAACCTAAGGTTAAAGGAGAATCGACTCTATCAAACCAACTAGTATCACACAGGAGGTGTGGGGATTAGTTTTTCCAGATGCTAGATGTCTCATTTATATAGTTTTCAAATCAGGGTTTGCAATCTAAGTTACCTTGGTAACAAAGCATTCAATATTCACCGTTAGATGAAAAACCTGATTCCACCAAGCTAATATCTTTCAACCGTTAGATCGGAACTTAGCTTGTCACACACACAAATGAAATGTATTCATTTAGGTTTGAGTAACCGTACCTAAATGTGTACACTTATTTGGTTCACAAATAGTTAACCAAAGTCATATGAGCACTTTCAGATTAACCGTATTCATCTTTCTCATAACTAGTTCAAATGACTCATAAGAACTAGTTGAAGAGTTGTTCAATTGCTTAGGTCTTTATTCATAGACACAATTGAAACAAAATCGGTTTGATCCACTTGAATCAATTCATGAACAATATATCCACGGCTTGCAAAGATTGCATTCCTTATAATTTATTATTTTAAGTTCATGAACTACCATTTTGAGATATCACCATCTTGAGTACGCGTACGGGTATGCGTACCTTAGCTACCGGATTTGAGTTTACAAACTCAGCAGAAATTTTCTGTTCGAAAACTTCTGTGAGTACGCGTACCTAATGTGACTGGTTTACTAGTTTGCAAACTTACAAACTCCAGCAGAAATTTTCGGTATGAAAATTTCCGTGGGTACGCGTACTCAACCTGTCTCCTTCAACAATATCGCATGCACACATATGCACACACTTGGCTTCCGGCACATGGATTTATACACTAATGTGCGAACACACTATATATGCTTATATCCATAGATGGTAATCTCAACTCTACATTTTAATCACTGAAACATTCTTCTATAATGTTATAACAATCGTTATTCACGACTATCGTCGTCAAAGATATTTTCAAGATTGAAACGTCATCATGACTTTCTTCACGGGTAAAGATGAAAATGGTTAAAGGGAAAGCTTACCAACACATATTTCGAGAAAAAGATAGGCGAGTAAACTCGGCTCGAAATAGCAAATGTGTATGTATGAAACCTATCATACTTATACGACTTTGTCTCAAAAGTATGAGATAGAATAGACTTTTGAGTGATAGATAAGTTCAAGTCTCCACATACCTTTTAGTCGGATGAAGTTCCACCAGTTCCTCGAGTAGTTCTTCGTCTTCGTAAGATGATTTCCATGGAGTCTGGAGCTTCAACTACACTTGACTATCCTAGACCGAGACTTAGTCATAAGTAAACTAGAAATCAAGACATATAGTTTTGATCACTAATATTGAAAAACATGCTTGAGATAGCAACGCATGCAAGTTCGACCGAGCAATGCTCTAACAATCTCCCCCTTTGTCAATTTTAGTGGCAAAACTATCAATATATATAGATTACAAAAAAGATAAAACTTTGTAGATTCTCCTACACATGCTTGATCTCCTTGGTGATTCAACATTACTCGAAATCTTCGTCACTTCCAAGTACTCCAATGATTCCAAAGGTTGTAAGTTTAGCATCATCGTTGTTGAAGTTCCGTAGCCATAACAATGAGAAAACAAGAGCTCTCGATCATTGTTATACAGTATCATAGTATTATCACACAGCATCAAAGTTCTCATATCACAACTTCGACAACAATACTATGGTGATATATATCACTACCCCTTAGTCAATACTTCGTCTCAACACGAAAACCACTCCCCCTTACATAATGATCCGAAAATCATATGTATTTGTAGTGTGAACTACATATTAATTCTCCCCCTTTTTGTCAATAAAATTGGCAAAGGTACGAAAAAGGGATCCTAATGAAATTCTGATGGAGACACTTCAAGACCAAAGAAAAGTACATATCAACTTTGTTTTGAAAGTCGAAGCTAAATGCATTCATCACGGAGTTTATAAAGATACAAGATAACTCCTCAAATATTCCACATCCGCACTCCCCACAAAGATATGGAAATTAAGCGGAAGTTCAAAAGAACTCTCCCCCATTTGATGTCATTCCCAAAATAACAACAAGAGCGACCTTACTTTTACAAGAAAAGAAGGATTTCTTTGGACACCAACAACGTACCAAAAAATGATTTTGTTATCCAAAAATTCTCAATCAAATTAACCACAAGAGAACCCATGATTAATCTAATCGGAATACACAACCAAAATAATCACAAAAGAATCTATGATTAGTTTAGTTGGAAATGCTCACACAAGAAGACTTATGGAGCCACACAGTTTATACATAAAATATGGATCAGGGAAGATCAATACTGCGGAATATACAAGGATTCATTCTATTTTCCATCACTATTTGCATAGCGACATACAATAGACATAATCCTTGTGAATAAAAGATTTTAACCTATCTTCCATCAAAGAATTGACATAATAGGCTTAACTTTTGTTTGTCAAAAGTTCATTCATTCTTGTATCAATACATGCATATCGACATATAAACGAGATAACTTTTGATATCGTATGGGACAATAATAGTTCACGAACGCAAACACACATATCCCATAGCATATTTCAATACATAAAACCATAAATATTAATACTGCAATTATCATCTTCCAAAATTTTTTTTTAGAATTTAAGCAAATAAACCTAAAAACATGAAGATGAAAATGTTGGACATAGCTATGTGTACTCACAATAATAGCTATTCCAAACTCTAGTTATTCTTCTAAACAAAACAAGAATAAAATTCTCATAAGAAGATTTACTAGACATTAAGACCTTTGAAGAATTCTTTATCGTCCCAGAACTCCTTGTCGTCAACAGCCATTGGTACATATGGTTCATGAAGATAGGAGTTAATATCAATAAACCTTCTTGGCTGACGAAGTCGAACCAGGGCCTTCTGAATTTCCATTGATCTTAAAACACAAGCCTTTATTTCTTGAATCTCTTTTCTTACCAGCTTCAACTCTTCAAGAACATCAGAAAACTTCTGAGAGTTCGAAGGAACATCTCTTGGCTTCCTCACATTCCTTCTTTTTTCTTTTTAAAGTTTGAGACAATAGAGACTTCTCTTTTTCCTTAGTGATTGATAGCTTAACAATCATATTGATATCTTTCCCATCAGAAGACAAGGTGCTTGGAGTATCCATGAAAGCACGGTTTTGTGAGAGGAGTTCACAATCAAATCTCAACAAGCAGTCTTAAGATATAAGGAATATCAGAGAAGGAAAAATGAATGTAGGGTTTTGAAACCTTTAAACAGGTTCGTACACGTCCAACTCACAACCCTATAAAGAGTAGAATTGTCGACAATAACCCTCTTTTAATGACAGATAGGGAATTCCTAAAATCTAAGAAAAGAAGAAAAAAACTTTTCCTAAAGCCTGAGAGGTACAAAATCTTGTCTCTTTTGATCAGGCACATGAGACAAAATTTACAAATCAACACAATCAAGTTGTGTTGCAGTGAACAACAATTTGTCCACCATGTTCCTCGAGGGAGGAATCCACATACCTATGTCTATGAATACGATTTGGCCATACTTTCTTCTCTAATGGTCTTGTTTTGTTCTTGGAAACTAATTTCTTCGATGAAGATAAGATCTTACATACCTCAGTTGTTTTCTCCGCGAGTTAAATCTTGGTGGCAAGACGATCTGCTCTTCGTTGAAGCTTGTTGACATATCTCATCTTGTGTTTATACTTGAAACACTTTGAAAAGTCATGACCCTTAAGATAAAAAAAGGAGCATGTCAACGTATAAGATGATTCAGGCGCTTGTGAAGTGCAAGCTGCTAGGCACAAAGTAGATCCTGAAGCATTAAACATAGAGTTTCCAAAAGAAGGGTCAATTGATTCTTCCATCTTGATCGGGTTCTCTTCTAAAAGACTATCAAGATTGATGTATGTGTTGCTACAATTATTAAAATCAATATTTTCACATAGAAGAGCAACACTTGATTTTTTGTCTTCATCAGAATCATAATTGTCAGACATCTCATCAAGTGTCGCAGCAAAACCTTTGTTCCCAGTGTATTTTCTACGGTTTGGGCACTCGTTAGCAAAATGACCAAAACCTTTACACTTAAATAATTGAGGCATATCCTCATCATCAGTTTCATTTGTGTCCCTGTTTTTAGAGGAATACGATTATGAGGTTTAACTGATGCTTTTGCCTTATCTCTGGAGAACCATTTACTTCTCTTCAACAGAAGATCTCTAAACTGTCTTGTGATCATCGAGACCGATTTGTCAAGAACTTCATCTGATGAATCTGTCTCAGAATGATCTTCTCCAGAGATATACACATTTTTACTTTTATCAAGTAATTTTGTGTCTTTTAGTGCTTTGAACGCAACCTTCTTAGATTTGGATGAATGCTCGTGATCAAATATCTTAAGCTTCCCAACCAGCGTATTTCTGGAGAGATTATACAGGTTATTTCCCTCAATGATGGCATGCTTCTTAGAGTCGTATCTAGATGGAAGCACTCTGAGAATTTTCATCACAATGTCCTTTTCAGGAATAGTCTTACCCAATGCTAAAGATGCATTAAGAATTTCAGACACTTTGTGATTAAACTCATCAAATGAATCTACATCTGCCATACAAAGGTTTTACCAATCGGAATTAAGGTTTTGAAGCCTCGCTTCTTTTTCACTGGTAATACCTTCGAATACGGTTTCTAAGATATCCCACGCATCTTTAGACCTAGTGCAGTTTGACACATGGTGTTGAAGATTTGGGTTAATGGAATGTATGATGGCATTTAAACCGTCGGAGTTTTGCTCAGCAGCATCGTATTCGCCAATATTTTTTGGAACATTAACATTGCCTACTGCAACGACGGGAGCATCATAGCCATTAACAACATATACCCATGATTGAAAATCACATGCTTGAAGAAAAGTTCGCATAGAAATTTTCTACCATAAGTAATTAGAGACATCGAAGACTGGTGGTACGTTAATAGAGATAACACCTCTGTCCATAGAGTCAGATCGCTACAAACACATACTTTTGGGGTCTTGAATGTGTTTGCCTGCTCTGATACCAATTGAAAATGCGGGGGTACAACAAACTCACTCAATATTTCGATTAGCAATCTGTATGGAATAACTCCAATATACTTTCTAGAGAATCAACTAGACAGTCAGACTCAATCTAGAGAAAAGTATATCGAGGAGTTAATATCTCAATCTCTTGATTTGATCTTTACTCAAGCAAATAAAAATCTGCGAGTCTTTATGAAATACAAGGATAAAAACTTGGATGGTACCAAAGACCAATAACCAAGGATCAATCAATTTATATTCAACAACCAAAGGTTGGATTTCACAATTGATTGATACAACGGACAACATGTGATATTTCAATTATATAACAAAATACAATGCGGAATAGAAATAAGACAAACACCAGAAGTTTGTTATCGAGGAAACCGCAAACGCATAAAACCTCCGGGACCTAGTCCAGATTGAACACCACACTGTATTAAGCCTCTACAAACACTAGCCTACTACAAACTAACTTCGGTCTGGACTGTAGTTGAACCCTAATCAATCTCACACTGATTCAAGGTACAGTTGCGCTCCTTATGTCTCTGATCCCAGCAGGATACTACGCACTTGATTCCCTTAGCTAATCTCACCCACAACTAAGAGTTGCTACGGCCCAAAGTCGAAGACTTGATAAATAAATCTGTCTCACACAGAAAAGTTTATAATAGAATAAATCTGTCTCCCACAGAAATACCCAAGAGTTTTTGTTCCGTATTTTGATAAATCAAGGTAAACATGAACAAATTGATAAACCAGACTTATATTCTAGAAGAAAATCCTAGAATTATCAATCACCTCACAATAATCTATATCGTATGGTATCGAAACTAGATATTGTGGAATCACAAACGATGAGACGAAGATGTTTGTGATATATTTTTATCTTGCCCTATCGGAGATATAATCTCAAGCCAATTATTCAATTGAACTTGTACGATAGAAAATGGCAAGATCATATCGCTCAACTACAAGAAAAGTAGTTTCGTCTGGCTTCACAATCCCAATGAAGTCTTTCAGTCGTTAACCTACAGGGTCTCGAGAAGAAACCTAAGGTTAAAGGAGAATCGACTCAAGCAAACCAACTAGTATCACACAGGAGGTGTGGGATTAGTTTTTCCAGATGCTAGATGTCTCCTTTATATAGTTTTCAAATCAGGGTTTGCAATCTAAGTTACCTTGGTAACAAATCTTTCAATATTCACCGTCAGATGAAAAACTTGATTCCACCAAGCTAATATCTTTCAAGCGTTATATCGAAACTTAGATTTTCACACACACAAATGAAATGTATTCATTTAGGTTTGAGTAACCGTACCTAAACGTGTACACTTAGTTGGTTCAAAAATAGTTAACCAATGGTTAGCCATATGAGCACTTTCATATTAACCGTATTCATCTTTCTCATAACTAGTTCAAATGACTCATAAGAACTAGTTGAAGAGTTGTTCAATTGCTTAGGTCTTTATTCATAGACACATTTGAAACAAAATCGGTTTGATCCACTTGAATCAATTCATGAACAATATAACCACGGTTTGCAATATTGCATTCCTTATAATTTATTGTTTTAAGTTCATGAACTACCAATTTGAGATATCACCAGCTTGAGTACGCGTACGGGTATGCGTACCTTAGCTACCGGATTTGAGTTTACAAACTCAGCAAAAAATTTCGGTTCGAAAACTTCCGTGAGTACGCGTACCTAAGGTGACTGGTTTACTAGTTTGCTAACTTACAAACTCCAGCAGAAATTTTCGGTATTAAATGTTCTACGGGTACGCGTACGGTTACGGGTACGCGTACTCAACCTGTCTCCTTCACCAATATCGCATGCATACATATGCACGCACTTGGCTCCCGACACATGTATTTATACACTAATGTTCGAACACACTATATATGCTTATATCCATAGATGGTAATCTCAACTCTAAATTTCAATCATTGAAACATTCTTCTATAATTTTATAGCAATCGTTATTCACGACTATCATCATCAAAGTTATTTTCAAGATTGAAACGTCATCATGACTTTCGTCACGGTTAAAGATGAAAATAGTTAAAGCGAAAGCTTACCAACACATATTTCGAAAAAAAGATAGGCGAGTAAACTCGGGTCGAAATAGCAAATGTGTATGTATGAAAACTATCATACTTATACGACTTTGTCTCAAGAGTAGGAGATAGAATAGACTTTTGAGTGATAGATAAGTTCAAGTCTCCACATACCTTTTAGTCGGATGAAGTTCCACCGGTTCCTCGAGTAGTTCTTAATCTTCGTAAGATGATCGCCATGGAGTCTGGATATTCAACTACACTTGACTATCCTAGACGGAGACTTAGTCATAAGTAAACTAGAAATCAAGACATATAGTTTTGATCACTAATATTGAAAAACATGCTTGAGATAGCAACACATGCGAGTTCGACTGAGCAATGCTCTAATACCATCTATCCTGATGGAGGGAGAATCATGGAAAATAAACCTATTATTTTGTTATTATAATTATTTATATTTTATTAATGTTTTTTTTAGTAGAAAGATGGTTAATTTTTGAATTTATTATTTATGGTAATTTTAGAAAAGTTTATTTTAATACTTTTAACAATTTATCAAAGTTGCCCAAAGATGGTAGATACTTTAGGAAATAAGTTTTTAGGTTTTTAATAGGTTTAGGTAGATGGAGTTTTATATATAGGGATCTCAAAAAACGAGAAATTAGAAGACTTTTTCGATTAATAAAAAATTTCTTTCGTTAAACTTTGTTTAAAGTCAGGTTTACCCTATGGTCTAAATAATCATATTATTCATACTTGCGATTCTCTGAAGTTGCAAGGTCTGGATCATTCGTCATAATCGTCAATAATTTGAGGTATGAACAATTTATCATATTTATACCCAATTTATCGGTTATCTATTTGATTTCTATATCGTTGAATAATATTCGTCTTTTTAACACTTCTAATCTGCATCATATCAGTAATACCCTTATTTTTTCGGGTGACGGGTTGCTCAAAGATGTGATATTGAATGAGATGTAGACTCATCTCAAGCTTGTGTTGCGTGTTTAGGGCATGTTGGCCCAAAACATAACCTGTACTACCATGGTGCATCACATTAGTTGGATGCTGGTCAAAAGCAAAATTGCACAACTATGGTGCAATTCGCAAATTGAGCTTGGACGAGAAACTAAATTACACCTCTATGGTACAATTATCATAGCTCGTTGTCATGAAAGCAGGTGGACTTGATATATGATCATCATCTCTATATTTTATAGTTGTAAAAATGTCAATAAGACGTATATGGAGAAGGGGTGTTGAAGGTGCACTAAGCGGAGATGCATCCTTAAGCTATAAATCCTGGCCGGTAAATCATATATGATGCATTACTTACTCGAGAGAGCTTCATGATGCATATGCATCATCGATGTTTCTTTGCTAAACCAAGAATGCACCACTATGATGCATCCGAAGGAATCCGAAAAAAGGGTCAATGATGCACACTCTTATGCATCATTTGTGAAGGACTCTTTGTCCTATATGGACTAGTATTTGCTTGGATTTGGCCTTGAAACACGAGGTAGGCATGCACCAATTGCGAATCGGGCATGGTCAGGAAAGGAAGATAAACGTGTATGGAAGTTAGGGGAGCTTACATATGCTACTTGCAAGACTGATGCAAGACAAGGATGGCACGAGCCTGACAGATGCACCCTTGGCACGAGCAATATCGGTGCATGCTTTCAGCGCCTCAAATACGAAGCGAGGTAAGAAAGCTTGAATATGCTTGCAATGGCGTATGTACAAGTCCAAGGCATGCAATATGCCTGTACATGACTCGGAAGTTAGTGATGCATGCAAATTATTATCCCGTATGTCCTTTCACCCTTTGCAGAACAAGGAAAAGTTGGGATAGTGAGGAGCTTCGCGGGGAAACTACGTCAAATGCATTATGCTTGCTAAGCCAAATCAAGTGCATTTATCTGGGGAGAGGTAAATCTTTGTATAACCCGATAAATATGTTACCTGTGGCACATTAGGGGGTTTCGTCATGCACGTCTTGGTGCCAGAGGCATAATTTTTCGGTCCGTCGCAATATCCCATTACTCTTAGTACTTAATTGTTCTCTTACAATACGATGTTTGTGTCTCAGCTAATTGATACTAATAAAAAATATTAATTGGAAAAGGCAAGTGGTAAAGTATCATTTTAATAGTGTTCATGCGGAAAAATTCTTGCATATTAGGAATCTTTTTAATGGTCAGTATTACCTTAGATGGAAGCCTAGATCTAACAGATTTTTCTCTCTCGAGCGAAGCTGGGTTGAACCTACATACCTTGGTATGTCAAGTATATTGTATTCTTTTAGTTGCCAAAAATGTTTTTAATATTAGTCTACTAAAGTTAGTTTCAGTTTGGAATAAATTAGGTAGTAGAGTCTTAGGATTTTATAGTTACTCAATACGAATGAAGAATTGAAGATTACACGAAGACATCAATTTGAAAAAGCTTATGGAGGTAAGTAACGTATTCTAGTCATTTTCCTATTAAACTCGTTTTCCTTCTATCTATCTATCAATCATAGCAAAAGACGAGGATTAGTATTTGATCATAATCCAAAGAAGATCAAATCACGGATTAGCTTCTGTTAGGTCTAGTGATGTGTTCGACTTCCAAGCACTTTCTTATAGAACTCGAAACTAAACTTGAGAGAAAAGCACAAATGTTATTGAAAATTCAAGACTTGCAAATTTATTATTGAGTTAGTAAGGTTTTATTTTGGTAGTTCATTACTAATAATTTTTTATTCACTTGAGTTCACGAACTCAAAAATTGAGATTGTGAACCGGAAGCTTATAAAACTCAAAATCAAAGGAAAGTAAAGTATTTCAGTTCGTGAGCCTATTACGGTGAGTTCACGAACCTATTGTAGAGGTTTTCTCTGAGAACTTGTCTTTTGAGTTCGTGGATATATTATGGTGATATCGCGAACCCAAAGAAGAAAAATTTCTCTTGAGATATATTATCATTTGAGTTCGCGAAACTAATACAAGAGAAATAACCTGAAGTTTTTTTTTATCTAAGTTGGTGAACCTGGTACAAGAGATATTCTCTTGAAGCCTTTTTTATATGAGTTCATGAACCTACTACCTACTTGAGTTTTCATGTAACTTATTTTGCATTTGAGTTCGTGAACATACCTATTTGAGTTTGTGAACCTGCAAAGAAAAAGTTCTATATTTTTTCTCTTTTTTCTCCAAAGACTCAACCGTGAGTTCATGACCCAAAATCTTAATGAGCTAAACTCATAATGTTTATATCTTTGGGGCCATTCATTCTTCTTTGGATTTTCAACACTCTTACGAATTGCTATTCATAACTTTTTAGAGCATTTCTCGGTCGACCTCGCATGCATTTCTATCTCAAGCATGTTTGTCAATGTTAGTAATCAAAACTATAATTATTGATTTCTAGTCTATTATAGCTAAGTCTCGGACTAGGATAGAAAGTGTAGTTGAGCTCAAGGACTTCATGGAGATTCATCATACAAGAAGAAGAACTACTCAAGTAACCGGTGGAACTTCTCGAAAAAAAGGTATGTGAAGTCTTGAACTTATCTATCACTCAAAAGTCTATCTACTCTATCTCCTACTCTTTGAGAGAAGAAATCGTATGATATATATATATATATATATATATACTTGGATTATACACATTTGGTATTTCGAGCCGAGTATACCTCGTCTATCTATATCTCGAAATATGTGTTAGTAAGCTTTTCGCTTCGATCAAGTTTATCTTTACCTAGTGACGAAAGTCATGATATGTTTCAATCACTTTGAAAATTGCTTTGACGAGAAATGGTGTAACAACTATATAACGTCCTCTAAGAATGTTTCAATGATTGAAATTAGAGTTTAGATTACATAACCAATGATGGACATAAGCATTGTTGTGGAAACACATTTATGTATAAGTCATATTCCTTGAACCAAAGTTTGCGAACTTTGTTGATCAAGAGAAACCGGAAGAATGGCTTGTTGCCAAGTCCGCGAACTCAGTCCGCGAACTGCCGAACTTCTTATCCCGAGAAATTCTGCTGGAGTTGACAAACTAGTTGCGTGAGTACCAGTCCGCAAACCGGCGGAAAGTCTTTTGACGAGATTTTCTTCTGGAGTTTGTAAACTCTGCCCGATTGCTTAATTCCGCGAACCTAGTGTGCGAACTTAAGAAGGTTATATATCTGAAGATGATTTATGAACTTAAACGTATAAAGACTAAGGAATGCATTATGCAAACCGTGGCTATAAAAGTTCATGAACCGATTCAAGTGAATCAAATCATTTTTGCTTCAATTGAGTCTTGTGTAGTACATAAGATTTCCTTGCAATTGAACAACTCTCTAACTAGTTCGTTTGGAATCATTTGAACTAGTTATGGTGAATAAGAACATGGTTGATATGAAATTCTCATGTGGCTTACCATTTGGTTAACTATTATTGAACCAACAAGTGCATACGTTTGGATACGGTTAACAAACCTAGAAGCGTGCATTGTCAAGTGTGTGTAACAAGCTAAGTTTTCGATCTAACAGTTGAGAAATATTAGCTTGAATCTAAATCAGGTTTTCATCTAACGGTGAATATTTAATGCTTTGTTATTAAGCTAACATTGATTGCAAACCCTGATTTGAAAGACTATATAAAGGAGACATCTAGTATTGTGCAAAACTAATCCCCACACCTTACGTGTGATAGTAGTTTGCGTACTAGAGTCGATTCTCCTTTAACCTCTGGTTTTATTTTCTCAAACCGGGTTAACGACTTAAAGACTTCATTGGGATTGTGAAGCCAGACCGATACTACTTTTATCGTAGTTGTGTAATATGATCTTGCATCTTCTATCGTACGAGTACAATTAAATTGATTGGCTTGAGATTGATATCTCCGATAGGCAAGATATAAAAAGTAATCACAAACGTCTTCGTCTCATCTTTTGTGATTCCGCAACATCTTGTTTCGCTACCATACGATTAAGATTGTTGTGAGGTGATTGATTAATCTAGGATGTTCTTCGGGAATATAAGACCAGATTATAAATTGGTTCATGTTCACCTTGATTATTATCAAAAGACAGAACAAAACCTTTAGGGTTTATCTGTGGGAGACAGATTGATCCTTTGATAGAATTTTCTGTGTGAGACCGATTTGTTTATTGTCAAAGACTGCGATTTTGGGTCGTAGCAACTCTTAGTTGTGGGTGAGATCAGCTAAGGGAATCAAGTGCGCAGTATCCTGCTGGGATCAGAGGCGTAGGAGCATAACTGTACCTTGGATCAGTGGGAGATTGATTGGGGTTCAACTGCAGTCCAGTCCGAAGTTAGCTTGGAATAGGCTAGTGTCTGTAGCGGCTTAATACAGTGTGTGTTCAATCTGTACTAAGTCCCGGGGTTTTTCTGCATTTGCGGTTTCCTCGTTAACAAAATTTCTGGTGTCTGTGTTATTTCAATTTCCGCATTATATTGTTTTATCTTTATAATTGAAATAATACAGGTTGTGCGTTAGATCATCAATTAGAGTAATCCAACCTTTGGTTGTTGATTGTCATTGATTAATCCTTGGATATTGATCTTTGGTACCATCCAAATTATTCCTTGTATTTGATTAGAACTCGTAGTTCCTGCTTGAGTAAATCAAATCAAGAGAGAGATATAAACTCGTTGATATACTTTTAATTTATTGAGTCTTGTTGATTCTCTTAAAAGTATATTCGAGTTTTTCCATACAGATTGCTAAGCGAAATATTTGGTGGTGTTGTTAGACCCCCGCTTTTTCATAACTAATTCCTTTGGTTAGAAAGTAAATTTCTTTTCATGAAAGTTTAATATTACCTTTGATAGTAATTTATCTCATAAGAATTTACCTGGGTTTTATTTGTTTACAAAAATCGAACCCTAAAAAAAAATCTCATTAGACCAGTAATAATTTTAGGAAACAGACTTGGTTTAAAAAAAAGTGACTGAAAACTAGCTCTGCGAATCGGGCGACAACTCGGAGTCAATACAAAAAAAAATTCAATGATTTTTTAGTTTTGCTAATCAAGATCTTCAAATCTCTTGTTCCTGTTTAAGCTAATCAATGATGTTTCTTTCTTCTTTATTCAACTTGTGCTGTTAGATCTCATTTTAATGAATCAAATTTAAATTTATTTTGTTTCAAGTTGATTCAATAGGCTATAAATTTGTTCCCTGGTTTGATATACTTTCTGTTGTTTCTTAATTTCATTCTGATTTTTTTTAAAACTTCTCTAATGGCTCTATAATTCTTTTGAAGGATTCCCTGAACTTGCTATGGATCTAATCCAGTATTGGATATTTGTGTTCAGCTTATGCATTGTGTTTTCGACTATATTGTCATACCAGGTGGTATCGCCTAAAAAATATCTAGTCCATTCGGAAATTTTGCAGTATACACTAATTTCAGCTATGAGTATCAATCAGTATGATATCCATTGTCATCCCCTATATCAGTATGATCTCATGAGAAAATCAATGAGCCTACCGATTCAAAACCTAGTCAAACACTAGAAAATTCAAAATCTCTACTTTCCGCCTAAACCACCCCGTGATTTTAGGAATTATCTTTATTATCCTAAAATCATGCAGTTGACAGCTTACAGGAAATATCCTAGTCAATTTTTAGATTATTCTGACCTCTTCTTTAGGAAACAAGATATTTGGAGGATTAATCTTTTATTCTCCAATTTTATTATAAAAAGTTTCTTTCCATGCTTTAATCTTCATCCCAAAGAAAAAACAAACCCTAAACAAAATCGTTTGCTATCTAAAAAAATGGAGAACGCTAATGTCAATGTTGGTGAGATCACTGAAGGGTTGAGAGTGACTAATATCAGAAGAGATAGATTTGCTATTGGATCTTCCAGAAACCTAAACCAGGCGGCTGATGCTTGGTCTAATAGTCTTATTGGTAAGCTTAAGACTACAGATGATGAAACTGGAGTCTTAGAAATCAAGGATGAACTCAACCTGCTATGGAAGAATTATAGAAAGAGAGGAACCAGGTTTGTAGGAAAATATCTTTTTGTCCTCAAATTTAATTCTCAGAAAGATATGAAGGATGTGCTCAAAAAATCACCATGGAATGTTCAGAGAAGCTTATTGGCTTTGCAGGAATACACTACTGATAAATCTTATAATGATTATGTATTCATTAAACAAGAATGGACATTACAATTTAAAGGACTCCAGTTAGAGCATCATCATGAAGTTGTTGTGAATGAAGCAATTGAATACTTGGGAAGGAAGATATCGACTCACCCTAAAAACTGCAGGTCGAGATCTGGAAACATGATCACAGTACGTGTAGAGGTGGAGCTGACAAAACCCTTGAAGAGAGGAGAATGGTGGAACACAAATGCTGGAGCACCAGTTTGGATAAGATATCACTGGGTTACACAACCCCATAACCTCTGTGATAACTGTTATATTGTGGATCATGATGATGCGATATGTGAAGAAGTTGGAGAAATATTGAGAGAAAGGGCAATGACTCAGGAGGAATATGAGGAGCACGGTAGGGCTAAGAATCAAGAAAGGAAAGATACTACAGAGAATGCTGGAGAAAATCAGGATAGTGATTATGTCCGAGTTGGAGGGAATGATGAAGAATTAAATGCAGATGAGGAAGAGCGTACCACTAAGTGAGCTAGGAATCAGCCTGCACAAACAAATGGTTCGAATCCTTCCATTCAAGGACCCATTTTGGCTGTTCATGGCGGGGATTCAAATGACAATGTGATAATAAATGCTCATACTTACTTTATGGATGGAGTAGAAATGATTGCAAATAACATTAATGTTGCAAACACAAATACATATGCCATGCAAAATCAAGGAAGCCATGCAATAACAGTAAAAAACGTTTCCATCTACGTCTATTATAAATCTTGCTTTATTTTCTTGTTCTTAAAAATTAATATTTCTCATAGAGTTTTTCACCTGCATATTGAGTCCCAGTTTAAACCATATAATCCCCATAGTGCTCATAGTTGTCATATTGTTTCTTATTATAGAGAGACTGGAAAGTTTAGACTACTAGCTGACATGAGGGTTTTAGCTTGGAATTGTCAGGGTTTTCTGAAAAAAGTCACTAGAAATCATTTGCATGACCTGATTTTTAGATACAATCCTGATGTTATTTTCACTAGTGAAACTAAAATAGGTCTAGAAAAAATGAAAAAATTAGTTAAACCTTATAAACTCCCAAACCAAAAACTCATTTCATCTGTAGGAAAAGCAGGAGGTACCATATTATTATGAAAAGATGGATTTCATTTTAAAGTTGTGAATGCAGACACTTGGATATTTAACTGTCTAGTCACAGATGATCCTTCAAAGCCTGAATGGCTCTCAACATGCATGTATGGCTCTCCCTATTCGCATAACAAAGAGAAGCAATGGGGGTATATCAGAGATTTAAGTCACCAAGTAAATCAACCTTGGGTTGTGATGGGAGACTTGAATATGATTTTTGAAAATGATTCAAGAGGAGCGGTTCTTCATACTTCTTCTTCAGATACTTCTTTTACTTCTTCATCCAGATATTCTCCTTATGTCAACATGATATTTGAAGCTGGTCTTTAGGATATGGGTTACACAGGCAGATCATTCACTTGGTCTAGTAATATTCATGGGACTGGAATTCGTCTTTCAAGGTTGGATAGGGGTTTATCGAATGAAGAGTTGGTTCTTTCATTTCCAGAAGCAAAACTTATGCATTTGCCACAGTTGGGGTCTGATCATTGTCCAATAATGTTAGATACTTCTTATTCAGATGGTTATAGAAAAAGCAATTGGAAGTACTTCCAGTGTTATGAGAGAGATGATACTTTGAAGGCTGAAATTGCTGCTGCTTGGGATCAACCAGTTCCGGGTTCTCATTCTTTCCAACTATCTAAAAAGCTGGTCTTTACTAGGAAATTTATCTCAAAATGGAACAAGGAAAATTTGGGAATATTCACAGCAATATACATCTACTACTGTTGATGGTGGTTTTTAGCTTAGAGTTAAAATCGTAAAACCTTACATCTAATATGACGTCACTACGACCACTAGCGCATTTATTGAATCATTCAACATGCCTGCGTAAGAATTACCAGGGTACCCTTTTTTTATACATTTGGCATGTTCCACGACAGAACCCTTAGTATTGACCGCACTAAACCCTAATTCTCGCACCACCGTGCCAATGGCAAACCAGGACAGCCACGTCTCCGCGCCAAGGCATGCCAACCATGCCAGCCGCACCACTGTGCCAATGGAAAACCAGGCCAGCCACGTCTCCACGCCACGGCATGCCAACCATTCCAGCCTCACCACCGTTCCAATGGCAAACCATGCCAGCCACGTCTCCGCGCCAAGGCATGCCAACCATGCCAGGCGCACTACCGTGCCAATGGAAAACCATGACATCCACGTCTCCGCGCCAAAGCATGCCAACCATGCCAGCCGCACCATCGTGCCAATGGAAAACCATGCCAGACACGTCTCCGCGCCAAGGCATGCCAACCATGCCAGCCGCACCACCGTGCCAATGGCAAACCCTTCCTTCCACGTCTCCGCGCCAAGGAATTCCAACCATGCCAGCCGCACCACATGTTCCAACGACATGCCGTGCCAGTCGCTTCTCCACGCTGAAGCATGCCGACCATGCCAGCCGTCCCAACATGCCATGCACGACGTTGGCTGCCAAAACGAAGGGTTGCAATAATCAACGACTGCCCTTCCTTCTGAGATGCGAATATCAGCCACACAAGTTCGCCACCCAACGCATGGCAACTTGCGTCCCAAATACAAACATCAAGGTTTGTACCAAACCCTAATTTTGGTCGCGCCTAACACATGCCAAAGCCATGCACGACGTTGGCTGCCAAAATGAAAGGTTGCAATAATCAACGGCTTCCCTTCCTTCTGAGATGTAAATCTCAGCCACACAAGTTCGTCACCCAATGCATGGAAACTTGCATCCCAAAGCCGAACATCACGTTTTGTACTAAACCCTAATTTTGGCCGCGCCTAACACATGCCAAAGCCATGCACGACGCTAGCTGCCAAAACGAAGGGTTGCAATAATCAACGACTGCCCTTCCTTCTGAGATGCAAATCTCAGCCACACAAGTTCGCCACCAAACGCATAGAAACTTACGGCCCAAAGCCAAGCATCACGGTTTGTACCAAACCCTAATTTTGGCCGCGCCTAACACATGCCAAAGCCATGCACGACGCTGGCTGCCAAAACGAAGGGTTGCAATAATCAACGGCTACCCTTCCATTTGATATGCAGATCTCAGCCGTCCAAGTTCTCCACCCAAGGTATGCTAACCATGCCGCACCACTTGCGCCAATGGCATGCCGTGGAACCTCTCCGCGCCAAGGCATGCCAACCATGCCACTTGTGCCAATGGCATGCCGTGCCAGCCATACCTCCACGCCAAGGCATGCCAACCATGACACATGTGCCAATGGCATGCCGTGTCATCCACACCTCCACGCCAAGGCATGCCATCCTGCCACATGTGCCAATAGCATGCCGTGCCAGCCATACCTCCACGCCAAGGCATGCCAACCATGCCACATGTGCCAATGGCATTCCATGCCAGCCACATCTCCACGCCAAGGCATGCCAACCATGCCACATGTGCTAATGGCATGCCTTGCCAGCCACATCTCGGCGACAAGACATGCCAGCCAGCTTTTCCTTCATGACGTTGGCTGTCAAAACGAAGGGTTGCAACAATCGACGACCACCTTTCCGTCTAAGATGCACATCTTAGCCGTACAAGGTTACCAGCTAATGCATGGCCACCTTTAGACCGATGCCAAGCCCAAATTTTGGTCGCGCCCAAACAATGCCAAAACCCTAGTTTTTTGGACGCGCCTAAACTATGCCAAAATCCTAGCTTGGCCATGCCTAACCATGTTAAATCCATGTCGACCATGCTTTCATGTCGCTGGCTACCAAACGAAGGGTTGCAACAATCAACGGCTACCCTTCCTCTCAAGATGCAAAATCTCGACCGTCGAAGGTCACCACCGAGCCGACAAGTCTCCCAAGCTCAACTTGCCAAACAGCAGCAACATGCTACATGTTTTCCAGAAAAACACTCGAGACATCAACATATGTCACAAACTGGGGGATGCTCATTGGGGTATTGGTTTGGCGGTTTACACCGTGCGGCGTACACTACGCCCGTTACAAGACAGTGTCATAAGGATGAGGTGATTAGTAAAGACAGGGAGTAATGGTGAAACGCTTTCCTTCATTATAGAACATCAATTTCAGGCGTTACCGGTTACCACCTCCTCCCATTTACTCATCCGTTTTCCATTTCTTACCATAGCAGCGTACGTTTCACTTCGACTTGTATAAATAGGTATTACCTATTTCCACTGAACAACAAGTTCTGGTCAGGAGCATACAACACTCAGAAAACATTTGCTAGCCTTCCATCCGTTAGCTTTCCACTTTCTGATACAAGTCGTCAAACCACTAATCTTCCAGAATCGACTATCCTGGTCTCAACACTCTCTTCGCTTCTCTCCCCAAAACCAACCCTTCTCCACTTTGTGACCGAAGCAAGTCTGGAACGGCCATTTCTTGGTTTAGGCCGGAATTGTACAGATTGAACTCTCGAATCTAAAGTACTCCCTTGCAGTACATTGTTTAGGGTTTAGACTTGTTTCTCACCCACATCACACGAAATTACCGAAACAGCAAAAACTGTTTTCACCCTCAAACAATTGACGACCACAGTGGGAGATTAATCTCTCGGTTACAATATAAATTTCTAACTCCCGATTTCATACTTCAACCCAGACATCAAGGTGGTGGAAGCAAACAATCCTCTCAGGAATCGACGACTCAGTTACCAGTCATAACACGACAAGGGGTGACTGGGGACTTCCAAGATGGTAGAAGCAAACGATCCTCCCAGGGATCGACGACTCGATTACCAGATGACTCAGGGACGACTGAAGACTTTCCACGATCACGGAGGCGCTTCCCACAAAACTCAGACTTGCACCCAGAAGATCCATTTTTCGCTAGGAGATCTGAAAAACCGAGTAAGTCTTGCTAGACAAAATACATGGTCTACTACTTCAAGTTTTCACAGGAATGATAAAAACCGATAGCCATGTTATGTTTCATTCCGTACCCTCCACTGACACGCAACGCTCACGGTTCCATGGCCTTCATGGGATGTTTGTGTCGCTTGCAATCACAACCAAAAAACATCTTTATTCTAAAACAGTTCATTCCAAATAATAATCCAAAACCCTCATAAATAGCAGTTATCTATCAATTCAAATCAAACCATGAACCGGGCGCTTTGTTTGCCTTTCAAAAAAAAGGGAGGGGGGAACCCTAACGCCCAGTTCTTTGTGGAATCAATGGCAATCACCTACCCGTACGTGCCTACTTTGCATAATAATGATTACCCGTCACTATTCATGAGGTAGCTGACGTTACTACGATGATATTCAAGAGAAGAACAATATTTCTACAGATTTATGGAAGGCATACCTATGGCTAGGATTTGCACCAACAAAAGAAAACAAGAAAATAAATGGAAAGAGGCAATTGGGCTCGCAAGAAAAAGCCAGCGCCATGACAAGCCAACAGTCCATGCCACTCCAAGCCAGCGCCCATTCCAAGCCGATCCAGAGCTAACAACTTGCATCTTTACAGCGCCAGCATCTTGCATCCTTCCAGCGTTAACATCTTGCATCTTTCCAGCACCAGCAGCTTGCATCCTTCCAGCGCTAACAACTTGCATCTTTCCAGCGCCAGCAACTTGCATCCTTCCAGCGTTGCTCTTGAATGCCCAGTAAAAGGGAATCAGCATCCAATTTCATCACACGTAAAGATCAGGAATGACTTCTCCAAAATCGAGGCAAAGAAAATCAGCAACCCCCCTGAGTTCACAAAGACTCTCTTCTTGTCAGGAGCTGCATGATTTTCGGGGATTTCGCCCATAAAATCGTGCAGTCTATGATGAAACACTTATGTGAGATTCTGTAGGCGCAGCGTCAAGACATATTCGCAGCCCTCAACCGCACTGCATCACGGAAGCAGCTGTTTCCAACCAGAGAAGTCGTTCCCAAACCTCAACCTCGCTTGAAGGGTGTCCAGTTTGACAACACACTGATTAACGTAGCCGCTCCGCTTCAACGTTCACTCCATAAGCTGCTCCAGGATCCGAATCCGAAGCTTCAGCGTTTGGCTCCTTAAGTTTCAACATCCTCTCCAAGAGCCGAAGCTTCTTCAGCGCCGCTTCTTCCTGCAAAGGGTCGTACCACCACGGTCCCCATGTCAAGGATCATGATCACAAACAACCAACCTTCGTAGTCATGACCGCCTTTTGATCCATCTCTCCAAAACTCGTGATCATGGACAGTTTGCTCGCTTACGCGTCCATCCAATCCTTTTACTTCCATGGATGCCCATACAATTCTATCCAACCTACTTTGTTACCACGACAATGTAGTATCTTCTGATTATATCTTCTACCAAGAACTGTTGCCGCTCATTTGTTGATACCAGCCAGAGCTTCACCACAGCAGCAATCACTACAAAAGTAACCGGTACTCCTCCATATTTTAAGTTCCACGTGGAAGAAGTAACAAAATCACCAGTACGGACGCACGATGGTGATTTCTTTATCATGGTCAACCCATTGACCATACAAGATGGAAATATGTAAACCATACTTGGGGACTGAGGATATACATGGAATCCCTTCACTGTCAAAGCTCAGAAGACACGGTCAACCAAAAGGCCATAGCCACAACAAGGTCATCTACTCTTTAAGGGTGCAGTGCAAGAAAATCATCACCTATCTGTCCAGAAGACGCCTTCAACACTTTACAATGCCGCGGAGGATCCCAAGCATGCTTAGAGGAAAACAACTTCAGATACTGAAGAAAAATGCGATTGGGGACCGCTCATCGTAGTCCATCCCGACGACCATCAAGGATTCATGGGATAACTCCAAAGACGCGGCTGAAATATTTTATTTAAGAAACAGAGGAAGCCATGATAAACAAGATAAATCTGTCATTCCTACCACTTCACTATCCAGGATATTTCATCATGTGATATTCTGATCATCCCTGTGTCACATCCAGAAGAGTACGATAAGCTTATATCAAATCCCGTGGACGTGGATTCAAGGCGATGCAATGAAAGTAGGCTACATATGGGGACTACCAACATGGGACGCTTTCACTTCCCTGAACCAGGTTATTTCTGATTTCAACATCATCATTGTCGAAGTTTTACGAGCCGCAGGAATTTCTCAACATGAAGCCATACATGTGCACCGAAGACTCTAAATGCACGCCACAAAGATACATTCACATATTTGGCCAAGCCATCGGATCTAGCAGAAGTATAACTGGGGACTGCTCACCACATCCCATTCCACACGATAGTCCAAGATTCGGAAGATGGTTCGAAGGATGCCGCTTGGAACCAAGTCCTTGAAGACTTGATAGTATCACATCGCCAACGAAACGTCTCCCAACTCATCTATTTCATCCAGTGTCTCCGGAATATTTCGACCAATACAAGCATCCACAACATATTGTTATCGTGATCAGAAGGTCCAGGCACTGAACAACCTAAAATCAAGGATGAACCGAAAACGCAACCACATCCATCCGTCCCAAGAATGCAATGTAGTTTGATAAATTTTGGAGGAGAGACACTACAGACGAAAGCACGGACCCAGACGAGCAGCAGAAAACGGAAGAGGGTTGATACCTCTTTTCATGCAGACGGAGTTTTTAGAGTTTGAACAGAATAAAGATTCCTTCTTGATCCATGAACGGGAATAGATGACTGGGCGCGACTATGCCACCTCGGGCCCGCAACATCCCTCCTGAATTCTTCCTGAATTTTACTGTCGGGATGTTTTCACCTACCTAACGATCTTAAAACCTAAATATTCCTGCGTGAGGAGATAGGAAATTCTTTTCCGGTCAGATGGAGGGGCGGACCGTCAAAATCAGAGTTCGTACGAGAATTCTACAATGATTTTAGTAAGGAGCGCTAATTAGGGTTTCGGCATCCCAAACCCTGATTTCGAAAAAGTTGCCAGGCGTCATCACCACCGTTTGGTGGCCGAAGATCCAGCGCCATCACCACCAATGCTGACGGCTCCATTCCAAGCCGACCAATGCTGATGGCTCCATTCCAAGCCGACCAATGCTGACGACTCCATTCCAAGCCGACCAATGCCAACGCTCCATTTCACGCCAAGTCTACGCTAGCGGTTCCCTTCCAAGTTGATGCTAACAGTCTGCATCTCAACCAACAACCGCCTCTACCATTTCACGATCTAGCCAGCAACACCAAGAGTAGAGTTTACACAAGGCCGCCAACACAAGAATCAAAAATTCTCCTTACCTCTCGAAAAAAGGTTAGTCGGGTCTTCCTGACCATGTTTTCATGACTTGCCATTTCGATTTTGTCCTTTCTTGTCACCATCTTATGCTTACCTCGCAACAATGCTACTGTTCCGAGCTAAGCAGGGACTTAATGTTGATGGTGGTTTTTAGCTTAGGGTTAAAATCGTAAAACCTTACATCTGACATGACGTCACTACGACCACTAGCGCATTTATTGAATCATTCAACATGCCTACGTAAGAATTACCAGGGTACCTTTTTTTATACATGTGTCATGTTCCACGACAGAACCCTTAGTATTGACCGTACTAAACCCTAATTCTCGTACCATCGTGCCAATGGAAAATCATGCCAGCCACGTCTCCACGCCAAGGCATGCCAACCATGCCAGCCGCACCATCGTGCCAATGGCAAACCAGTCCAGCCACGTCTCCGTGCCAAGGCATGCCAACCATGCCAGCCGCACCATCGTGCCAATGGCAAACCATGCCAGCCACGTCTCAGCGCCAAGGCATGTCAACCATCCCAGCCGCACCACCATGCCATCCATGTCTCCGCGCCAAGGCATGCCAACCATGCCAGTCACACCACCGTGCCCATGGAAAACCATGCCAACCACACCACCGTGCCAATGGAAAACCATGCCTGTGATGTCTCCGCGCCAAGGCATGCTAACCATGCCATCCGCACCACATGTTCCAATGGCATGTCGTGCCAGTCGCATCTCTATGCCGAAGCATGCCGACCACGCCAGCCGTCCCAACATGCCATGCACGACGTTGGCTGCCAAAACGAATGGTTGCAATAATCAACGGATGCCCTTCCTTCTGAGATGCGAATCTCAGCCACACAAGTTCTCCACCCAATGCATGGAAACTTTCGGATCAAAGACAAACATCACGGTTTGTACCAAACCCTAATTTTGGCCGCGCCTAACACATGCCAAAGCCATGCACGACGCTGGCTGCCAAAACGAAGGGTTGCAATAATCAACGGCTGCCCTTCCTTCTGAGGTGCAAATCTCAGCCACACAAGTTCTCTACCCAACGCATGGAAACTTGCATCCCAAAGACGAACATCACGGTTTGTACCAAACCCTAACTTTGGTCGTTTGTACCAAACCCTAACTTTGCATCCCAAAGACGAACATCAAAAAGGCAAGTGCACAGCAGCTGCACAAGGGAAGCAACAACAGCAGTAGAGGAAGCAGTGCACAAGGCAAAAAAGAGGGAAAGCAGCAGTACTGCAGCAGCAAAGCTGGAGAAAACAGCAGCAACAGCAGCAGCAGTGCAAAGAAAGCAGCTGCACAAGCACTGAGTAGCAGGGTAGGGAAGCAACAACAGGGCAAAAGAATGAAAATGTACAATGGCAGCAACACAGGGCAAAAGGGCAAAAGCAATATGAGAAAGTGACAGAACACATCAACTACAAGCAAAGAACAATGCAAATGAACCAAGACAATGACTAACAGCAAAGAACTAAACAACAACAATAGAAATGAACCAAGGCCTAAGCCAAGGGCAGGGATGTGGTGAAGCTAACAGAGCAAGGCTAAGGCAAGAATACAGGCAAACATATAGAATGGGAAGAGAACTAGCTTGCTATGAGCACTAGTTTCTCCCAATGCTCAATCAACAGTGCAACCTAAGCATATACAAATAGAATGGCAAGATAATCAGCTTGCTATGAGCACTGATTTCTTCCATTGCACAATCACATCAAAGCTTCAAAGGTATCTAACCTAGCATTCCATCAAACTAACAGTGAATTAAACATGACAGGAACATTAACAAAGACTCTAACACATAAACAAGAACAACACATGTTAACAGGACACATGTAACAGGACACACATTAACAATGAACACATTAACAGAAACACTAACAATGAACACATTAACAGAAACACTAACAATGAACATAACTGAAATTGAACTACTAAGCAGAGAATTAAAATTGCCAAACAAGAACCCTAAAAGTTAACAGTGCAATTAAAATTGGAATTAAATTAACCTAACCCAAATTGGGTGGAAACTTGGCTAGTCCAAGAACGAGTTTTAACAGTGATACCCAACCCTCAATTTATACCCAGACAATAAAATTAGGGTTTCCCCCAAATTACAAATTAGGGTTTTCTTAAATTACACAAAATTTAACTTACAAACTCCCAAAATCTGCTCGACCCATGCCTCCTCTAGTCCTTGATGCTCTTCCTCTGCTCCTATTGTCCCCTAATTTCGAGTTATTTTACTCACCCCAAAACCTAGGGTTTCAGAGGTTGTGAGATGAAGAAAATAACTAGGCTAGGGATATGGGGGTGTTGTCGGTGAAGAGATGGTAGTGGCAGTGATGGAACTGGTGGTGGTGACGGAAGTGACAGCGGCAGAGAGGGGAGGTGGTGGAGTTGCAGAGCTCTGCAACTGTCGGGTGAAGGAGATGAAGTTTTGGGGCGATGGGTTGTTTGGGTGGATAATAGGATTCGGTGCTAGGGTGTGAAGCGGGAGCATCTGGTTCGATGTTTGGCGAGCTGAGCCGCTGGATATGGAGATGGTAGGTAGATCGGACGGCTAAGAGAGAAGCAGTTTGTAGCGACCGTTGGATGTGGAACACAACGAAGTCAACGGTGCTAGATTAGGTTAGGTGCTGTAGTGTTGGGCGGAATCATCGGGATTTGATGCACAATGATGAGGTGACCGTTGGATGACAAGATGGATCCAATCTGACGGCTCTCATGGAAATGGGTATGGATAAAGGAAATGGATTTGGGTAAGGGTTTTGGGCCTTGGGTATGCCAAGCCCATATCTTCTTTAAGAACAATTCTTCCTTCTTGAGCCCATTCCTAGCTTTTTGGTCTTGTGCGCAACATTCTTCGCGGCTTCCTTGCGTAATTCCTCCCGGCTTTTCACTACTTTTCTGCTCTTTTTGCTCCGCACTTCATCCAGATTTTATTTGTTACCTAAAAATGCAAAATTAAGTAAGAAAAATATTTATTCTTGAAAACAATGAAAATACAGAATATGGGATAAAATGTAGAATTAATGCACAAAAGATGAGTTAAATGCCAACAAAAATATATATAAATATGCACTATTTAGCACTCATCAGGTCGCGCCTAACACATGCCAAAGCCATGCACGACGCTGGCTGCCAAAACGAAGGGTTGCAATAATCAACGGCTGCCCTTCCTTCTGAGATGCATATCTCGGCCACACAAGTTCGCCACCAAACTCATGGCAACTTGCGGCCCAAATCCAAGAATCACGGTTTGTACCAAAGCCTAATTTTGGCCGCGCCTAACACATGCCAAAGCCATGCACGACGCTGGCTTCCAAAACGAAGGGTTGCAATAATCAACGGCTACCCTTCCATCTGAGATGCAAATCTCAGCCGTCCAAGTTCGCCACCCAAGGTATGCTAACCATGCCGCACTATATACGCCAATGGCATGACGTGCAACCTCTCCGCGCCAAGGAATGCCAACCATGCCACATGTAACAATGGCATGTCGTGCCAGCCACACCTCCACGCCAAGGCATGCCACATGTGCCAATGGCATGCCGTGCCAGCCACACCTCCACGCCAAGGCATGCCAACCATGCCACATGTGCCAATGGCATGCCATGCCAGCCACATCTCCACGCCAAGGCATTCCAACCATGCCACATGTGCCAATGGCATGCAGTGCCAGCCACATCTCCGCGACAAGACATGCCAACCATGTCAGCCTTTCCTTCATGAAGTTGGCTGCCAAAACGAAGGGTTGCAACAATCGACGACCACCTTTCTACTTTCTGATACAAGTCGTCAAACCACTACTCTTCCAGAATCGACTATCCTGGTCTCAACACTCTCTTCGCTTCCCTCCCCAAAACCAACCCTTCTCCTCCACTTTGTGACCGAAGCAAGTCTGGAACGGCCATTTCTTGGTTTAGGCTGGACTTGTACAGATTGATCTCTCGAATCTAAAGTACTCCTTGCAGTACATTGTTTAGGGTTTAGACTTGTTTCTCACCCACATCACACGAAAATACCGAAACCAGCAGAAACTGTTTTCACCCTCAAACAACTACATCATCAGCTAGAGAAATTACAGCAAAATAGTTAGTATACTCAAAACAATGGTCAAGTTTTTGAGGTTGAGCAGCAGATAGAGCATTGGCATCATATACAAAATGAGTTCTGCGGACAAAAATCAAGGGATCAATACTACATGGAAATGGACAGAAACACTAAATTTCATCACACTAATGCCAACTGAAGAAGGTCCAGAAATCATATTGCTGCTTTAAAAGATAGTACTGGATATTGATGCACTACAAGGCTGGAGCTGGAAAACTTGCTTGTCACACATTATAGTTACATTCATACAACATCAAACCCTGAAAGAAGTGAAGATATCTTAAATTGCATTCCACATGCAATATCAGAGAAGATAATCAAATGCTTATTAGTATCCCAAGTGCAGAAGAGATTCTAAAAGCATTGAAGAACATGAAGCCTTGGAAAGCTCCAGGACCAGATGGTTTTCCACCTGGACTTTTCCAAACTCATTGGGATATAGTTGGTAAAAATATGATTGAGAGTGTACAACAATTTTTTCAGACAGGTTTTCTTCTTAAGAAATTAAATGAGACTAATATCTCTTTGATTCCTAAGAAAAAAAACAAATAATTCCCTTCTGATTTAAGGCCAATTGCTTTGTGCAATACTTCCTACAAAGTTATCTCAAAAATACTAGCTACAAGAATGAAGAATATTATGAGTAAGATTATATCTCCTTTACAAGCAGTTTATATACCAGGAAGGAAGATTTCTGATAACATCCAGTTAGCACAAGAGATTATTCATACAATGCAAAGACAAAAAGAAGACAAACATACTCTTTCTCTTAAGTTGGATATGTCAAAAGCCTTTGACAGGGTTGAATGGCCTTTTTTGATGGATATCATGCACAAAATGGATTTCTGTGAAGATTTTTGCAAACTGATTATGCAGTATATTGGAACCACAAAGATCTCTGTATTGTTAAATGGGGCACCTTATAATTCTTACACTCCTTCAATGGGAATTAGGCAGGGGGATCCACTCTCCCCATACTCTTCATCATCCTTATGGAGGCTTTCTCAAGACAGTTACTAGATGCTGAACAGAATGGCAAAATAGAGGGGATTAAAATTGCTTCAGGGCCCCCTGCTATTTCCCATTTATTATTTGCAGATGACTGCCTACTCTTCACTACAGCTGATCTGCACAATGTCAATAATTTGCTCCAGATAACTGATAGTTTTGGTGTTGCTTCTGGACAATTGGTGAATTTTAATAAATCAAGTGTTTAGTTCAGTACTAAGGTTCCTAACATATTCTGAAGATTGCTATCTAGAAGATTGAAAGTGCAAAGAATGAACCCCAATGAAAAGTATCTTGGTATTCCACTCATCATGAAGAAGAAAAAAACTGAATGTTTTTCTTATCTGGTTGAAAAAGTTAAAGGAAGGCTATCAACATGGAATGGTAAGACAATGACACAATATGGCAAGTCATTAATGATCAAAACTGTGACAAACACAATACCTGCCTATTCAATGAGTTGTTTACAGATTCTATTTGATACTAAACAAATGGAAGCTCTACAAAGGGATTTCTGGTGGGGATTTGATGAGAAGAGAGGTACTTATACTACTTCTTGGAAAACATTAGGCAGACATAAAAATGTTGGAGGTCGGGGTTTTAGGGATCTGAGAGTTCTAAATCAAGCTTTACTTGTCAGAGCTGCTTGGAGGTTATGCACAAATTCTGAAGAACCATGGGCAAAGGAAATTCAGGTAAAGTACTTCCCAGTAACTAGTTTGCTACATGCTAGCCCTAAAAATGATTGTTCCTAGTCATGGAGAGGGCTACAACACAATATCTTCTTCTTAAAAGCAACAGTTATTGTAGAGTAGGAAGGGGAAATAAGATAAAAATTTGGTTGGATGTATGGATAATTGGAATGGATAATCCCCCAAGTCCAAGAACATATATTAATGACAATGAAGATTATATATGGGTTATGGATCTTATGCAATCAAATGGGAAAGAATGAAATTTGCAACTACTTCAACATTTATTTGATCAGCAAACTGTGGATTTAATCATAAAAATGAGGATCTTTCCAATACTAGATGACAAGCTGATGTGGAAACTCACAAAACATGGGGGTTTTACTTTAAAGTATGCCTACAATAAGCTTTATGAGGAAAATTTGGGGGATGTTCAGGTTTCTACTGAAATTCAAGGTTTTGTTGTTAAATGGAAAGAGTTATGGGAAGTGCATACTTGGCCTAGGGTTAAACACTTCTTTTGGAAATGTTTGTCAGATATTTTACCTACAAGAGAAAGACTAACAAGGGCCCGTGGATACACAAACCAACAATGCCCTATGTGAAACTAGTTTGATGAAAGCACCATACATATCTTATTCTTATGTCTTTATTCAAGGGTTGTCTGGATGGAAGTCCCAGGTGGGAGTGCTTTTTTACAAAGACCTCATACTTCTGTTATTTAAATTTTTCAAGGATGGCTTTTACAAGATAAGCAGAATAACACAGAATATAGCTGGATTAATCTTGCTATGGTGGTTGCATGGAGCATATGGAATGACAGATGTGAGACTGTCTTTCAAAACAAAAATCCTGAGCCAAGAGTTACTGCGAGAAAAGCTATTTGCTTTGATAATTATATTGACAGATTGTATAAAACTACTGGCCAAAACCAGCAGATACCTCATAGAAACCTACAGCCCAATGCAGCATGGAATCCACCCAAGCTGCCTTTTTTAACTATCAATTGTGATGGTTCTTTTCATCTCAACACAGGACAAACTGGAACTTCTTGTATCTTGCGTGATTTTGTAGGCACCTGGAAGGGATGCGCAGCAAACTGCTATGCAGGAATAAAGGATGCAGAGCAAGCTGAATGCCTGGCGCTTCTTGATGCTGTCAGATGGAGTAAAACGATGCAGCTTACAGATGTGATATTCGAAACTGATCTAAAGAATATTGCAGACTATATTAATAAAGCTTCACCAGTTATAACATGGGCGAATGAAGGCATTTTGCTTGATGTTTTAGTAGTTTTAAAGTCATTTCAATGTTGGGAATGCAAATACATTCCTAGAGTATGTAATAAAGCAGCGGACAAGCTAGCTAAGTTTAGTAGAAAGTTTAGAGTTAGTAAGGTCTGGTCAGATGCTCCTCCTAATATTATAGAGGAACAATTAATGTTGGATAACTTATAGCGTGTTTGGATACACATCCAGAAGTTGTTTTTTGACTTCTGGAAGCAAAAAAGTCAGAAGTTAGTTTGAGTAAACAATTTGAGAATGACTTCCAGAAGCAGAAAAGTTAACTTTTTGTGAAACAAAATATTTTTGCTTGCGACTTCTGCTTCTGACTTCTACTTCTGGAGAAGCAGAAGTCAGAAATAGATTTGTATCCAAACACGCTATTAAACTCCCTGGCTTAATAAAATCTCCAATTGTTAGCAGCAAAAAAAAAAAAAAAAAAAAAAACTTGGTTTAAGAAATTGAGAATCTCCCTTTAGCCTTTAAGTTGTTTAGTGAGAATGATTCCCACTTCTTACATGAGCTATTGCGGAAACCTAGCCATGTTGGTTGGAGTATTCTGAAACCTGTGGTCAATGGAGGATTGCCCAAATCACCGTCCAAACAAGGTCGTCCAGGAAAACTTGGCATTTGGAATCTAAACCATCCATTCATACTCAACGGTGTTAACAGAGTGTAAAGATATGCACAGGTCAAGTTGGTATCGAATCTCTCCATCGCCTGTATGAAATCCCTCGTTCATCATAAGCATTTAATTCAGGACCACAATCTGCTATGTGAATACCTCGTTCATCATAAGCACTTAATTCAGGACCACAATCTCCTATATGAATCCCTCTTCCACTTAATTCAGGACCAAAAATAGAAGAAATGGGAGACAAGAAAGAAGAGAGAACAGTTTGTTGCATTGGAGACATCCATGGCTATTACTCTAAACTTCGAAATCTCTGGTCCAATCTTGAAGCTTTAATCAATCCAAATTCATTTCAGACAGCTCTAATAATCTTCTTAGGTGATTATTGTGATCGTGGTCCAGATACTCGAAAAGTGATCGATTTTTTAGTCTCTCTTCCATCAAGATACCCAAAACAAACCCATGTTTTTCTCTGTGGAAATCATGATTTCGCTTTTTCAGCTTTTGTTAAAGTACTCCCATCACCACCTGATGGATCACCATTTTCAGAAACTTGGAAAGAATATGAACAACATGAAGAAAGAGAAGGTTGGTTTAAAGGGATGGGGTATGAGGATATGCATCTTCAAGGTAGAAGATGGGCTGGTTTGATTAAAGATAAATATAATGTTTCTAAAGGAATGGATTATAAGGGTTCTATTTATGATGCTGCGCCTACTTTTGAATCTTATAAGGTCCCTCATGGTTCTGCAGGTAATCTGTTTGATAATTGTTTTTTCTTTTTTTTGGTCAGTCAGTATGAATTATAATGCTGAAATGTTTTGAATTCAACTCCTGGGTATAGCACTCAACTTCTTTACCACTTTATCCTGGAGGCATCTGCCTGTTTCATGATTGTTTGTCTTTGGTTTATTTGGTGCTCAATTTTGTTAATAGAGAAAAATTATTGGTTACTGAAAGTAAGTTTGTTTATCTATACAGAGCTGGTTAATGCAGTACCTGATAAACACAAGGATTTTCTTAGAGATTTGGTTTGGGTTCATGATGAGGTGAGGTTTTCTGACTTATTTATATTAAACTAGATAGAACTTGATCTTTTGTTGTCTTTGGAAGAACATCTGAAGGATAGTGTTTATTATTTTTCAGGATGATGTATGTATAGAGATATCAGGGGAGAAAAAGCATTGTAAACTTGTAGCCGTACATGCTGGTCTTGAAAAGGCCAAAGGGGTTGAGCAGCAGCTGAAAGTTTTGAAAGTTAGGGATACTAAGATTCCTAAAGTGGCAGCTCTTAGTGGGAGGAAAGATGTATGGGATATCCCAAAGGTGTGTGACTCCATATCTCTATATAATTTGTTGATTCCAAGTTTTAGCTTTCAAACCATAACTACATGTATGAGTCTTTTTGGTTGGACATTAACAATAATTGTTTAGTTTCACAAACTTAATGTGAGCTTTACGGTTGTGCATTGACATCCGTATTGAATGCTTATACTATGCCTTTCTGTTAAGATAGTATATGCTCTTTGTAACTATACGGTTCTCTTAAGTTAGTATATGCTCTTTGTAACTATGCGAGTTTTGTCGAACGAACTGTTGTATGCATGAACATTTTATTTTTATTTTATTTTGAAATTATGTCAACTGATAAATTACTCAAATGTTTTATTTGATTGGAAATTACCATAATGAATTACCAACAAGTGACATTACTACTTAGAATATGCATGTATTGAGTGTGTTTTATCAATCAATGGCTGGATAAACAAATCTATGTCTAGTAGCACTGCAGCTACAGTTTTATATTTCCGAAACGTTCAACAATTTTTTTTCAAGTACTAAAATTGTGACTTTTGATGTGTGTTTTGATATCCACAGGAGCTAACAGAGAAGCCAACAGTTGTGGTGAGTGGTCACCATGGGAAGCTTTACATTGAAGGACTTAGACTGATAATTGATGAGGGTGGTGGATATGAGCAAAAACCTGTGGCTGCCATAGTACTTCCATCGATGAAAATTATCCGTGATACTGAACTTATGATGGGTTAGCTCTAACTTTACGTTCCCTGTAATCATTTGCTAGCACGCATTTGTTGTTATGTATCGGCTATCACACTTGATAAAGCACAACACACCTTGCTTTACATATAATACTGCCATTTGTAATTTCTGTACTCTTCTCTAGAAGCCATGTATGTTGACATCTGTTGTGATGCTTGTTATATCTAATGACAGTAGCATGGACTGCCATCAAATGTTAGTTGCCCGTCTCTTTATCACTTACTTTTATTGACCTGTTTTAATATTATTGGGAAGCTAGAGAGATATATTTGTTGGTATTTCTAATGGTAATGGGTAAGGTTCCCACCAAATACTCCCACATCTGAAGGAATCTGTTGTGCTTCTTAGTACATTATTATTGATAATATCCAAAACTCTTGAGGCTGGGAATCATAATTCGTAGATTGCTTATTGCTTAGTTAACTTAGCTTGCAAACCCTCTCTCTTCTATAATCATTTCTGGTGGAATCTCATTCATGATTGGAGTTTCTGATTGTTGTCAAAAGATCCTCCTCAGGAAGCTTTTTTTTACTGAATATTGCATGTTCGGATTTCTCATAATCCTTGGCAAGATAATAGTTATTTCATACGAGTTCCTATATATATAATAGACTTCACCTGAGTTCCTTTTTGTAAACAAGAAAAGTAGCTATCATATGAGCTGCAAAGTCCTTGATGTCCCATTACTTTCCAATGAATGCACTAATTTTAGGCTTTCTTGATTCCTGTTTTTGCTTATAGGCCACATCAGGGCTGTTATGTTTCAGGTAAACTGGCATCAGGAATGCATGATTGTGTACAAACAGTATCATGTGTCCGTGATTTGTGGGCCTTTCAGTCGACGACCTATGTGTTTTAGGATGGGTGAGCCTAGTTATCTGTGGAGCACCCACATTTATGCAGGACACAGACTTGCATGTAAGGATGATCAACTTTGAGTCCAAGACTCCAAAACATGGGTACAACTACAACTAAACCAAATTATTCCTCGTCACTCAAAAATAAGCTCTACCTTAGATAACCCATGAATAATTTCGAAGACAATTTATATGTTAGATTTTGATCAAAATTTGAGCAAAGAACAAGGGTCCAGACCCTTTTAGGAGTTACTTAATGCTCGGAACCAGGGGCATCTGATAGGTTTGGTGGTACTCTAGGTGAAACCAATGCATGGGTCATTTTTATAGGTTACCAAATTTGAAATATAACTAATTTAAAGGAAGTGATGAAGGAGAATTATAGAGAAGAAAAATATCTTATTCATTAGATATCAATGTAGTATCAATACTTTTTCATATAAAGGAGGATAATTATGCTGAGGTGTCGCAACCAGGTTAAATACTGTGTTTTCTCCAAATAAGGAAGCCACGTAAGCATTCATTTTATCTAAGGAAATAGATACGTCTTTTGGTCAAGAAACGTTACCTAAAATATGGCACCTTCTCACGCACACGGCTTTATGCTATACAGACATGACTTTTGGATTGCATAAGTTGTGTAGACCGAATATACAGCACTCCGATCAACAAACCCCTCTTCATTGCCATCATCATATTGTTGGATGCCAAGCGGTGTATACTCTCTAACACGTGCCTTATAAGTCGTTGATGGAGTGTATATCGATGAATGCAAGTATCTTCTGATCGGATTCTTTTTTAATCACACTAGGAGTACCTTTTTTTTAATTTTTTCCACATTTTCAGTTGCAGAATCATCAATTGTGCGAAGGTGAAAAAGAAAAGCAAAAATTGAATTCACCTTTTCAGTTTCGTGAAAAAATGAAAGTAATCCGTAACAAGGTTCATGTTTGCCCAGGTATGTTTTCTTTCAAACTCTCATTGTAGTCTGTGGATGATAAAAAATTCAATTGACTTACTTACATGTGTTTACTTTTGTTTAGTGTTCCGCTCTATCCCAGATATTACTTTGGGACACCTCTGGCTCTGATGGAAAACATTATCAGTAATCTCTTCGGACAATATATTTACTCTCACGATTTACGCAAAAATATGAAGCCACGACATCTATTGGCAACACTTAACTCATCGCGACACCCGTTCATCTATTTACAGTTTAGATATGAAGAGACACATCCGGAATGGGAATATATTTGGATGTAGATTTTGTCAAAGATGTGCTTCAATCGCCGCGTTGTTTAAAATGCAAGTGAGTCGTCTTACAGTTGCCTAATATTTTGGGAACATGTCAAAAAGATCTCTAAAGTTTAGACATCTTCTCCAAAGAAAAAACACATCAACTTTCTTTCTAACCAGTTTTAGGTAAGTTCTCAATATTCAATATTGTGATTAAATGATTTGCTAACAAGATTGAATTATGTGACATTCATTTATGAACATCATGCTGTTTTTTCACCGGACATTGTTGGATCAACAATGTATCATCGTAGACTTGAAGAAAAAATTGTTTCGGCAAATCAGCACCAGTGTCAGAAAGTAGAGTAGGAATTCTCCCAAGGGATGATTATCGTTAGAACTTAATTAATTCTATCATATTACTGGAGAACTATTTTTTTGTTTTCTTTTTTTTTTATCGGAAATCCACTTTTTGTTATACAACGGTAACAAGGGCGTAGCATATGAGACTATATATGCACAGAGATATCACATTTAGTACACTACTAGCGCTAGCGAAGCTACTACCGGTAAGCTCCAGAGGTGAAGAGAAGGCGCAGACTGACTACGCTAATATATACACCAACTAGACGTCTGGACTGGATGCAAGCGGGTAAAATGAAACTTAAACTCGATTTTGCAAGTTTATGCTGAGTACATGGCCGCATATAGAATTTGTTTTTCTTATGCATACTAGAAAACTTATATTTTGATATGTTGTTTTCACTTTTGTTCTGTGAACAGTTGGAAATATTGGCTTATATGAGAAGGGAAGAGAACTACAATGTGGATTTTGGGTTTACAAATGCAATAAGGAAATTTTGGGTAAAATATTTGTACATCTTGCATTAGATAATATCTTCTTTAACGATTTAGTGACAATGCTATGTTTTATTTCTTTGCAACCCTTGGTCTTCCATCTCAAGATGAGGCCAATCAGTCTTGACATAGTGAAGTCTTACTTTTGCTAATTGCTTAATATTAGAATCTCGGTTATAGTTAGTCCAATTTTGCAATCCTTGGTCAATAGCTCTTTTATAACTCACATTTGCATGTTTTGATTAATATATTTTTTATTAGATTTTGAAATGATTAATTACTAATTAGGTATTTGTTCTTTCTTTCTATTTTCAGAAGAAATTTTGCAATAATTATCAAGGAAGGATTAAGAAGTTGGGACTCCAAAAGTTCGAACTTTGGTAATCTTAGAACACCGGCTATTTAATTCATTGTGCCGACCAAAGGGAAATTAGTTTTCTTTTTTCTTGGTCGAAAAGAAAATTTGGATGAGCAAGCAACAAGGAAAATGCCATGTGAACCAAAGAACTGTACTTATTTCACAAATTCAGACACCTTGCCCGTGCAAATGCACGGGCATGAAAGACCTTGTTACATAGGAATAAGTCTCTATTTATAGGCTAGAGTATCAACCCTGGTTACATATAGATGGGCCGCACAATGGGTCAAAGGCCCTACAATACTCCCCCTTTGTTGTCCAATAGTAGTGCTTCATATGTAGTGCTTCAGATATAATGCTTTCGATGTAGCACTTCAGATGTAGCTCTTGAGATCTAGTTTCTATCCTCGATGACCATTGTATCTAAGTGTATTGCCTCATTAAAACCTCGCCAGGAAAACCCATAGGGACAAAACCTGAACTAAGTGAAAAGAGTATAATATTAAGAAAACTTAGAACAGAGTTGGACTCGCATATGTTGCCTCGTTAAAACCTTGACAAGGAAAAACCCAGTGGGATAAAACCTTGTCGAAGGGAAAAGAGTACAACGCGATTAAGTCCGGAGGTATGCCTTTGCTGGATACTCATACATAACATCTTATCTATGTTTATAGATGATTGATGAACACCTAGTACTGATACACAATAGTATTATCAATACTACTAGTTGACTTGTGCCGAAAACTGTTGCCATGTAATCCTTGCTTTGTTGTGCTGATTCCGGCATTAGTTTCACTTGACAAACTATCGAGTTTCGTTTCTTTGATTCTGATATTGTTCATCAAGCAATCTGCAGGTCTTCGTCATTTATCATGTAGTTGGTGTATTTATGGTTGCCTCGCTAAGAACCTTGCCGAGTAACAAAAACCCTGTGGGAAAAACTAATCTTGATCGAAGGGAAAAAGAATACATCACAGCTTCACATTTCAGAGTCGAATATGTCGACATCATATCCTTGGATCCCCCTGATGTCGGCATCTCCCCCTGATTCTATTTAGAGGAGTTTCTAGACAGTTCCTTTAGCCATATATTTTACAAAAGTGAATATAGGAAATGACTTAGTAAATAAGTTAGTCATGTCTCCCCCTGATTACTTCCATGCGAGAAGAGATTATATTCCTTTATAATCAACAACTTTTGGATTGCACTTCCATTAGGAGTCCTCTTTATGTATTTGTAGGGATAAAACAAACTCATGTCAATGATTTATTTTTAAAACAAACTCATGTCAATGGTTTATTTTTAAAACAAACTCATGTCAATGATTATTTTCCAAAGCCGATGCGTTGGGGCTGAGCTATATCTAGCTAACAAGTTCACCGAGGATGAAATATTTGGTCGAGTACATTGTACCAAGTACAACAATGCGTTTATTGCACTTACTATGGGAATTTCGTCTCCCAACACATCTTCTCCATATTCTTTAGAAGAAATGGTCATTTACTTACATTTGAACCTCGACTAATCATGGGAGTGCCAGCAATATGCATGTCCTTGTTAAACTGCCTGAAAACTTTGGACAGATGCAAACTGGTGGAATAATACTCCCTCCGTCCTAGTTTACTTGCCAAAATAGGATTTTGCAAAAACTTGAAACAAATTCAAATTACTTCCACATACACCATCAATCTTTCAAATCACTTGTTTAATATACAAGTTTTTGTATCCTAGTTTTTATTTCTTTCTTGATAATTAGATAATTTTTGTGGGAAATATAGTAATTTTTTGGTACACTTTTGTTAAAAAAAAAACTCAATTTTGGAAAGTAAACTAGGACGGAGGGAGTATACCGCAAACTTGGTGTTCGAACGAGCTTTCCCAGATTTTCATTTAAAATTCGAATTTCAAGCAGCTTGTAAAATCTCTTATTTAATTAAGAGTATATACCATGTCAATATCATCGACATAGATATCTACAATTCCAATTCACAAACTTTCTTTGTGAGTACGCATAGAAAATACCTTGATTATATATCCCTTCCCAATCAAATAGTCACTTAGACGGGTATACTAAATCCGCCAGATTATTTCAATCCTTAAGTGAGCGTTCCACTCTAATTTGAAACGTACTATGTGGTTTAGAGTCTTTTGATTTGGGTAACAAAAATGATGTTATTCACTTTTGTAAACATTTTTATCCCTTAATCCTTGTAGAGATACGTAATAACCACAAAAAAATGATGCATTTCAAGTCCTTTTGAAACTACCAAGATATCTAAGTAACAGAACGCCATAACGTTCATTACAACATAGTAAACAATTCCAGGGCTTTGTGAGATGACTCGAGAACAAGGCGAGTCTTTATACTTTAAGACTTCATTCTTCTCACTGCTCTTGGTGAAAAATAATCATATATGTCCCACGGGCTTTACACTTTGTTGGTTAGCACTACCACACCAAATACCTGTATATTTGTCAAAGAACCAAGTTTTACCTGGATTGTGTAGGCCAAATATGCTCTTTGTTAATTAAACAAAGGAGCATGGTTCGATCTCTCTGGCTCTATTTCCTTGAACAACTGTATAAAAAAATAATAATCATTAATATGCTCGCACGATCTTTTCATTGACTCGTGTGTGTTCTCGTGATCCTTTTGGATTTTATTATTCTCTGGAATCATTTAAACTTTGGAGCCTCCTCCAGTTTGATTCATGGACATAATCAAGGATAATATAATGAGATGATTTAATTAATGATATATTAGGTTGTGCCTTGGTCACCTAATTCCTTTAGGACCTGGTGGTATCTTCATCTTCCTTTATGGAGTCACGACCCTAACTACACTTCCACCAATTTGTAGTTGAAACACCTTCGTATATGGTGTACGCCTTACTGAGGATTTATAACCTCGCAGGCACATTTGCAACTGGTATGTGTAATCTTGTCACTTTAGCAATATCAATGCACATTCTGAAAATCGATAATTCTTTGTCACTTCATAATTACATTTATGGGGCACATAATCAATTTTGAGACAAAGAGGTAATACACCACGACAATTCATGTCATCCTCTTGGAAAAGTTATTTTCGACATCTCCCCCTAATGATGGGAAGACTGTCTCAAGTGACAACCCGCAATTATAGCGATTAAGAGATCGTCTGCGAAAGGTTTCAAAATGCAGATAATTATCGGGAATCCGAATCCAACAAAACTACTAAATATTTTTGATGGCCCATTATAATATGATGTGGAGTCGCAATGGCACATAACCAAAAATGCGTAGGAACACAAATGCCAGGCTTATAACCAGTTACCAACTGGTACACAAAAAATGGTTGACTAATTGTGGGTTCTAAAACGAATAAGTAAATATGCGTATAATAATGCATATCCCCCAAGCATTTATAATTGTTACGCATAACCTATCCTTAGACACCATCTATAACCTTTGATGGTAGCCTCTGCAATACCATGGGGTGTAGGATGCTCTACTACGATCATATTAAACATGCAATATCCATCAAGTCCTTTTGATGTAAAATATCTAGCATTAACAAGGTTGGTGAGACCTTAAATTGTATAACATGTGCTAGAATTGTTTCAAAAGCACATAATTTCTTGTGAACAATAATCAATTCAACACTTTGAATTATCCACTAGAGCCATAAATCACTTGAATGGACCACATCCTGTATGGATATGTCCACAACTATCGCTTTGTTTCTTTTGAAAAAATGAGTTGTTTACCATTTGCATCTTAGGATGTTCTCAATCATGTTTACTAAAGAAAGATTTTGTAAAATGAGTGATATGCTTTATTACTTTAAAAGCATAATGGGAGGGGAGGCGTTATTTCTAGTACTTTAGAAAGTGTTGATTGTGAAAGATGCTATCACTTTGCATTCTTTCAATCCTTGTAATTCCCATTTTCTTGTTCACTCAAATTTAGGGATGTTCGTTTGAGTTCTTTCAAAACAGAGCAACATGTCACAACCAAAGTGTCTTGATGGTTATGTCAAAACCTGAATGATTCAATCCCAACATTACACTGTCGATGACGATATGGATCCAATTATCCAAGTATTTAGTGATTTACAGTTCACTAGATTAATTGGCTCTTTATTTTCTCTAAATGTGATCCCTTTCACATCCATTGGAGGTAATTTGTAGATGCATTCCCATTCCCAAAGTTAGTTTTCATACAATAATTGTTTGCACAGACTTCGTAGAAACTTAAAAAGTGTAATTAGCTCTTGGTTCTTACAGAGCTCATGTAACTTTTAATATTTATGCCACTTAGTTGAGCATTTCTTCGCTCGACTAATACCTTAATGATCCAATCATCGCATGGTATTGTATAAGGAAACAATTCAACAATTAGTTTAATATATTTCCTTAAGAGTTTCGTGTAATAAGTGGTATAGCCTTATTACGTAACAAAAGAAAATCTATCTCACTTACTTTAGAGTGTAACTGTTCATGAAGATGATATGCTTTTCATCATAATGTACGATTGATCCTTATAACTCAAGTACTTTTGAGTATATCTCAAGTGCTTTAGAGTATTTCATTCACATGGAAATGATATAATTTTCATTCCATAAGTGCAGACAGTGAATTTAATTATTATTAACCGGGAAAATTTCTTGTTTCCACTGAAGTTGACAAGCTGACCTTGTTTTAGCATATAGTGAGTTTTTTTGTCCTTTAAACTCTCTATATATCTTGTAGTTGGTTGCTACTATATGACACCTACATTTCATTGTTTGTACCATTCTTAGTAAAATGTTTATACCAAGTTTCCAACTCTCATTTAAACGAGTCAGAATTACATCTCTGTCTCATGCTCGATAGATACATTTACTTTTTATCGTTATTACTTGAGCCAGAATTACATATTTGTTCCTATTTTAGCAAGGGCTTATATCTTCTACGTAATTTATGTGTATTCTTTCACATGTTCTAGTATACCAATATTGGTATGATTTAGCACCTCTAACCCTCTCTTCTTCTAGGTTCTTTTCATATTTATCTTTGCCACAATTACTTTAAGTTGAGAAATTTCATTATCCCAACAGGTATACATTGTTGTTAAAGAGAATCTCACATGCCTCCAAACCACTTACATTGGGTTGAATAACTTATTAAAGATCATGAATCTCTTGTTAACATACTTCAACATCTATTGTTACTCTAGTATAATGGATGAAGTTGAAACGATAAAAATGGAAAGATTTTTCTGACTCATGTCACCTTTTGTTCTTTCGATAAAAGTTGAGGTGCTAATTTGCAACATATTTTTGTTCAAGTTATTGACTCTTTTATAGTCTAACAAGTGGAATCGATCCAACTGAACATTCAAATTTTTGGGGGAAAAATTTCATGAATGTTTCAGAAACTTCTTTCAGAGCAGTTCATCGCCTGAAGTCAATATGCTGCCATGAAGACATAAAAGATATGTCTTCATCTTTTGAAAAATACATCGTCATCGATTGAAGGTTTTTATAATAGAATTATAGACCTTGTAGATACAAATGATTCTTGTATCAGAGACTCTTTAACGGCGCTCAAGTACTTCTGAGTCAAAAAGGTCAAATTCGAACCTAGTTGGGTTAGCCAAAAACCTCGGTTAACGGTTTGGTCAAAGCCCGGTCCATTGGGTTGACTAGGTCGTGGTTAACAAAGCGCACATATATGGTCCATTATATATGAAGTACTCAGGCCCATTGATAATAACTTGAAAGTATCATCATAGAGGCCCAAATATATTATTAACCCTAAAATTGAAAATTTCATCATCCAACTTTAGTGATCAGAAACCAATTGTAAACATGTCCAGTGATGATGATATTTCTAAAATAGATTCATCGTAATGTTTCAACAAACATATTTAAATTTAAAAGACATCCAACGGCTAGATAAAAAGATATTCATGACGCAGTATGACTGTTCCAATTAACGTTTCTGTGGACACAGCTGGAAATACACGTACTTTGGAGTACTTCCCATGGTTGGATTTTTATAAAATTTGTACAATATCGCAATGAAGATAATATATACCACACATAAAAATTATATCACAATCCAACGGTTGCAATTCTAAAAACTTCAAGTTTTTCGACGTTGTTATAATTAGGTTTTTCTGAACGAAGACGGTTCCACTAAAATCATAATTTTGAGATTGCATCATATTCCAATTTTATTAACATTTTAACATAGTAAATAATACTTAATTGGATTGAACATACTAAAATTTCACGAAACTCTAACGGTGAAATCTCTATGTTTGATAACCATACATTCGTGAAACCCTAATATATACTACGAAAGAGAAATTTCTTTGTTCAAAACAAATACCTGGTAATGCATCCATGGTGATAAACAAATAGGATCAGAACCATGCTAATATTCAAGAAATATCCATGACCAACCTTGAACGAAGAAGAAAAAAATTTGCACAAGTTGGTAGAGTCGTGCTTGTTTTAACATATAGTGAGTTTTTTTGTCCTTTAAACTCTCTATATATCTTGTAGTTGGTTGCTACTATATGATACCTACATTCCATTATTTATACCAGTCTTAGTAAAATATTTATACCAAGTTTCCAACTCCCATTTAAACGAGTGAGAATTACATGTTTGTCTCATGCTCGGTAGATACATTTACTTTGTATCGTTATTACTTGAGCCAGAATTACATCTCAGTTCCCATTTTAGCAAGGGATTATATCTTCTACGTAATTTATGTGTATTCTTTTGCATGTTTTAGTATACCAATATTGGTATGATTTAGCACGTATAACCCTCTGTTCTTCGAGGTTCTTTTCATATTTATCTTTGCCACAATTACTTTAAGTTGAGAAATTTCATTATCCCAACAGGTATACATTGTTGTTAAAGAGATTCTCACATGCCTCCCAACCACTTACATTGGGTTGAATAACTTATTAAAGATCGTGATACTCTTGTTAACATACTTCAACATCTATTGTTACTCTAGTATAATGGATGAAGTTGAAACGATAAAAATGGAAAGATTTTTCCGACTCATGTCACCTTTTGCTCTTTCGATAAAAGTTGAGGTGTTAATTTGCAACATATCTTTGTTCAAGTTATTGAATCTTTCATAGTCTAAAAAGTGGAATCCATCCCACTGAACATTCAAATTTTTGGGGGAAAAATTTCATGAATGTTTCAAAAACTTCTTTCAGAACATTTCATCGCCTGAAGTCAATATGCTGCCTTGAAAACATAAAAGCTATGTCTTCATCTTTTGAACAATACATCGTCATATTTTGAAGGTTTTTATAATAGAAGTATAACCCTTGTAGACACAAATGACTCTTGTATCAGAGACTCTTTAATGGCGCTCAAGTACTTCTGAGTCCAAAAGGTCAAATTCGAATCGAGTTGGGTTAGCCAAAAACCTCGGTTAACGGTTTGGTCAAAGCCCGGTCCATTGGGTTGACTAGGTCGTGGTTAACAAAAGCGCACATATATGGTCTATTATACATGAAGTACTCAGACTCGTTGATAATAACTTGAAACTATTATCATAGAGGCACAAATATATTATTAACCCTAAAATTGAAAATTTCATCATTCAACTGTGGTGATCAGCAACCAATTTTAAACATGTCCAATAATGATGATATTTCTACAGTAGATTCATCGTAATGTTTCAACAAACATAATTAAATTTAAAAGACATCCAACGACTAGATAAAAAAGATATTCATGACGCCGTATGACTGTTCCAATTAACGTTTCTGTGGACACAGTTGGAAATATCACATACTTTGGAGTACTTCCCTTAGTTGGATCTTTATGAAATTTGTACAATATCGCAATGAAGATAATATATACCACATATAAAAATTATAGCACAATCAAACGGTTGAAATTCTAAAAACTTTAGGTTTTTCGATGCTGTTATAATTAGGGTTTTCTGAACGAAGACGGTTCCCCTAAAATCATAATTTTGAGATTGCATCGTATTCCAATTTTATTGAAATTTTAACATACTAAATAATACCTAATTGGGTTGAACATACTAAAATTTCACGAAACTCTAACGGTGAAATCTCTATGTTTGATAATCATACATTCGCGGAACCCTAACATATACTACGAAAACGAAATTTCTTTGTTCAAAAGAAATACCTGGTAACGCATCCATGGTGATAAACAAATAGGATCAGAACCATGCTAATCTTCAAGAAATATCCATGACCAATCTTGAACGAAGAAATTTTTTTGCAGTGGTTGGTAGAGTCGTGCTTGATAACGTGTTGAAGGAGAATTATAGAGAAGAAAGAGATCTTATTCATTAGATACCAATGTAGTATTACATAGGAATAAGCCTCTATTTATAGGCTGGAGTATCAACCCTGGTTACATATAGATGGGTCGCACACATGGGTCAAAGGCCCTACAATAGGAAGATAAATTTATACATTTAAAATGAAAACTTGGATTCGCCTTTCTTAGCCATTTTTGTTCTGTTTTGGATTCGAAACTTCTTATTTACCATAAAATATGCGAAAAATTAGTTATCTACCTGAAGAATAAAAAGTTCTGTGGCGCTTATAGTTGTTACAAAATATTTAGTAACAATCATAAATGCACAAGTATATGCGACAAATCGCTTTGATAATGCTATAAATGTCACAAAGTGACTACTGATAGAAAATCTGCCCCCCCACCCCAACAATTTGGGGCTTTGGGGCTCTTGGCAGTTGCCTAGACTGCGCCACCTGTAAGCTTAGGTGTTATAATTGACCAATTGAGGAATCGAATTTAAATGTAGATGACATTGCATGTTGGAATTTGTCTAATAATCTAAAGTCCGAACTGAACCTAAAAGTTCAGTCTCGTGAGTTTTCTCGGAACCCAAAAGTCTTTCTACTCTTACAAACGCAAGTCAAGAGCACGTGCACTGCATGGTGGCTGACGATATAAGGAATGTAGGTGCGGGATTCTAAAATAGATATTTACGTTCCTAAATTATTAGTAACACTTATATATGTCACCAATTTAATAACGTCTATAAGCGTTACTATTATAAGGCCAGATGACAGTTTTAATGAGATTGTATTTTGTCACAGTTTCACAAACATGGGGATTCTGATAAAGTAGCCCTATGTTGAAAAACCCACAAAAAAGTACTTTTTGAAACTTTGTTAAAGTACCCCGTTTTACTCGAAAAGCACATTCCATCCAGTTAAATACTAGGTTACAATTATCTTTCCAATTAAAAGTCCAATTTACCCCTAAATTACACCTCCTTGGTGGGAGGGTAAATGATTTGAAGTCAACTTCTTGGTTTTCAATGAAAATTTTAAACTTATGTTAGTAAAAACTTAAAGGTTGTAGAGAATCGAACACGAACCTTCCATCTTGTAGGTGTGCAGCCTTTATCACTGAACCATGTTTACTATTATGTTGAACGTATTTTTAATTTATAAGTATCAAAGATGAAAACTTAAAAGTTTTATTAAATTTTTTATTTAGTTCAATGATATTTATAGATATACAAAATAAAATACAGCGATATAGTAATCAACCATAAATTTTCGATTCAAAATTTAATATATGAATCGATTCTTAAAAATAAAAATCGAGTCACAATTCGATTCACGATTTAAAAATCTTGGGTGTAACGATCCTGAACCTGGCTCAACGAACTTGAAAACAGCTTTACGATCCTAAACCGGGTTCGATGAACATGAAAAATGTTGTAGAATGTTGATTTTCCACCAACCAAAACCCCAAAATACTTGGGAATGATACCCTTCTTTGGAAATGATATAATGAACTTGAAGGCGGTGTAAATATCCTAAATCGGGCTCGAAAAAATTGAAAAATGATGTAGAAAATCAATATGACGATAAGTAAAGGGTAAGTATGTAAAATAAACTAGTCTTAACTTTTAACTAACACTCCATGGAAAAACTAATTGTGAAAACACTTTAACAAATTTCAATATGCGGGGCACGTTGTTTTTATGGGTACTAAAAAAGAAGGATACTTTATCGATTATTCCCACAAAAAGTCTTTACAGACCGAGAAAAGAACTATACTAAAAAACCGCCACACACAATTCTTTTAGTCTGATGTCCACTGTTTGAGCTTCAATTACTTTCTTCACAATCTCAGGTACAACTGCGATATGTGCTAAGTATGCTCTACCACTGTCTTGCTCAACCACTAACTCATGTTCTTTCATAATTTCTAACATTCTCAAACATGCCATAAATCCAGATTCCTTTCGGCTAAGCGCGTCAGCTACTACATTTGCCTTCCCTGGATGGTAATTCAATTTAAACTCGTAATCCTTCAACAAGTCAAACCATCTCCGTTGCCTCATGTTTAAGTCCTTCTGTGTAAATATGTACTTCAAACTTTTGTGATCCGATTACACGGCAAAGTTTTCACCGTAGAGATAGTGTCTCCAAAGCTTGAGTACGAATACTAAATCTCTAATACGCCACTCAAGTAAAAATTTTGTTCATTCATAATTCTGCACACAGTAGAAATCTCATTAGTCTTAAGGTCAGAATTCTATGAGAATATGTCTCATACAATAATACTCGTAAAGTTCGACAAGGGTTCCAATTTCTAAAAATAAGAGACGACCGATTGCCGAAAATAAGAGTTGGCCAGTTGCCAAAAATAAGAGTCGGCCATCCAAAATAACAGTCGGACGATTGCTGAAAAATCACAGATGGCCAGTTGCCGAAAAATCACAGATGGCCAATTGCCGAAAAATAAGAATCGGCCAGTTGCCAATTCAAACAATTTCTATGGCCAATTGCCAATGTCAAGGTAATCCTGATTACCATCCACCATCGGCCAGTTGCCAATGGTATATACTTTCCAAGATGCAATCATCTCTGAATAGATGGTATAAACTGTCGTGTACCGACCAAACTATTTCAGATGATATGAAAAAACTCGCATGGTTGTGCTGAACTGCAAAGCGGCTGCCTACGTACCCTCCTCCGTAACTCGAAAGGGATCAGGCACGACCAATGTAGTTAATATCGGATATCGGTTCATCTCGGCCGGGACCGATACACTGGTACGATTTTATATCGGGGATATTATCGTTGAAATATCGGTTCTAGATTTAGAGACTATAATTTTATATTAAACATTTCTCCACACATTTTCGGATAAGATATAATAGATAACATCAATTTTATCAAAAAAACAAAAGAGTAATTTTAGTAGACTTGCTTCGAGAGCTACATGCACCTCTACTACCACCCGGAAGACTTTCTTCGCCAAAATTACCCTTAAACTTTATAGAAAACGACCAATACCATCTCATATCAGGAAATGTAGGAAAATTTCGTATCGACCGATACGGCCGATATTTGACCGAAACGGCCGATATTCGACCGATACGGCCGATATTATCGGACGAATATCGTATCCCCGATATCCTTCTTATCGTATCGTTTTGGGCCGATATCCGAAATATCCCCGATATATCGGCCGATACGGCCGATATTGATTACATTGGGCACGACCGGAGTTCGTCAATTTTTGTTTAAGATAGTATGAACTATCCCAATGATAGTAACTATCTCTTACTAGATGATGTGAACTACTTTAATAAGTAGCAATCAACTATTGCAATAGACAGTATGAAATTCCTAACGTAGAAGCAACTATCCCTTAGTATTTCTGCACCATCAGCATATTGTTTTCACATATGGATCCAACCAAAAGTAGTCACAGCTCCGACATTGGAGATTAGGCCTCGTTAAATAACTGGACTACAACGCTACTCATGAACTGAATGATATGCAGGAAAATATGCTAGTAACCATGTTAATGGCTAAACCAAACTAAAGTAAAAATATGATAAAGTACAGAATTGTGTTAACAAAATTTACACTTCTTCACTATAAGTCATATACTAATTCTAAAGGAAAACCTTTAAAATGTAATGTAGGCATTACTACCCAAACGAAATCCTTTACCGTGTCTCATTTTCCCAGCGTACTTTGGCACAATTAACCACTTTCAGATACATCGCATAATGTGCTCAGGCAGACCTCATATATTTCATACTCATTCCTAACAAAAACATACCGACATACAGAAGTTTGCTGTGCTATTACTTTAATTATTTTTGTATTATTGATTTTATATTGAATGGGATATTAAATCTTGTTGGAATTGGGTATCTAATTTAGATTTCAATTTTAGGGAATTTGATGTGTTTCGGTTGGTTTGCAAGTATTGAAAAGAACTTTAAGAATGGGTTTTGATCAACTCTTTTTGCATGTAAGAATTGAGGCATGATGCTAGATTTTCTAAATAAGAGAACTTTTTTTCTAAGTTCCAAATAACAATTTGGGGTTGATATTACTGTGTATTCACCAACTGGAGTGTTGTCGATAAATTTGTCCAGATAGATGTTGCTCCTGTGGATTTTTAGGTAGAAAATTAAGGAGGATAAGTTTTAGGAGAAGTGGTAAGGGATTGGAATACAACACCAACGCTATCTCCTCACAAGTTTCATGGCAACAAGTGCTTGATAAAAAGTGTCAAAGAAAAGTAAGATTTTAATCCTCCAAAGGTTGTTAATTTTAAGTGTTCACATTTTTCAGAGCTTGTTGTTTGCATCTCAAACTTATCCTCCATAGGTACAGTTAATGGTTACACTTTTGAATTGAGAGTTAAATTGATTCCATTTGTGGGTACTTAGGCAAATAATAGATATTATACTTTATTGTCCACTAGATTCTTGATGTATTGATTATCATGTACGTTTGGTTTATTTCTATAACGAACATGTGAAATTAATTATCCATGTTCACTTGGACATCTTGAAGAAAATGATTGCATTGCTGATATTATTGATCTAAAGACCGTCTGAGCCCTTTAGGAAACTATGAATAGTCCCTTTATCGACATACGTAGTATGAGTTATTATTTGGTGTTTTCTTCGTACCTTACAGTTTGATTTGTTGGAGGTTAAAGGACTCTAATTTACTGACATTTGCCCATCAAGTTATAGATGGTGGAACTATCTATGCAGGATGATTTCTTTTTCTTATGCTAGGATTGAACTTAGCTAGCATGTATTTGTAGGAAATTTTGCTATCCAGTTAACTTAAAATGACATATTTTGGCATTATCTCTATTTCAAGATAAACTCATATACATGCACAGATCTCTCAACTTATGAAATGTAGTACTCTCAATCTTTAACTCTATTGAGAGGGATAAATGTGTTCCCTAAAAACTTTGTATCATGTACCGTCTCGGTACTACCAGACGTGTTTTTATTTCATTTTTGAAAGTTGACTGTGGCTTCTATAGCTAGTGCAGTATCCAGAACTCTATTATAAGTTGGGAGCTGAAGTGGAACAATTTGGGCATGAATTACTGGCTTCAGCGCATCTTCTAATTTGCGAGCCCTTATTTCCTCGGTGTTGACAAGATCATCTCCATAACGTTCGAGTTCACTAAATTTCTTGTCCAACCGAGTAACTGTCATGTTACCCTGCTTCAAAGTAGCAAATTCAGCACACTTCAGTGCCTTAACTGTTCGTGGGAAATACTTAATGAAGAATAGCACCACAAACCGTTCCCAACACATGTTGTCCACGTCATGCACACGCTTCATAGATCTCCACCAATGATCGTCATCTCCCTAAAACAAGTAAGTCGCTAGTCGGACCTTATTCTCATCCGGAGTTCGTAGTACGTCAAATACTTTCTCGACGCCCATCAACCACTTCTCCGCTTCAATATGCTCCTCCGTGCTACTAAAGTTTCTGTTATCACCCGTCACCTTCATGAACTCCATCTCTGAAGCAGCACTCGGCTTTTTTTTGTCCTTAACCACAACGGCAATAGTTTCTACTAACTTTTCTAGCGTCTTCCGACTTAGATTCTTTTTCTTACGTACGGAGCTTGAGGCTACATATTTCCCACACCGAGACATCTTCAAAACAGACAACGCGTCAGAGTCACAGTTGGTTAGTAATTTACATTACTAACACACAGAATAATATGTATAGCACGGTTCTGGTTAGTTTTTTCCCATCCCCAAGACATAAAGACAAAACCAACAACTTATTCAAACAAGGAAACCAAACACAGCCCCGATAAACCGGAACATGAGCTCTGATACCAAACTATAACGGACTAGAGAATTTCCCTCCAAATGGGTTGGTTTTTAACCCATCAGCGAGACAAACCCTCGGGTGCGTCACTCAAACCAAAAGCAATTATACAAATCTAAGAGCAAGGTAGAAATATAAGAACCGCAGCAACTACATAGTAGATATGGTAGACAACACAACTCGTTCTCAAAATTTAAGTATACCGTAAGTAGATTCAGAACTGTGTAAGAAGTCTCGAGAAAATCCAAATTCCAATAAGAATACTTGGGCTTATCAAAGTTCAGGACTTAATTCATTACCAGTTTGAAATTGACTATCTCTTTCTTGCTAGACACTATCTTCATAGGGGACTAAAGTGGTCAGTACAAACAAATCAGGCTAATGAGGAGACATAAAAAAAAATGTTAATACATGAAGGGAGAGTACGCATTTCTATAAACAAAAAGTCCAAAATCACTAGCTGGAGTAAATCTCCTAAATGGGACATCTGAAACCCTTGTGCAGTAAAAGTTTAGCCACAAGACAAGCCGTTTACGACACCTGCACTATTCTTTCTCAGTCTAAAAAAAAACGATTAAAGATACCAGCAAGAAGGTCTGACATCCATAGCAACATAGACAGTAAAATGAAATAGGTCCGCAGTCATTAAAATATAGCTAAACATATATGAAAGAGAGCCATTACTTAATAACACAGCCTTGGGAGTCCATGTGGTAGTTATATACATATGAGAACTTTTTTAGAGCACTAACATTTACACAACAACTAGTCAGTACATGCCCAAGGTAAGACCCAAACAAAAAAACACTGCACCACCTAATTATTCATTTTTGCAAACAGCACGAAGGTCGTAAACCAGATCCCAGATACATACAAACCACAAAAGATAAGAAAATGACATGGGATCAAACATATACTGTCCTCACCCTGTGCAACTTGTATATCAGACAGATTGTTAGACTACATGGGATTCCTTTGTCGATCGTTTCAGACCGAGACCCGCTCTTCACATGAAAATTCTGGGATAATTTTCAACAAGCTATGGATACCAATGTAGATATGAGTACTGCCTTTCACCCACAAACAGACGGTCAGTCAGAGCGGACCATCTAGATACTGGAAGACATGTTAAGAGATTGTGCAATCGATTTCAAGGGAAATTGGAGTGAACAACTACCTTTAGTGGAGTTTGCATACAACGACAGTTACCAATCTAGCATTGGTATGGCTCCGTACGAGGCTTTATATGGAAGGCCTTGTAGAACTCCTTTGTGTTGGGCAAAAATTTATATGGAAGACCTTGTAGAACTCCTTTGTGTTGGGCAAAAGTGAGTGAACGGAGTGTGTTGGGTCCTGAAGTGATTCAAGAGACTACCTCTAAGATCAAAATCATTCAGGAACGACTAAAAACAACACAAAGCGGTCAGAAGAGTTATGCTGACTCAAAAAGAAGACTGTTGGAGTTTCAAGTTGGAGGAAATGTTTTCTTGAAAGTCAGTCCAAGACCCGGCATCAAGAGATTCGGGAAGAAAAATAAGTTGTCTCCTCGTTACATTGGGCCTTTTGAGATTCTTGAAAGGGTTGCTGAAGTCGTGTATCGCTTAGCTTTGCCACCACAGTTAGCGGATGTGCATAACGTGTTCTATGTATATATACTACGGAGATACAACGCAGACCCATCACACGTTATTGAGTGGAGGGACTTGCAACTGAACGACGATATAACTTACGTTGAAAAACCATTGTGGATTGCTGGTACAAGGGAGCATGTTCTCCGGACGAAAACCATTAAGATGGTGAAAGTGGTATGGCAATATCACACTCTCGAAGAAGCTACTTGGGAGCTCGAGTTCGACGTGAGAGACAAGTACCCGGAGCTACTTGAAGGTAATCCTCATAGCTCTTCAATTTAATTTTGAGTTGCGCCCCGCAATTTATTTTTTTAGGAGGTAATGGTGAAACAACACAGATATTTTGCTTGGGCTTTGAGCCTCAGCCCAACCCATATGATTGTTTGTTTAGCTAAGTAGTCATCCCTTAGCAGCATTAATGAGCATAAGTAGTAGATGCAAGAAAGATACTAGAAACTCTGAGCATGATTGACATGTGTGTGACATGAGCAGCAAGTGGCATAATTGCCTTTTTCTTCTACTTTCCCATCTGGGTTTTAAAGAAAGCACTTTTGTTTTCCTGTTTTTGGTGGTATACTCTAGTTCCTTCCCCACTATTTTTATCATCAGTTTTTCTTCTAAAATCAATTTACAGAAAGAAACAATTTTAGTTTCAAATTCCAAGTTCGAGTTCAACCCATTCGCTGTTTCCAGTTGAGTTTGCCTTCTGCAGAGGTAGGGGTTTCTTTCTCTCTCGATTTCGTTGGTTTTGCTTAATGCTTTTGGTGCTCTGTGCTTACATAAAAAGGGGATTCCTTCTTGTTTTAGAATTATGGGTCTAATGGCGTTAATCAATTCGGCTTATTTGATTTTATTATCCATTGAAAATCTGAGACTTTTACAAACCAATGAGTGGGTAGTTACATTTTCATGTGAACCTGAGTGTTTTTCTCATAGCACTTTGAAATGTTTACAAAGTTAAACTTTATAATGATTTGTAAAAATCAAAACTGTTTACCGTCACTCAAGTTTTGAATTCCTTCGTACTTCGAGATTTCATTTCAAGTTTTCTAAAACCAACCTCATATCCGTTTGTTAGAATGACCCACTGGATAAAGTACTTGAAACATGCAGAGCAACTAGACTTGCTCGTAAGTTATGCATTCATTAGTTTTTGGAACTAATTATTATTCTGGACAGCCTTATCATTTAAACTCTTAAACATATTTCTGTTCATGCTTTACATTTATGTCAATGCTTCAACGTCTGTGTATGCTAAATCAATAATTCGTGGGTTTATTCATAGTATTTTGAATGCTATCGTTTTATGATAACTTGATAACAACAAGTAGGACATGGCAACTGGTCATGAAAGCCATTAGGGCTGGGCAATTGGCCACGGAAATTATTAGAGCTTGGCAATTGGCCACGGAAATTATTAGAGCTTGGCAATTGGCCACGGAAATTATTATGGTTTGGCAATTGGCCATCAAAATTAGAAAATTTTGGCAATTGGCCTTAAAAAGTAGCTGGATTTGGCAACAGGCCATGAATGAATTTGTAGAGTTGATTTAAATTCTTAATTGTGCAAAGTTCGCATTTCGTTTTACAAACGACCTTGTGCTTTGTGTATCATTTATGTTTCCGCAGAAACCTCTTTTTTTTTTCGCCATTAACTCCTACTGGGCATTGCTAACTCCTTTTCCCTGTTTTCCTCTCGCAGAGTACGAGAGGAGCTTGCAGCAGTAAGCTGGGCAGAGCTTACGGCAGGCGTTGAAAGCACAGAAGTTAGTATTTTGTCTTGTTTAATATGTATATCACGGGGACGGTTCTGGGGGTAGTATGTTGGTTTGATCCCATGTCATTTTCTTATCTTTTGTGGTTTGTATATATTTGCAAAAATGAATAATTAGGTGGTGCAGTGTTTTTTTGTTTGGGTCTTACCTTGGGCGTGTACTGACTAGTTGTTATGTAAATATTAGTGCTCTAAAAAAGGTCTCATATGTATACATACCGATCACATGGACTCCCAAGGCTGTGTTATTAAGTAATGGCTCTCTTTCATATATGTTTAGCTATATTTTAAATACTGCGGACCTATTTCATTTTACTGTCTATGTTGCTATGGATGTCAGACCTTCTTGCTGGTATCTTTAACCGTTTTTTTTTTTAACTGAGAAAGAATAGTGCAGGTGTCGTAAACGGCTTGTCTTGTGGCTAAACTTTTACTGCACAAGGGTTTCAGATGTCCCATTTAGGAGATTTACTCCAGCTAGTGATTTTGGACTTTTTGTTTATGGAAATGCATACTCTCCCTCCATGTATTAACATTTTTGTGTTATGTCTCCTCATTAGCCTGATTTGTTTGTACTGACCACTTTAGTCCTGAACTTTGATAAGCCCAAACTGGTAATGAATTAAGTCCTGAACTTTGATAAGCCCAAATATTTTTATTGGAATTTGGATTTTCTTGAGACTTCTTACACAGTTCTGAATCTACTTACGGTATACTTAAATTTTGAGAACGAGTTGTGTTGTGTACCATATCTACTATGTAGTTGCTGCGGTTCTTATATTTCTACCGTGCTCTTAGATTTGTATAATTACTTTTGGTTTGAGTGACGCACCGGAGGGTTTGTCTCGCTGATGGGTTAAAACCCAACCCATATGGAGGGAAATTTTCTAGTCCGTTACAGTTTCTGTATACATTACTTGACTACATCTTTCTTTGGTTCATTGGTCCGGAGTTCTGGCTGTTAACTGCAGGTTCTACGAAAGCTGTTAGTCATTTCTGTCAGTTCCGTGTCGAAATCTTGGACTGTTGGAGGCTTGAGTCGGTTTCTTAATGCTTCCTATGAAGTAATAGAGATTATGGGGCCACTCCAAAAAGGTATTTCAGGACTAATATGGTTTCTTATCACTTTTAAAGTGTAATTCAAGGTGGTGTTCTTCCTATGAAGTAATAGAGATTATGGGGCCACTCCAAAAAGGTATTTTAGGACTAATATGGTTTCTTATCACTTTTAAAGTGTAATTCAAGGTGGTGTTCTTCCTATACACCGTTTGATTGTGCAACATTCCATTTGTCCACGAACTATCTCTTGGTTGAGTAATTAATCTGGGAATGATTTTCGATGCTACGAAGATTTTTTGAGTAATTAATCTGGGAATGATTTTCGATTTTTTGAGTAATTAATCTGGGAATGATTTTCGATGCTACGAAGATTTTTAGTGTATCTTTATCGATTCAATCTCTCACATGGTAGTCATGAATATAATGAAGGGACTTGAATAGATCTTAGCTTTTTGTATGCCTTTGAGTTTGTTGTAATAAGAGTGCTGCTAACTAGGTGGAATCAAGATTTCCCATGTAGCTATTTTATAACTATTCATATGGCTAGAAATGATGAAATCAGTGGCTATAAATACTGTCAAGGATTGGTGGGAATGTTGTTACTGGTAGATAATTTTGGGTTTACATGGTGTAGGAATACCCGGTATTGAGTGAATGAATTCTAATGTGTGTATCCAATCTCAGGGACTAGGATTCGTTCATATGATTTGGTTGAGAAAGCGACTGCCTTGACTAACAAAATTTGGTCCGTTGACGGGACACTGAAAAATTATGAATAGGGCATTTTAAATAATCTAAGAAGTTAGTTAAGACTACTGTGTACTTATTTTTGGGGAACACCATCTCCACTTGGAAGCTAGTATAAATAATGAATGAGCTATACAATCATGGTACTAGTAACGTAGTCCACCAAGTTTGATTCATGTTTTTATTTTCCTTGTATGTTTATACATGCCCCGAGGTTGGGTTAATCTTAACTCCTACATTTAGTCGTGCTAGCATATTAAATGTATTACTCTCAATGGAGGAATTTATTATGGACCAGTTCGGTGTTGTATTGATAGCATATTTATTATTGATCCTGATTTTAATTCTAAAGCACTACTGTTACATTTCATCCGTAGTTACTAGAGTTGCACATGAGCCGGTACAGTCCGGTTTTCTGTTGGACCCGGTATCTGTACATGGAGTTGACCGGTTCTTCAATTTGAGGTCCTGGACTTGTACCTGTACCTGTAAGACCGGTCCGGTTCCATTCCGGTACCGGGTTTTTACCTGAATTTTGAAACACACAGTATGACATTAATATAGTATGTATAAGTCGTATGATAGTAAAGTAACAAGCTAAGAGTCTAAGACTAAGTTTAACATTACAAAGTTCAAAATAACAACATTAAGTTCAGACACTTCAGTTCAAAGTTAAGGTTTAAAACATCACAATATTTAGACACTTCACACTTCAGTTCAAAGTTAAGGTTTAAAACATCACAATACCACTTAAGTTCAAAGTTCAACATTAAAACATAGTACTAAAAGGTAAAAACAACATTTTCATAAGTCTTGTTGTCTGTGACAAGAAATGAAATGAAATCCTGCAAGGGATGGGGGATTTCTCGAACAATGGCACTGGCTGCACTGACATGGAGTTTACTTCAAGTTGTTTTTAGCAGAGAATCCCATATGGCTGCAACATGGAACAAAAAAGTAAAACAAAAAAGTAAGCAAGCAATACAAGAGAACTTGAAAAGTAAGTACTATTAAATAAAAGAAAACCCAATATATTACCTGCCTCATCTTCAACAACATCATCAGGTATATAGTCACATAGAAGATCAAGAGCAATGGGATTTTGAAGAAAGCTTTGCGCACAGAGCAATGCTTCAACTGTCCTTGTAGACAAAGAAGCTCTCCATGGAGTCAGCATGCGCTTCCCGGTGCTAAAAGCTGTTTCAGAGGCCACTGAAGACACAGGCATGGCTAATATATCGTTTTCCATGTATGAAAGTATCTTATACCTGCTTGCATTAGCCTGTTACCAAGCCAATATGTCAAACTGGTCAGGTTGACCTATTTCACGCATTCCACCTTCAATCACATCTGTCAAATACCTGTCAAGCTCAGTTGTTCTTTCCTCTTCAACACAACTTGGGTTGTCCCAATATTGTTTCCTCCTTGATTGAATTCTAGCAAACAGACCATGAGATTGCACACTAACTGGATTGGCAACAGTATGAGCATCACTACTTGACGCCTCCTCATGAACTGAATACAAGGACTTATAATCTTCAAAGAGTTCCTCAAATTCTAATTTCACCTTTCTCATAAATCTTTGAACCTCCCATGTATTATTCTCATACAAACAATTAAGAGTAAACTCCAAACCCTTTTGTTTCTCTCTTGGATCCAACAGATGAGCAATAAACACTACAGAATTCATTGTTTCATACACACCCCAATACTTATGGTACTTAGCACACATTAGACGAGACATACGCGCAATAAAAGGATCTGATGCTACATTGTTTCTAAATTCTACTAACTGTTCATTGATGAGTAACAATTTCCATAAGAACATATAAGTAGTGACTTGTGTAGATGCAGAAAAGTTGACAGTAGCATCGAAGAATACCTTTAGACACTTCACAAGACCTCTAGCATATTTCCAATCTTCTTGATAAGGAGCATGTTGACGAGGAATCTTTTTCTTCTTATTATTCATCTTTTCCTTGTTCTTGCTTGTTGGATCCAGCTCCTCAACCTCTTCTTCCATATCCTCAACCTCTTCCTCTTCTTCCATATCCTCAAACACATCTTCTATGAGAATATCATTAGCTATAGTTGCTTCAATATCAACATCAGTAGGTAAAACATATTCTTTTTCTTGTTCAAAGATAAACCTTTCTTGAAAGTCCTTATCAATCTGTGCTAACATTGCAAAAACTTTTTCATATTTTTCAGCATCGTCTAACATCAAGTGAGTGCTATTCCATCTAGTGTACACATCTAAAACCAGAGATTTCTTACAATCTACCTTTGCTAGGGAAGCACATTGTTTAAATTTTTCGTGCCTAGAAGGAGAACTAAGAACGTATTTTACAACTGACCTTATTCTTCTAACAGATACATTAAAGAGCCTTATTGCATCTTTAATGACAAGAGCAAGAACATGGGCTGCACACCTCACCTAAAGAAAGAACAAAACAAAAAAGATACTGTCAAAGTCAATGCTTAAAAATGCAACACAAAAAGATACTCAGAGAAGCTATGTTCATGAAACAATCACCATTTATATCTATATTTCAGTAGCTCAGTTGACAACAAAACGAAAGTACTAATTTTGACTAAGATGAATGATAAACAATAACATGGAAGAGATGTAAACTATAAACATCAATTGTCACAACATCTGAGATGTAAACTATAAACATAACACAATATTTTCTTCTCTAAAATCCAAGAGGTCATTATATTGTCTAGTGCACTAATTCTTATCCCTGGACATGGTTTCAACCTATTAACAGAGAGTTATTTCTTAAAAAGATGTGTGCAAGCAAGGATATCAAACAGAAGCATAATATCAAATGATATATTATAGATATGCATTATATCTAAAGCAAGACATTACATGAATAACAAGTGCAGAACATGATAAGAATGTAACATGGAATGCAGAACATGATAGAATGTAACATGGACTTACATGTAAATATTTTGCTCTAATTTGTGATCATGTCCAACCAATGAAAACATTCTTCACATGATTAATATCTACTTTGTCGGCGCTGACATTGTCTAGAGTGACACCAAATACATCTTGTAGACCCCAATCCTCTAAACACTTCACCAGCTTCTCACCGATTTCATTACCAGTGTGACCTTCAACTTGGCAGAACATGAGTATCCTCTTTTGTAACTTCCAGTTGTGATTAACATAATGAACGGTTACACAAATATTGTTATAATTATTTGGTGATGTCCATGTGTCTGTTGTCAAAGATACCCTCTTCTTAGATGTCAAGAAATAAGTTTTTAGGCTATTCTTATCTTCCACATACATCTTCAATACATCCCTATAAATTTTCATACGCCCTGGAACCTTGAATCTAGGCTCTTCCACCTGCATCATTGCCACAAAACCTGACCCTTCTACTGCTCTAAAAGCTATTTCATCCTTGATTATCCACTCAACAAGAGCCCTTCTTAAATTTTCATAGCTGTAAGAATGAGCAAAAAGTTTACCATCTTCACCTGGTTTTGGGGGTGGCATCAACAGAGTTTGTTGTCCCTTGTCTTTATATACCTTCCTGTTTGGATTTTTAAGGCGTCTCTTCAAATGCTTATGTAATCCAGAAGTTCCATGTACGTCATTGTCAGCGGCATACAATCCCTTGCAATGATGACATTCAGCTTGAATGTCACTTATCCTGGTCATCTCCAACTAAACTTAGATCTCACTTTACCATGCTTCTTTTTGTTGTCACCAACTTCAGTTATACTTGTTGGCGTAGGTTCAGCTCCATCTGTGTCATATGCAGCTTGAGACGATGATCCAACTTCAGTTGTACTTGTAGTTTGAGTTGAACTTGGTGTAGGAAAAATTTCTTTTGATCTTACAATGTTATTACTGGAATCATCTGGTGCTTTCCGCTTCCCCATTTAGCACCTCAAAGGACTGCAAGAGAATTAAAGAACATTATATGCAGTTAGAGCTGGCAAACCAGCCAAAACCCGCGGATAAATCCGACCCGGCCCGTGAAAACCCATACCCGGCTTGGCTGGTTGTATTAACAAGCCGGGTTAGGGTTGGAGAAACGCCGGCTTGTGTGAGAACGGATAAACCCGGCCCGTCCCGTAAATCCGCGGATATAACCCGTATACCCGCAGTCCATTTATGCCGCGTGTCCCTATCAGTTTTTATACGTGTCTGAGTCTGAGGCTCTGAGCATAAATAAAACATAAAAGAAAAAGACCCTAGCTAGCAGCGTTATCTTCTCTGAATCTCTGTTTTCTACTTCTTTCTTCTTCTCCGTCCGCAGCGGAAATCACCTAACCGAACTCCTGGGTAAGTGACTAAATGTGATTTCTAATTGATTTTAATCTTCAAAACAACGAGTCTTCTTCTCCATCTTAACTTCTGCAAATAGTGATTCGATTAGTTTGAGTTTTTTCAGATTTTCGAATTGGGGTTTTGTTAATAATCTCTGCTAATTCTTCATCTTGTTGTGGAAGATTCAGAGTTGAGGACAGGTAATCTTCTAATCCTATCTTCTTTAGTTCTTCTGTGTACTGTGTTTATGTAATTCATGTCATGTCTGATAATTTCTCTAGATTGGTTATTTTTCAAACTTTCACTGCTCAATCAATGACCAAAGTTGATGATTGAGTCATTTTGCAAGTCAATTGCTGATGTTAGTCCATGAACCATGATAGTAGACAGTAGTAACAATTTGAAGAATCAGTTGTTCTTGCAAAACTAGTGATGCAAAACTAGTGTCAAATTAGTTTTTTGAAGATATCATGAACTGATGAGTACTAAACTACAATGATTAGTATACTGTGTATCTGTGACTCTGTGTTCCTCTCATGATGCAAAACTAGTGTCAAATTATTACTAAGTTTTGCAATTTTCTTGATCCTTTCATTAAGTTTTTAAATTTCGGTGCGACACCGAGTCACTGACTGTTGAATCTGTAATCTGTTGATTGAATTGAATGGAAATGTCAAATGAATTAGATGAATCTTAGGTTGCAGAGGAGTTTTTGATGGCCTGAATGTGGTCGGAAATAATCCAGAAATCAGAGGAAACTAAGCAGAAACCAGCTAACCCGTGAACCCACAGGTTTAACCCGTTACGGGTGCGGGTTGATGAAATGACCACCCGTGAAGAATATCAACCTGAGGGTTTTGACCCGTGTTAACCCAAACCCGTGTAACCCGTAACAAGCCAGCCCCGGCCCGCCCGTTTGCCAGCTCTATATGCAGTATATTAGCCTTCTAGACTTCAAGCACTAGTTCCTTACAAGAGTGAAAGGTGCAGAACAAGAGTGAATTACTTGCAATAAAAATTCATCCAAAACAGAAATAAGAAAATTAAAATGCAAGAGAGATTTTCTTCATTATTCTCTGTAATTTCAGTCAAATACTATACTAGTACTAATAACAAAATAAAACAAAACAAAAGAAACCCTCTGCAAGACTGCAACTAAATATAGAGATAAAAACAAGACATCTAAACAATAAAGGAAATCCAAATTCAAGCAAAATTCATTTCATTAATTCATAATTCCATATCAACTAAATATAAATATACAGAGCAAACAAATTACAAATCCCAAATTTCATAAATAGTACATTAACAAGCAACAATCCAATCAATCTTAAAACTCCAATTGATTCATACTCTATGTTACTAAAACCCAATAAGATCACAAAGCATTCATGATTAAACAAGAACCCAAGATTCAGTTAGGGTTTCATCATCCTTGTTAATTCTTTCATTCAAACTACGTAATTACAGAAACCATAAGAAACCCAGAAAAGATCTATCACTTTATAGAGATTCAGTAGAAAAACAAGCAAAGAAAATTTCTAAATTTTCTAATCACCAGATTATGTAAACAAAGAGAACCAAAATTGAGATTCAAACCAGGACTAACCTTGAATCTGTGGGGGAGTGAAAATTGATACCTATGAGAAAAGAGATTTGACGATCTGTGGATATTGAGTGAAAACCCTAAGTGAGACTGCTGCTGTCTTTTTCAGACAGAGAAAGAAAAAAATAAAATGAAATTGGCTTGAAGTCGAAGATAGATACTAGATAGACTAAATCTAGGAGGGACGGTTAGGATCTAATATCATAGAAAATATCAACAGCTTTAATTTACCGGGACTTTGGGTCCGGTACAGGCCGGTGATAGGTTTTCGTAAATACCTATATGTGATAACCGCAATCGCACGGTGTCTAACTAGTAGACAGAGGCAAGTACGGGTCGAACCCACAAGGAGCGGTGGAAATACTATAATTAATATCTCTAAATAAAATAGCAAGAAAGAATATTTTTGGATCTTTAGAAATTGAAAACGAAATAATGAAATTAAACTAACAAAATATATTCGCAAAGCAATACGGTAACCAGGTTGTGAGAATGCTAAGGATCCGGGAATCCGTTGTAGGCAATTTACTCGTATTCAATCACAAAGGGTCTCAAAAAATACTCATGTAGAGTGGCAAACCTAACTACTCGTACATGGAAGATATTGCATTTACGAATCATTGACAAGAATCATCAAATATGAAATATTTGTTCTCACCTAAAAGTATAATTTCTAAGCACTAATCATACATGGCATGAAGAGTGAAGGAATATTCATAACACAATTATTACTTAGGTTCAATGAGTTTTTCTACTAACCCAACAATGAACTATACATAGCATAGCACATGAAAAATCTAGCTAGAACATAAACGTTGAAAGAGAGACAAAATTATTAAAATTAAGTTCAATAGATGGAAACCCTTGTTCATGAAACCAAATAAATCCTACAAGTTCATCCTTTCACCCTAACATGGTTTAACTAGACATGGCTTTCTCAAAAGCCATAAAAATATCTCAATCAAAACTAGCTAAGTGAAAACGAAATCAAAGAAATGAAAAACTTCAAACCCTAGTTCCCTTTCTACGGCTCTGTCGCCACGACTTTCAACTCCAGGCCGCCACCCCCTTCTGTTTTCTATGTTGAAGCCTAAATACTAATGCGAGAAGTCCAAAAATCAGACCTAGCCAATAGCCAAGGCCCAATCCAATACTCCAAATCCAACTCCGGCCCAAGGTGAAGCACAACACCACTTTCCATCAGCCAATCTCCAATTGCATGCATCCACTATAACCATCTAATCAAAGACCACTTGTGTGAACGGAGACAAAATATGGTGTTTGTTTATCTTCCGGCATACAACTCAGGCCAAGTATGACCCAGTACCAGCCGAGAAACTCATAAATCCATCACTGCCAGCTACGACCACAGGCACAGCAACAACTTCCTATCTTTGTTCTTTCGTTCCTTCCAGGATAACAACTGCCAAATACCCTCGACGAGCTTCTCCAATCAACCCCGCATCCTTACTGCCAAGCTCAAGACAGATAGACCAACTCCCTTTGTTCTCGTTCATCAACACAGACTTCTTCTTCTGCAGCCATCTTCCATTCGAGCTACTGCTACCTTCTCAGTCACGTCCAACTCTCCATTCAGCAGCCCGGATAAACACAGGTAAGATTCAATTCCAGCAGCTCAATTGTCACCTGCAATTACCCATTTCAGAAATATAGCATCTTCTAAAATTAGACACACTCCATTCTCCGGAATCCAGTCACGAGGTGATGCCAGCACTGCAGTTTATAATTGCTGCTTTATTGAACCAAAAATCCCACGTATAAATTCCAACCAGACAGACTACGCTTGTGAAAACATTCATCAGAACTTGGTAGAGGCACAAAACAAGCCAGCAGCACCATCTTCGGTCGCTGATTTTTATATTCAGAACACCAAGCTAACTCCATCCTAGGTATCGGCAAACACCACTTTTCTTCGCCACTGGAGAATACCCATCTAATACAGCTGCAAGCATCAGTTCAGCATAAACACCATCACGGCCATCTCCGTTCAGGTCCATGGTTTTAGTCCACGACCACCTGCTAACAATCGGGGTGAGCTCAACCAAACAAACCAAGTTCTGTCCACAGCAAACCCCATTTGAACCTCCAGGTCTCCATCATTCCCAGCCATCTAATTCCTCTCAAACGAATTCTTCTTTTCCGCGAACAACCGACACCACTAATGTTGCTGACACTCGATCCATATGCTGCATGAAAGTCCCTTGCAAGAGTGTAGCAAGAATGATCGCTTCCTTCCCTTGTTCGAACGACAGCAATTCAGGTCTTGGGACTGAGAGTCTGTAATACAACCACCTATTCTGCACTTCCTTACTGGATATCCATTCCATACAAGAACGATCAATGCCTTCACCCAACAGTACCTTCAGCTCAAATCAATATTTGGTTCTATGCTGCAGCTCTCTCCTTTGCCATGAGGCACTTCAGTATGGCCACTAACACCACTTAGCTTGGCGTTTAGCCATTTATTCTACGGAGAGCAAATTTCACTTGTACTTTCTACAAAAGCACTAAAATAGTGTCGTTACCTAAAATATCGAGTCCTAACTAATATAAATATGGGTATAAAATGTAGCATTTATGTGTTTATCAGCCGGATATCAACTTTCAAAACCAATACCTATACTGGCCTACTGTAATTCCGGGTCCGGGTCGATTCAACTCCGATTCTTTCGGTTCCGAATTGGTACAGATAAAATGGACCGGATCTTGTGCAGCTCTAGTAGTTACCGATGGCCAAAGGATACGTGTTTGTGGCTGGCGTATCACATTTCTAGGTGCTACCTGATGATTAATGTGGTACAATGGAATAAGTATTTTAAATATTAGAAAACATGTACATGATTTGGTTTGTCCTCTTTAAATGTTATAAACTAGTACCCTTGGTTGATGCCACTAATCTATCTTCTTTATGTAAATCTGACATATTGTGGTGCAACCGATACGGAACGAACGGTACTTATATGCGAGAATGATTGGTATTTTTGTTTTACTTTTCCCTCAATTCTGGTCCTTTGGATGTCTTCGTGGCATTTTAATTTATAGTTTGGGAACTTAGAGCAACTGCAGTGGTGCGAGTATAACCAAAGACCAAAGAGAAAAAAAAAGACCAAATTTTGGGTTTAATCTGGTGTGTGACCCTATGGTGGAAAAACTAAATTTGGTCAGACGGACATTATACCAACGCCTGGTGTGGGGCGGGAGTATACGTTCGCCCGGTGTAGAAAAAAAAAAGAAAAAGAAAAAAGAAAAAAAAGTGGGGCGGAGGTATTATGCCCGCCCTATGCATTTGAAGTTTGTAAAGAGTGGGGCCGAGGTATTAAGCCCGCCCCACACAAAAGATTAAAAAAAAAAAAAAGACGGGCGTGCATTAAACGTTCGCCTGGTGTGGGGCGTGGACTATACGTCCGCCTGGGGTGCGACGTGGATTATACGTCCGCCTGGTTATGGGGCGTGGACTATATAAACGCCCGACTATATTTGGGTTTGGTCTTGGTCGCAGACCGAATTTGGTCTGGATTTTAGCCTTTGATCAAATTTTGATCGATGGTCCGTCCCACTATGCCTATCAACTGGACATTATATTTGGGTTTAGTCGTCCATTGTGGACGCTCTTAGCTACTGTATAGAAAGTGTGTGGGAAATGCTTGCATGACTGTTCTACTTAAGGTTTAAGCTACCTTACCTATTGCGAGGAAAATGGGTTCTGTTTGTGATTACTGTTGGTTGAGCCTTGTTGTGCTTCTAGTGTATTTTGAGATGCTCATAAAAGAAAATGTTGTTCATTGGATTAGCCATTCAAATCTAGTTATTAGGTTATATATTAACTGTATATGAGATTTGGATGTGATGGTTAATGGTAGTGGGAATACCATGGTTTTGTTGGATTTTGCTGGTTAATTATTCTTAGGAAGATACGAATTTATATAGAGGATTATGGATTTGGAGTGTGTTTCCATTCTTTATACAGAAATGAAGTAATGATTAACTTTTGAAGTTTCTTTTTGGTATCACTGGTTACTTAATTAGAGTAATGTCTGCTCATAATTTGTGTTGTTATTAATTCGAATCGGTTTACTTGATGGATGATAGGAGATAGTTGCTACTTTGGCTAGTTCATATTATTTAAATAAATGGTGACGAACTACGGTCGTGTTTGATTCCTTCGAGCGACGGAGAGAGTACGTAGACAGCCGTTATGCGGTTCAACACAAATCCACTAGATTGTTCATATCATCTGAAAAGAGTTGGTTGCGGCTTCGCAGTTCACTCCACCTATTCGGAGATGACTGCAACTTTGGCATAATATATCGTTGGTAAGAGGTAGTTGTAGTATTAGTTGTTCATACTACCTAGTGAGAGATGATTGTTACCATCTCTCATGTTAGGCAATTGGCCGGGTAAATTATCAGAGTTGGCAACTGGCCATCTCCATTCTTGGCAATTGGCAAATATAAATTGTTGGACACGACAACTGGTCGTTTCTTATTTTTCCGGCAATTGGTCGTTTGTTATTTTGGACAATTGGTCCTCTGTTATTTTCGGCAATTGGCCGTTTGTTATTTTGGGCAATTGGCCCTCTGTTATTTTGGGCAATTGGTCGTCTGTCATTTTGGGCAATTGATCCTCTGTTATTTCAGCAATTGGCAGTCTGTCATTTTGGGAAATTAGCCTCTGTTATTTTCGGCAAATGGCCTCCTGTTATCATTGGCAACTGGCCGTCTTTGATTTTAGCAACTGGCTATATTTTATTTTCGGCAATCGGCCGTCTCTTATTTTGACAACTGGTCGGCTCTTATTTTTGGAAATTGGAACCCTTGTAGAATTCTATGAGTATTATGGTATGGGACATATGCTCATAGAATTCTAACCTTGAGACTAATAAAATTTCTACGGTGTGCAAGATTATGAATTAAAAACATTTTTACTTGAATGGCGTATCAGAGAGTCGGAGCTTACAAAACGGGTCCGGTTTTGAGTGTAAAAATTCTCTGATCCGTCACAGTCAAGAAGCTGGGCCCATTGAGACACACGGATTAAAAAAATTGTGAGTGGGGGTTCTAACATAGTTTTTTTCATAGAGAACTTTTTTTCATAGAGAACCACTGTTATTCCCAGCAACACTTAACGTGTCCCACTTTACAAAATGCCGCCATTTCTAAACTACATCTGAAGACAAATAGTACGGCAAAATATACGAGAGGAAGCGAAAAAATGGCTAGTATTTTCAGCTGAGGGTTGTTGCCCTAAAAAAGAAAAAGGGAGGCGGGAGGTTACGGTCCAAATTATCTCAGGCGACTTAGCCGATTTCTATCCCCAAACCAGTATTCCTTTCCTTTAACACAACCACGTGACTGCCGTTAACACCTATCTCTGTCCCAGAAATTATAACTCCTCAGAAACATTAATCCTTATTAAGAATGTGAACTAAAGGAAGTCCCTCTGTACTTTGCACTTGGAGCCTACGAGAACAACACATGCTAGCTAAAACACAAGAGAAGTAGCAAAAATGTTGTGATAACGGTGGGACCAAAGGTTAAGAATATCTTGGGATTTTTGCATTTGGCTCGACCTTTGCTAAATAATTCAGAACCGTCCCTGTCACTGTCAAAATCAATAAACAACCAAACTAGGGGCCACGCAGCTCTGGATCAATCAGAGGTGGACACTGTACGAAACAGCTCATATTAAACTTCAGATTACACTGGGTTTACACTGCCTGCTTTGGGCATGTGATGCTCATGTACTAATCTGGATTCTTGAAATATCTTGGTTACTTAGATTGTACCAGCATGTGACGCGCGTGAGGTTCCTTCCAAAAAAAAATCTTGGTTCCTTTTGAATTGTACAACAGAATACAAAGCAGCAACATTCGGATCCTTTTGGTATTTTCTAAGTGTAAGTCTTAGACTCTAAGGCCTATTTCTATACGTAGAGTTTAAAAGTGAATGTTATTGACCGTATCGCCAGCGATAAAGTTTTTATCGCCGGTGCTGTCATGAATGTCGCTCGATATTGATTTTAGTGCCAACGACTAGTTCTTTATCGCTATAAATAGGTAATTTTCAAACTCGGAACTTACTTCAAAAATTTTGTGTAAATTTTTTTCTCTTTTTCTCTCTTTCTTAATCTAAATTTTTCTATTTCTCAATCTAATTTATTTTTTCGAATTTTTCCAAATGGCACAATTTCAAACCCAACTTGATTCGGCAACACAACTTGATTTTTTTGGAGTAGTGCTTGAAGGTGCCGTTAAGAAGATATGTGATAGTTAGAAATAGGTAAGAAGCAAAGAAGGCTTCAAGTTTTGGATATTAACCAAGTCAAGGCAAAGAAAAGTTAAAGGCAAGGAAAATCAAGACAAAACAAATTTGAAGACAAAGAAGAAGATAAACAAAGGAAAATCCATTCATGAGCGCATTGATTGGAAGTTTGGTGAAATGAAGAAGATTAAAAAGATGAAGAATATTGTCTCAAATTTTTACTTTTAAAGTTTATATTTCAAATTATTATTGTCTAGTTTTATGTCTTGTAAAAAAATAACTACTAATGATTAATTCGAAGTTTAATGAATTTGAAAATTTGACTTGTATTGTCAAAAATTAAGCTTAATTCTGTTCTTAATCCAATCTTATATTTTAATTAGAGATGCATTTTTATTTAAACTAAAATAACACAAGTTGCAAAATTTAATACTTAAAACAACTTTCAAACTTAATGACTTAAGGGGACAATTAAGAAATTAATACATAACGAGTGGATTATATTTTGGCAACATTCTTAAAATCTCCAAACAACTTCTAAATTGGAAGTTTTTTCCGTAGATACGACGATATTCCACACAACACCTTTGTTCAACTTTAATCATGGTTTCACAATCCCTCAAGTTTTGACCTTCTTGTTGAAATAAAACAAGATACTTACTAATTTTTTAATTCATTACAGTGAATCAATGGATCAACACCCCAACATCACGATTGTTGGGGTTCATTGTTTGTTCCTCAAATTTTCTAAATATCCTTTCCCACAAAATTTGGTGATGGGATTCTTCTCTGAATATAATCTCAGTACAAAAAACATAATTTCTGCAAATACATTCATCTTACTCAGTAATAAATTTTGGTAATCGCCTTCTAATTCGACTTCGCACATTGGCACGATTAACGACTCTTTGATTTTCGACAGCATGTTCGTTTGCTACGAACTCAACCATATTCATATTGCCGGCCATGCTTTCTGAGGAATTGGAAGAGTGATGAAAATAATTTCTAGAGAGATTTAGAAATTCTAGTGTGAGTTGAAATGAGTTTGAAATTATGTATTTATAGAGGGGGGAAATGGTAGCGTTAGATGAGGAACTGATATGCGATGATCAGGTCAGCGAGCGATATAGTGACCAGCGTTGACGCTGGAATAACCAATGAGCGATGTTATGACCATCTAGCGATGGACAATCTTTCGCTCGCTGGAAAGTCTGTCGTGTATGCCTATATGTGATAATTGACATATGGGCATATACGTTTGGCACTTTGACATACCCATAGTAGGTGCATATATGGTAAAATCTGATGTTTAACATGTACGTATGAATAAGTCTAAGGTGGTGAACCGCGACCATTTTCCAGATTGACCAATAAACTTGAAAGTTGGAACTTGAAGGCAAAATTGAATGAGGAATTGATTTCAAGGATTAAGGATAATGTTTTAGTTAAATTCAGAAATTTGAGAATGCACGTGGGTGTGCCATTATGATAAAACCCGGAAGAAAAAAATAGACCGATATGCAGAATGACAATGGGAAAAAAATGACGCAATGGAACTACCTAACAACAAACCTGCTAAATGGCTATATTAGCGACGACTATTTTTCCAACAGCTCTATTTTGTAATAAATTGTTATATATTCTTTGCTCTCAACTCACACCTCTCTCTTATACAAATTGGTTTTACAATTTTTTTACGTATATTTCAAAAAAAAAAAACATTTATCTTAATTTAAGTTAATCCATTTTTTTAATAATTTTAATTCTTCTGACAAGGGGGTGGAGTGGATATAGACCACTATCATGAACAACACTGAAGTGTTTGCAGATAATCGAATAATGCGATGAAAAGTCGGATAAGGCTAGAAGAAAGAGAAAAACCATGTTGTAATTATGTCGGGCAAATACCTAACCCTCTGAATCCAAACTAGTGGAAGAATATTACCACCCGAAGTTGATGCACAAATATTTCAATCATGGATGTGCGTATTCTAATCAAGATTTCCAACGTCAATCTGCATCGGTCGCAACTTGATAGTAAGACTTATTGTAGATCGTCTGTGTTGGGTACCACCTTTATTTAATCATCAGTATGATGCACAAAATGTTCAACATAGTCCTGAACAAAAATTTATTGTAGGCAATGGTTTTCTATATTTTTGCTTGTGGTTTCCACCGCCGAGTACGCTCGCATATGTAAAATAACATCATTTTATAATGTCAAAATGTCTTGTGAAATGTTAGTCAATCTTTTTGGCCTAGTTTTTTACGAACATTAGACCTAGAATATGTTAACCGGGATAACATGATAATGTTTCCGATAAGAGAAAGTGATCTTGCCACAAGAATAAAAATAGACAAGAGCTTTATATAGAAACCTGATAGACAGTCACAACTACACAAGTAAAAACCAATACAAGAGGAATACGTAAACAAAAAGAATTACATGTAGAAAACATAAATAACTAAGTATACACAGAGTGTAGATGCTAAACCGGATACCCGTGGAAAACGTCGCAGGGGTTTCCAATAATGTTAAGTAGTGTTTTGCATGTGGTGTGGCATAGATGCCGGGTTGAATGGCAAGGTCGATATAAAGGTCATAAACCAAAAATAATTATAATTTTGAAAGCAACGACCACTTATGTAACACCCCTTGTTTTTAGCATGGCGCATCTTTTTAGCATGCACCATGGCCTGGGATGAAGCTTCATCCATATCTTCCGTTGGTTGGTAAGAGGTGGATTGGCTTAAGGTCAATACCGCGCCAAAATGGCGCATTGTGTTTGGCATTTGTCCAAGAGCCAAATCTCGCGTCAAATGATGCATTAAGCCAGTTGAGTAGGTGGCCTTGATCTTGCAACGTAATCATTGCGCATTATGAAAGCTATTGGCTTATAACCAATATCGCACAATCATTCTACATCAGGCCAGAAAGGGATGGCCGAACGAGTGTTGTGCAATCATTACACGCAATCATTACACATGAAAAGTGAAGCAGGCATGTCAATTTTCTCTCCTTTCCATACTTGTAGAAATTCCATTAAGACATATATAGGGAGGGGTAGTTGGTTGAAGGTGCATATGTGGACCATGCACCAAGTAAGCTTCATAGCTTAACCAGAAGAGTATAAATGATGCCTAAGGCTCATTTATAATCGTGTAGACTTGCGAAAAGGACATTTGATGCTTAGGCATCACTATGCCATGTCGCGGACCCGATGATGTATAATCATTGTGCATGTTGACGGAATGGCCTATACGGATCAGGCCATTACCATTATTGCTAGGGAACGGCCTTGCAAACGAGTTTGGCTTAAGTTGCTGTCCCTTTGAGGATGAACTACGGTCTGTGCTTGATCCCTTTAGAGTAGGGAAGGGTACGTAGGCAGCCGCAATGAGTTGCAGCATTGCCGGTACATCACGTTGTCCCCTCCTATCATCTAAGCATGGTAGCTCGATGCAAGAGATGATTGCGGCCAAACATGATGAGGCTTATTTGCATGCCAGCAAGTGGATGCTCATACTTCCTATCAAGCTATACGAAGTTGGTAAGCGTGGTAAGGTAGGGAATTGGCAAAAGGCTTAGAGCGGCCTGTGCCTAAGTAGTTTGATGGTTGCTCAGATAGATAGGAAATTCAGTGATGAATATCCTACGTTGAGGCAAAGCCAGTGATGCATGCAAGATGCATTGGCCTTGATCTTATGGCCTTATACCCTTTTGCGGACAAGGGTGAGTTTGGAATGGTGTGGAAGCTAAGTTAGTCGCATCATGATCCACGAGCATGCTTGCAATGGAAAATGAACATGCATTTTCCTAGCTTAAAGGCCCGGATCGTAGCATCATCATGGCGCATCGAGGGAGTTATGGCATGCGCGCCCAGGCACGCCAGGCGTAATTTCCCGGTCCGTCACATTTGGTATCAGAGCAAGTTCCGAGAAAACTCTAGGGGTTGTGAGTAATGGACTCGTCAAGCGAGTACTTCCTATTATGGAAAATTTGAAGTTGGAGAGTAGGCCAACTTTTGCGCGGAAACGGTTTGTAACTGCTACGCCAGTTACTTTGCGAATCGAGTTGAGGTTGTTTAAGTACTGTGAGTTTGCCTGGCCTAAGTGGCACCCCACTTACGAGTGGATATCCGGAGGACCGTATGGGACGGTGGGTAGACAATAGGACTGATCATCCCCACACGTTGGCAACTGGCCAATGGTGTGCGTTGTCAGACCCGGCTAGCATCTCACTTACGAGTGGCAACCTGGATGACCGTCAGGGATGGTGGGCAACTGGATCCTGTTCCACATAGTACTACATGTTGTTAACATCTTCAATTTTGTGAACTTTAGGGACTCCTGAGTGTGTAGTATGGGATGCACATTCGGGATACTTGGTCGAGATATCCTCTTGGCACTGGCCAATTGCGATTCTTGGTATTGTTGTGGACACTCTTGGATCCCTCGGCATGCGGTATAAGACGTTTTCTTAGAAGGTATAAATTTTTTTTCACGACAACTTGAAGAAACTCGTGCTTTCTGAGCATCTGGTATGGGGCTTTTGCTCAGAAATCCAAACCGAAGAGTTTGTCCACGATAGTTTTGTTTTGAATTTCGGGGATGAAATTCTTTAAAGGGTTGAATAATGTAACACCCCATGTTTTTAAAATGGTGCATCTTTTTAGCATGTGCCATGACCTGAGTTGAAGCTTCATCCAAATCTTCCGTTGGTTGGTAAGAGGTGGATTGGCTTAAGGCCAATACCGCGCCAAAATGCCGCATTGTGTTTGGCATTTGGCTAAGAGCCAAATATCTCCTTGAGCTTGCAGTGTAATCATTACACATTATGAAAGCTATTGGCCTATAACCAATATCGCACAGTCGTTCTACATCGGGCAAGAGAGGGCTGGCCGAACGAGTGTTGCGCAATCATTGTGCGAATACGCAATCATTGTGCAAATACGCAATCACTACATATGCATAGTGAAGTAGGAATGTCAATTTTCTTCCCTTTCCATACTTGTATAAATTCCATTAAGACATATATAGGGAGGGGTAGTTGGTTGAAGGTGCATATGTGGACCATGCACCAAGTAAGCTGCATAACTTAGCCGTCTGAGTATAAACGATGCCTAAGGCTCATTTATAGTTGCATAGCCTTGCGAAAATGGAATTTGATGCTTAGGCATCACTATGCCATGTCGCGGACCCGATGATGCATAATCATTGTGCGTATTGACGGAATGGCCTATACGGATCAGGCCATTACCATTATTGCTAGTCCGCGGCCTTGCAAACGAGTTTTTCTTAAGTTGTTGTCCCTTCGAGGATGAACTACGGTCTGTGATGATCCCTTTAGAGTAGAGAAGGGTACATAGGCAGCCGCAATGATTTGCAGCGTTGCCGGTACAGCACGTTGGCCCCTCATATCATCTAAGCTCGGTAGATCGATGCAAGAGATGATTGCGGCCAAGCATGATGAGGCTTAGTTGCATTCCAGCAAGTGGATGCTCATACTTCCTATCAAGTTATACGAATGGTAAGGTATGGAATTGGAAAAGGCTTAGAGCGGCCTAAGCCTAAGTAGTTTGACGGTTGCTCAGCTAGATAGGAAATTTAGTGATGAATATCCTACGTTGAAACAAAGCCAGTGATGCATGCAAGATGCATTGGCCTTGGCCATATGGCCTTATACCCTTTTGCAGATAAGGGTGAGTTTGGAACGGCGTGGAAGCTAAGTTAGTTGCATCATGATCCACGAGCATGCACGTGCATTTTCTTAGCTTAAAGGCCCGGATCATAGCATCATCATGGCGCATCGGGGGAGTTATGGCCTGCGTGCCCTGGCGCGCCAGGCGTAATTTTCCTGTCCGTCACAACTTATGATTGTTGGATTGATATGAGATACGTTTTTTGGACTTCCCAGTTCATCAAAAGACATTAGTATTTTGTGTAAATCACCTATGCTTGGAGATCTAAAGAGTGAAACAGTTCTTGATATAAATTTCACCATCAGGGCCATAACTACACTCACGGGTATTATCTGGCGAGGGAATCGATCCATAATGGTTCTCATTAGTTTAATCCTGCAGTCAATATGGTGAAGAACATAGTAAGGTGTACCTTGACACGACTCAAATGACTGTGAGAAAGGATGTTGAATGCACATTTAGAATTCTAAGGAAGAAGTCCATCATCGTTTGGGTCAAACCGTGTTTTTGGTCTAATAGAAATGAACACGGTCATGCTCACTTGCATAATTTTACATAATGTGGTTATCAAAAAAACCATATGGGAGCTGACCTGGAAAATTATGGAAATGAAGATTTGAGGGGGAATGTTGTATCACAACATGGTCGTTGTTCAAGACTAGAGATTTAACACTAACAAAAGTAAAATTGTATTATGGGATGCTAAGAAATAAACTGGTTGTGCATTTTTGGACCTGATCTGGATCAAAGAGAGATGTCGTTCAAAGTTTAATTTCATTTTTATTGTTTTAACTTTTAATTATCTAATCAATTGGATTATTTTTTTTATTTTATTTTCTTTTAAAAGGAGATTTCGTATATATAAACTAAGAAAGGGGGTTTGCATTATTAGAGTTACATAATTTATCCAACCAAACATATTTTCTACGGTTATCCCAAACCTTAAAATCAAAACCTATTTAGATACTTAGTTAGTTTGTGTGCTATGCTATTACAGGTTCTCTGGATATAAAAGAAATAAAAACTAGCAAAATATGTGTTATATTTCAAAGCTTCCAGCAAAATGGCTTCATTAATCATATCCTGATTATCATCAAGAAAGACTAGTCTGTCATTTCTGCATTTTTGGCCTATCTAGTACTTGTTTCTTTGGAGGATCTTGATTCAGCTTCACCAGAGCTTGAATACAATCTTGTCTTTTTGTAAAATTGTAGATAGTTCCAACATTATTTATTAAGACTGTTAGAGAATAGCTCGATTGAACCCACCAAGCGTTAGTATGTCTAGTTGGATTGTCCTATTTTAGTATTAAAACTCATCTAGAGTCGCTTGATTAAATGCTAGAGTCAACTTCGTTTAGGTTAGACTAGAAAGTCTGGGAATGTTGAGACGTACAAGTATTACTCTGAAGAACTGAAGAATGTGAAGAAGTAACGACGACATCATCCTTCCTCTTGAAGTTAGTAATATTGACTTGATCACCTTTCCAAAAAATATATATATATATTGACTTGATCTTGTTTTCATTCCTAATGTCTTTCAAGTTGGATTATATTGAAAACATAACATGCGAAGATGTATATAAATAATATTCTAGTGGTTGGACTTGGTCATAACATTATGATCAAAGTGTTAAAGAATTTATTGAATTACGAAGTATAACGCTTATGTTTTGAACTTCGTAAATACAATATCGACATAATCTATTGTGTATATTTTTTGGATTATGTATGCATTCTGTAGGTATGATTTCACCCTAGCTAGGAAACAATGTTTTATAACATTTGTTTAAAGGAAATACATATATGAACTTGTTTCGTGATGTTGATGGTGGCTTTTAGTTCAGGGCTAAAATTGTAAAATCCTACATTTAATAGGCCGACACTCTGTAAGGAAACAAAGCCATGTAAAAGTGACGAGTGTTCAACCTCTTTACCGGCACACTTATTGAGCAACTCAATATTTTCTCATGAAATTTACCCAGAATGGTGCTTGTAGCAACAATCCCAGATATTCTGTAAATTTTGGCACCTTGCCTATATTCACTTAATATAAGTTTCTTTGAATGCTTTCTGTGCTATGTTCCCTGGATAAACCCTTAAAGTTGATATGGCATGAGAATTTGTCTTCACTCGCAGCAGAGTAGCACGAATTATCAAATATCAAGGATAAGGTATTTGCATAAGGTATTCAATCAGAAAGCATGCTGCTCTCTGGCAATGAACTTAAAGAACTCTGTGTCAACACATATAATTCAATAAATAACCCTAACTAATTTGTAAAAGTTAGGGTTTTGCGCCTTGCGCTGTATATCAGACCTTGCTTGTCGAAATTAAGCCTAGACGAACTAGGTAATTAATCCTCCATGGATTAGTAGGTACAAAATCCTACACAAAAATAGAAAAAAAGAAGTAGAAGAGCCGCAGAATAGGAACAACAGCAAAGGGAGGCGTGGCCATGCCTTAGGCCAGCCAGCGCCACTTGTCATTGGCCACGCCCCATGCTACCTAACTGGCCCTATTTCCATCGACCAATCGGGTTCCTTAAACCCGCCACACAAACACATAAGTTGTGGCTGGGCCCATACTTGCCAGCCCTATTTTCCATCGACCAATCAGGTCGCTTTAAACTTGCCACACCTACACCAGAAGTGTGGCCACGCCCTTGTTTTGGTCGACCCTCTCTTTCGACCAATCAGGTTGCTCAAAACTTGCCACAGTATAAAAAAAGAGATGTAAAAATTGGCTTCCCAAAGGTTGCGCCAATGCGCTAACTAACATGCCAAACATGCATGCCCAACTTGCCATACGTGCCACTTTGCCACAAAAGCATGCCGAACGTGGAAACATACCATAAATAGTGCACTTACGTGCCAAACCATCTTTTATCCGTGTCCAACGCCATAACAGACTACAATGTGGTTATCCTAACCAGAAACACGATCCCGCACGGTCGAAACCCTAATTTCCAGTCGTGGCGCAAATTATGCCACTTCGGGCCACATCATGCCACGAGTCGTGTGATACCCAGGAAACCCTAAAATGACGTCGTATTATAGCCACATATGGAAATACTTACACCTGTGGTCATTTTCACATGATAGCCTGGCTATGGTTCCTTTGGCGCGGCTATGGCACCATTCGCACAAACGCCAATACGCCACGGCCACATGCCACATGCACTAATTAGGGCTTTGGCATGCCAAACCCTAATTTAGGAAAAGTTGTTACGCCGACCAAACTAAGTAACGTTTCCCAGAGCATTAGGATTGATATGGTAACATGCCCAATGTTGCCGGAACCATATTTGGGTCTAACACCAATATGCCAAAACAGGAGCCATATTTAGGTCTAACATCAATATGCCAAAACAGCTGCCACGGCTGCACCATTGGCATGTCGCTATGCGATGGCTACGCCAGACACCACCATGCCAATGGCGCCACTTTGCTATACAACAAGATATGTCCATAATCAATGGCCGTCCTTTCTCATGGGATGCAATCTCAACCATCCAAATTCGCCACCGAACTGACAGACTTGTGGCAAGTTTTAGGCGACCAACCGCTTAATTTTATTTGCCATGGCTATGCCAGGCGCCACTTATACCACCATGCCACTGGCATACACAAGCTATACCAGTCATGCTGCAGTGTCACTGGCATACACCAAAAACACCATTGTTCGATTACCAGGCGCCAACATAAGGTAGCCATAATCAACGGCACCCTTCCTCACGAGATGCAATCTCAACCATCCAAGTCCCCACCGAATTTACGGACTTGTGGCAAGTTTTAGGTGACCAGCCAAGACGTGCCTAATATCATCACATGCTATTTTTCTACGACAAGACTCTTGACTTTGACTTGCCGCACATAGCAACCTGCTACACGTTTTCCACGAAAATACTCGAGACATCAAACATGTCACAAACTGGGGGATACTCATCAGGGTATTGGTCTGGCGGTTTACAGCGTGTCGCGTGCAATACGCCCGTTATAAGAAAGTGCCATGAAGCGGGACAATTAGTGGCGGCAAGAAGTAACGGGTGTAAACGGATCCGCTTCCTTCATCATGTAAGCATGGGTTTCTGAAGGTTATACGTTACTCCACTCTTCCATCAACCAATGGTTCCCACTTACTACGAGACGAGGGTACGTTTAAATATGACTTGTATAAATAGGCTTCACCTATTTCCACAAGACATCAAGTTTTGGTCAGAGAACAACATAGTATCCAGAAATCACCTGATAGCTTTTCATTCTGCTGGCCAGTTCTACTTTCTGATACAAGTCGTAAAAAACCACACCTTCAGAATGAACGATTCTGGTCTCAACACTTCCTTCGCTTCCCTCCCTAAGACCAACCCTTCTCCTTCACTTTGTGACCAAAGTAATCCTGGAACAGCCATTTCTTGGTTTAGGACAGGATTGTACAGATTTATCTCTCGAATCAAAAGTACTCCCATGCAGTGCATTGTTAAGAGTTTAGACTCATTTGTCATCGACACAAAGTTACCAAAATCGGCAGAAGCAGTTTTCACCCATAAAAATTGGCGACCACAGTGGGAGATTAATCTCTCGGTTGCAATATCAATTTCCAATTTCCAAATTTCATTTTTCAATCCCGATTTCAAGATGGTATAACTCAGATCCGGATCAGCAAGAAACCCTGAAAACACTAGTGCTGAAATTACTCTCGGTATTAACGTTCCTTCCAGTAGCATTAATACGCCACCTGCCAACACCAGCGGTGCGGAAAATGTTCTTTCAGGCGTTACACCTCTGGTCACCAGAGGCAGAGCCGCTTCCGCCACCCCCAACATTTCTTCAAGTATGACACCTCCAACCGTCACCAGAGCCGCTGCTACTCCTCCATCAGGACGAGAAACTGGGGGAGCCATAGGAAACCGATCCCATATTACCATTGTTGATTTGATAGAAAGACTGCAAGTTCTCGTTAGAGCTCAGACAGACATGGCTTCTACTTAGAAAGAAGTGCTTATTTTCCTCAAGACACTAATGGAGCGGTTACCACAGGAATCACGCCAACCAGAGCCGATGAGGAACACCTTCAATACTCCTGGCGCCGATACCTCAGCAGAGCGCACCTTTGTAGATGAAAAGACTCGTTCAGGAGCTCCGGTGGAGAGGATCAACCATCCAATTTTCTCACACGAGAAGATTTGGAACGTCTTCTTCGAAACCGAAACAAAAGCGATTCTGCAGACATGCATTAGCATCAACCCCCGTATCCTCCTGAAGTACAAAGGAATCCTCTTCCGAGATGATACTTCTCCTCAATTCTCCTTGTATGACGGCACCGATAATGCGCGTGAACATGTTTCTCGACTTTTGGAATCCTTGGGCGAACACGAATACAATCATGTTCTCCATTTGAAGGAGTTTTCGAAGTCACTTATCGGAAGAGCATATACATGGTACAACAACATTGCACCAAACAACATATCCAGCTGGGGTGACATGGTTACGACTTTCTACAAGAAGTATTTCTTTGTGTCTGAGCAAATTACCTTCTCAGATTTAGGAAGGATGTTTCAACGAAACAACGAACATCCAAATGATTATGTCAAAAGATTCAGAATTCAAGCGTTGGATTGTCACGACCCAAATGTGATAGAACAACAATTAGTGGATTTTTGCATCAATGGCATGGTTCCCATCTACCGTGCCTTACTGGAGAATCTGCGATTCCAGATATTCTCTGAACTTCATGAGGCTGCTAAACGGTCGGCCACAACAGCACCAGCATTGTTGGAAAGAACCAGGCCAGCCAAGGTTGAAGACGCACGTGAAAATCGAGGAAATAGACGCCTCATCAACAAGCAATATAACGCTGGCCCCTCTGTGAGCATGGTAAGCGAAAGAGGAAAGAGGAAGGCTCCATCGGCAGAACAGCAATCCAAGCGTGCAATGCCAGCACATCAGGGGGCTCCACCCCTAAAGGATGCAGCTAAGGCTCCTGCGCAGCATCAAGAAGCCGGATAAAAGGCCTTAGATTTCCTTTTCCCAATCGAAGAAGTAATTGAAATCTTAGAAGCATGGATCCAAGATGACGCCATCAAGCTGCCTCCTATCAGGCGCCCACAAACTGAAGAGGAAATGGCAAATCCTAAGTACTGCCGCTACCACAGGTTTGTACATCACCCGAACAGTGACTGCAACAGATTAAAGCTTGTCTTCAAAGAAAAGGTGGAGGCAAGGGAACTTCAATTGAGCAATGAGGGAGTTCACAGATCCTCTTGCATGCTCTCTGGGGACTCTGTTCACAAAACCGTGCAATCATGATGCAACATGTATGTGAAATTCTCTATTTCTCCAAGGAGCGGCGTCAAGATATATTTGCAGCCCTTAGTCGCGTTGTGTCAGGAAAACGACTTTTTCCTATTGAAGAAACCACGCCAAAATCCCCAAGATCTCTCAGGAAGTGGTGTTGGAAAATGCAACTGGGGACTGCTGACCACGATTTATCTGAGGGACGCCGAGCTTGATAGCACATTGATCAACGCGGCCTCTGACTTCAACATCGTTACCATCAAGACTCTGAGATCTGTGGGAATTTCGAAACAAGAGGCATCCCATCCAAAATCCGTTTCAACAACATCTCCAACATATGCTTCCGCCGCCTCCCAATCTTCCTTGACAGCATCCCCAGCGGTCGCTCCGACTTCCCCAACAGCAGTTTCAGCATCCACTTCAGAAGATTCTTCAGTCTCGCAAACCACAGCCTCTTGAGAATGCTCCGGTTTGTCCACCTCAAAATCGAGGATTACGATACTATTAAGGATAGGGTAATTAAACTGGCTCTTGTCTAGAAGTTTCTTGTACTTAGTCCTTCGCCATTTCAATCGAGAGGCGAATCGTTCAGCCCTAACACTGGGTTGTGGAGAAACTCCATCAAATTGAGATTTCCCGACGCGCTGAGATGCTTCATCATGTCTCCACTTTTCTTTCATGTCCATCGAATCCATGAAAGCCTGAGCACGCATCCTCACGATGCGTAGATGGGTGAGAGACATTCCTTGTATAATCTGGTCAGCTTCACGGAACAAAGGGTTAATTTTATCTAATACCTCCTCGTGTGAAGAAAACCTGGGTTTGTCAACTTCAAGATTTTTCTCCGAAGAGTCAGAGATATGATCATCACCGGAAAATCCCATTATATGCTACAAAAAAAAATACTACATTATGTATGCATCGGCAATCTACGGGATGAAGAAGACAAATGGAGAACTATGAGAGGAGACACGAGACGGTACCTGTGAGGAGTATGGACGCAATTCTATGAGGATATATATAAAAGAAAGGATAATTGGCTCACCTGGAATACTGAGAGAAAGAGGCTTGCCGCTACAGAGATAAAGCCAATGATACGAAGATAAAAGGGTGGACAACGCCTTTTATATACATTGTATTTTTGGAGTTTGGGCAGAAGACGTTTTCCTCTTTCGGGTCATGCACAGAAGAAGGCAGCCGGTATTGTAAAACCAGCCAGGCGCTCTCCCATCCATTCCATGACCTAGCCAAAGGAGCGCCATCTTCACCGCTCAAAGCAGCGCAATCTCCGCGCGCTCCACTAGACAAGCAGCGCCATGACTCCAACACTCCGTGATCAAATCCGCGCTATCTCTGCGCATTATGCGACCTAGCCGGCTGCATCCTCATTGTTTGACTGAAGCCAGTTTCCACCATTCCGCAGAATGAAGCCAGTTTCCATCATTCCGCGTACTGAAGCCAGTTTCCACCATTCCGCGGACTGAAGCCAGTTTCCATCATTCCATGGACTGAAGCCAAGCCCCATCTCCATACGTTACGTGACCTATCCTGCTAGCGCCATCCACCGATTCGTGAACCAATTCGCACCGCCATCTCTACCGATCAGTAGCCAGAATTCCAACGCCAATGCAAGCACCCTATGGCCAAGCCGGAATTACACAGAGTCTCCAATACAAGGATTACGGATTCCTCATGCCTTCCGCTAAAGGTTAGTCGAATTTCCCTGGCAATCTCCTCACATCTTGCCCTTTCGATTTTACTCTTGTCTGTCACCATCTCATGCTTACCCCGCAACAATGCCACTGTTACGTGTTAAGCAGGGGCCTTAATGTTGATGGTGGCTTTTAGTTCAGGGATAAAATTGTAAAACTTCACCTTGCAAAGAAATAGAGCCATGTAAAAGTGACGAGTGTTCAACCTCTTCACTGGCACACTTATTGAGCAACTCAATATTTTCTCATGAAATTTACCCAGAATGGTGCATGTAGCAACAATCCCAGATATTCTGTAAATTTTGGCACCTTGCCTATATTCACTTGATATAAGTTTCTTTGAATGCTTTCTGTGCTATGTTCCCCGGCTGAACCCTTAATGTTGATATGGCATGACAATTTGTGTTCACGTGTAGCAGAGTAGCACGAATTTCCAAATATCAAGGATAAGGTCTTTGCATATAAGGTATTCAAATCAGACAGCAAGATGCTCTCTGGAAATGAACTTAAAGAACTCTGTGTCAACACATAGAATTCAATCAATTACCCTAGCTAATTTGCAAAAGTTAGGGTTTTGTGCCTTGCGCAGTATATCAGACCTTGCTTGTCGAAATTAAGGCTAGACGAACTAGGTAATTAATCCGCGATGGATTAGTAGGTACAAAATCCTACCCAAAAACAGAAAACAGGAAGTAGAAGAGCCGCATAATAGGAACATCAGCAAAGGGAGGCGTGGCCATGCCTTAGGCCAGCCAGCGCCACTTGCCATTGGCCACACCCCATGATACCTAACTGGCCATATTTCCCTAGACCAATCGGGTCCCTTAAACCCGCCACACAAACACATAAGTTGTGGCTGGGCCCATACTTGTCGGCCCTATTTCCCATCGACCAATCAGGTCGCTTTAAACTTGCCACACCTACACCAGAAGTGTGGCCACCCCCGTGTTTTGGTCGACCCTCTCTTTCGACCAATCATGTTGCTCAAAACATGCCACAGGATTAAAAAAGAGATGTAAAAATTGGCTTCCCAAAGGTTGCGCCAATGCACTAACTAACATGCCAAACATGCATTCCCAACTTGCCAGACGTGCCACTTTGACACAAAAGCATGCCGAACGTGGCAACATACCATAAATAGTGCACTTACGTGCCAACCCATCTTCTGTCCGTGGCCAATGCCATAACAGACTACAATGTGGTTATCCTAATCAGAAACACGACCCCGCACGGTCGAAACTCTAATTTCCAGTCGTGGCGCAAATTATGCCACTTTGGTCCCACAACATGCCACGAGTCGTGTGAGACCCAGGAAACCCTAAAAAAGACGTCGTATCATAGATACATGTGGCAATCCTTACTCCTGTGGTCGTTTCCACATGATGGCCTGGCTATGGTTCCTTTGGCGCGGCTATGGAACGATTTGCACAAACACCAATACACCACGGCCACGTGCCACATGCACTAATTAGGGCTTTGGCACGCCGAACCCTAATTTAGGCAAAGTTGCTACGCCGACCAAACTAAGTAACGTTTCCCAGAGCATTGGGATTGATATGGCAACAGGGCCAATGTTGCCGGAACCATATTCGGGTCTAGCACCAATATGCCAAAACATGATCCATATTTAGGTATAACACCAATATGCCAAAACAGCTACCACGGCTACACCACTAGGATGCCGCTATGCCATGGCTAATCCAGACACCACCATGCCAATGGCGCCACTTTTCTCTACAACAAGATATGGCCATAATCAATGGCCATCCTTTCTCATGAGATGGAATCTCAGCCATCCAAATTAGCCACCGAACTGACAGACTTGTGGCAAGTTTTAGGCGACCAGCCGCTTAAATCTCGTGGACATGGCTACACCAGGCGCCACTTATACCACTGTGCCACTGGCATACACGAGCTATACCAGTCATGCCGCAGTTCCACTGGCATTACCAGGCGCCAACAGAAGGTAGACATAATCAGCGGCTACCCTTCCTCACGAGATGCAATCTCAGCCATCCAAGTCCCCACCGAATTGACGGACTTGTGGAAAGTTTTAGGCGACCAGCGAAGACATGCCTAATAGCATCACATGCTATTTTCCTACGACAAGACTCTTGACTTTGACTTGCCGCATATAGCAACCTGCTACACGTTTTCCACGAAAACACTCGATATATCAAACATGTCACAAACTGGGGGATACTCATCAGGGTATTGGTCTGGAGGTTTACAGCGTGCGGCGTGCAATACGCCCGCTATAAGAAAGTGTCATGAAGCGGGACAATTAGTGGCGGCAAGAAGTAACGGGTGTAAATGGAACCACTTCCTTCATCATGGAAGCATGGGTTTTTGACGGTTATACGTTACTACACTTTTCCATCACCCAATCGTTCCCACTTACTACGAGACCAGGGTACGTTTAAATATGACTTGTATAAATAGGCTTCACCTATTTCCACAAAATAACAAGTTTTGGTCAGAGAACAACACAGTATCAAAAAATCACCTGATAGCTTTCCATTCTGCTAGCCAGTTCTACTTCCTAAAACAAGTCGTAAAAACCACACCTTCAGAATAAACGATTCTGGTCTCAACACTTCCTTTGCTTCCCTCCCTAGGACCAACCCTTCTCTTTCACTTTGTGACCGAAGCAAGCCTGGAACGGCCATTTCTTGGTTTAGGACAAGATTGTACAGATTGATCTCTCGAATCAAAAGTACTCCCGTGTAGTGCATTTTTTAGAGTTTAGACTCGTTTCTCATCCACACAAAATTACCAAAATCGGCAGAAGCAGTTTTCACCCATAAACACATAATCAAAAAGAAATCATGATTGGTCAGGTTCTTTATTGAATATCTTTTGATTGACCAATATAAGATGACAAGGTAGAACCTATCTTAACTTGTTGAGATTTAGGGTATAACCGGTCATAGCCTATATAATGTAGCTAGTTGTAGTGGGTCAAAAGTTACATTGGAAATCAAGGTGTAACCGATCACAAGCTATATTGGAATGCAAGTTGTAATCGGTCACAAGTTACTTTGGAATCCAAGGTGTAACCGGTCACAAGATGAATTGGGAAGCTAGTTGTAATCGGTTACAATCTACCTTTGAGAAGCAAGGTGTAACCGATCACAAGCTACTTCGGGAAGCAAGGTGTAACCGATCACAAGCTACTTCGGGAAGCAAGGTGTAACCGGTCACAAGCTAATTTGTGGAGCAAGATGTAACTGATTACAACCTATCTTGGGAATCATGTTATAACTGGTCACAACATATTTTGGAGTGATGGTATGATCGGTTCCATGAGCAAAACCAAGTTTCTGTGATTCACATATTTTTTTCATGATGTGTGTGAATTAAGGTTTTGGGTTTGCTAATATGAGAAGCTTCTAGATGTCGACATTATTTGAACATGTACATAACTTTTATCATTAATTGTTCAAAGATATTCCATGATACTCAAGGTGATCCCAGATCCGAAAAAGTGAAAACCATTTAATTATAATTTTCATCATATATATTTTAATTACCAGCAATTAAATCATATCCTCTGGAAAATATTATTAGTTAATGTGTTAAACTAATAATAGAAGTTTTCTATGAGAGTTTTCGGAAATATGGTTTGGCATTAATGTGGAAATAGGAAAACAGAAATTAGGTACTTTAATGAGAATATTTTCGGTTTTGGAATTTCCTTGTTGTCCAAAAAACCTTGGTGTATAAATACTTGAGTTTGCATTTGTTGCAGATTATCCTAAGAGCCAGGAAAACTTCATTCTTATTGTTTCTCGTGGATCCGTCTATCCGGAGAGAAAAGTACCCTAATTAGGCGAAACCTCTTACGACCGCTCGTTAAAGACTTCTGTAGGATCAAGAATCTCTACGAGTACCGTTGTTGGGAAACTAGATAATTTCATTTTTCTTGTAGTTTCCGATTATTGATTTGATTGACTAACGGTTGCTGAAACTTTGATTGCACCTAGTTTGTTTATTCTTGAAAACCTTCTTTTCTGATATATATAGCTCACTCAAACTAGATCAAAGTATTAATGGGATCTTTAGAACCATCTTCAGATCTAAAGATATCTTGTAATAATCCATTATTAACAGACACCTTTCTATTTGTGATTAATAACAAGAGATTTCAAGTGGTTTTGTGCAGGTTATTATTGAAGACAAACGAAGATTTGAAGACGACGAAGTTTTTGTTATTAGTTTTCGTATCTTGTGATTTGTGTGAACAAAACTTGATCGGTCGGGATCTAATTAGAATCGGTTTATCTTTGATAGAATTGATTGATTAGTTGCGTGAGATCGGCATCACCTTATATTTTCTCTTTGAGATCTATATTGATTGATTGCGAATGTAGAGTTTGATTATTTCGGTAATCAAAAGATAGATTGATATAACCAGACATAGGAGTTTATTAGATTAAATAGAAGAGCCTTTGTCAACGACTCATAATATCTTATTACCAAGATTGAATAGAGTGGTTACCAAACAGATTTATCCTTTACTGCTTGGAATACGATCTAAAGGATTGGTGATTCACGTGTGTGACTCTAGAAGTCGAAGGCGCAGGGATACCAAGGAAACTAAGTAGCTAGGGGTAGTCTATTTGGTCTCAACTATATGAAGTTGGTATTAGATTTTGTATAGTGGCTTAATTCTGTGAGTATTCAAAAATGGACAAGGTCCCAGGGTTTTTCTGCATTTGGGGTTTCCTCGTTAACAAAATATTGTTGTGCCATTTACTTTATTATTCCGAATTATAATTGTTTTATTATAATTAAAGTAAATTGCACTTGTACGTCAATCCGTAACACTTGATATTATCCTATAGAGTTTTGGTTATTACCGAACCTATTATCAAGTGATCACTTCATTGTTGTATCATCTCGATCTTGCATCCATAGTCAACCACACAAGTGATCTTGTTATTGTATTGTCTCAATCTCATATCCATAGAAGATCACACGAAGTGTGTACCGAAGTTGTTGTATTGTCTCGACTCTGTCCTTAGACGATCACACTTGATAAAGGATTTATAGGTTGATAAATAAAATATTGCGGTGTATTTGGGTACCCTCGTCTTTTTAATTGGTATCAGAGCAAGCAAACACGAAAAGATCTAACAATTTGTGTTTGGTGCGATCCAACCTATAAGATTTGAATCAATTACTAATTTAAACAACGTACTATGAAGATTAAATATTCTACAATTCAATTTATTTGATAGAGAAGAAAGTTGTCTCGTGTTATTAAAGATGATAAATGAACATGTTGAACAAAACCAGTCGTTGGCTGATAACATCACCAATATCTTAATTGATAAAGGACTGGTAAAAAACCGTCGAATCACAAAAAGGTGTCTCATCAAAGTTCAACTCTTAAATATGTTTATTTAAAATTAAATAATCAGAAGCAATACACAGAACATCTTCTAAAATGCAGTAAAGTTCTCAATCAAAAAATTTGTTGTGCAAAGAATCTGATTAAATATACTGAACAATTGTTTGGTACTATAAAAAACTTTACCAAATCTCAGGAAAAATCTCCTAATATCGTTCCTAAAAAACAAAGTGAAATTTTTGTTCATAATAAAGAACCTGAAAGATGTCTAAGTGCCTTTGTACTAAAAACCACATCACCATTCCAGTGGTTCTTGGATAGTGTTGTAGCAGACATATGATATGAGATCTTTCTTGGTTTATAAAGACAGAAGACTAAAAAGGAGGATCTGTAACTTTCGGAGATGGAAGCAGCTATCTTATTAGCAAAAAGGGAACCATCAAACTACCAAGTATTTCTGAAATTCATGATGTTTTTTTATGTCAAAGGTATGAAAGATAATCTTCTTTCAGTAAGTCAAATTTGTGATAAAGGTCATAGGGTTATATTCAATATGTGATGATGTGATATTGAAGATAAGTCCGGAAAGATAATCTTTCGAGGACAGAGAAGTATGAATAACTGTTATCTTCTTGATATACAGTTTAATTTATACTATAGCCTGACCAAAGTAGAGTCAACTCATTTATGTAATGAACGATTTGGTCATATTAACTACCGAATGCTTGGCAAGCTCATTAATCGTGAACTTGTCAGAGGCGTCCCAAAATAAATACTAAAGTAGAAGGTGTATGTGGTGTTTGTCAAAAGGGTAAGCAAGGAAAAACTCCACAAAAACTTTCTCGAGATATACCCACTTGTGATCCTCTCGATCTTATTCATATGGATGATTTTGGTCTTATCCACCAAGCTACTGTTGGTGGTAAGAAAGATGCTTTAGTAATGGTAGATGACTACACAAGATTCACCTAGGTTGCTTTTCTAAAACACAAAAATGGCACGCTTGAGGAGTTCAAGATTATTGTGAATATGATTCGAAATGAACAAGGTCGCAGACTTAAGAAAGTAAGAATGATCGTGGTACAGATTTCAAAGACACAAAAGTCTATGAATACTGCAACAAACTTGGAATCACTCATCAATTCTATGCTCCTATTACACCTTAGGTAAATGGTGTTGCTGAAACAAAGAATAGAAATATTCAAGAAATGGCTAGAGTGATGCTTCATAACAAAAGTCTACCGCGTACATTCTGAGGGGGGGCAGTCTTCACAGCTTGTTATCTCATAAATAGAGTTTATCTAAGATCAGAAACTCTAAACACCCCTTATGAATTATGGTATGGTAGAAAACCCAATCTAAGTTATTTAAGGGTTTTCGGAAGCAAATGTTATATACTTAAGGACAGAGAACATAGAGGGAAGTTTAATTCCAAAAGTGATGAAGAAATTTTTCTTGGTTATGCATCTGATATTGAGCCTTCAGAGTATATAATCTTAGAATCAAAGTCATGATGGAATCAATTAATGTGTTAATTATGACATTAGTGATTTTCGTCAAGACAATCATATTCCTGTTGAACCACCTCCTTCAGAAATTGTTAACAAAGAAAAGCTAAATGAGGAGGAATCGACAATTGTTCCTACCACTTATGATGTAGATGGTAAAGATGACACTGACAGTGTTGTTGAGTCACCCACTAATGCTGAAATTGAAACTCACAAACCTGTAAAGTGGGTACATCTTAGACATTATGCAGCTGATATCATCGAAGATTCCAATGCAAGAGTTATGACTCGAAGGGAACTCAAGAATGTATATCACTATACATGCTTTGTTTCATCAATAAAACCCAAAAATGTAGAAGAGCCTTTTAATGATCCTGCTTGGGTAAACTCAATGCATGAGGAACTCAATCAGTTCAAACGTCAAGGAGTTTGGGAACGTGTTCCAAAACTAGAAGGGATCAACATCGTAGGAACAAAATAGATCTTCAAGAACAAATCAGATGAATATGAAACTATTATCCGAAACAAATCCATCCTTGTTTCTCAAGGATACTCACAAGTACAAGTTATTATTTTTGATGAAACTTTTGCTCCTGTAGCTCGTTTATAATCAATTAAACTTTTACTTGCTTATGCTTGCAATCTTAAGATTAAACTTTTTCAAATGGATATTAAATCTGCATTTCTTAATGGATATTTAAACAAAGAATTCTTTGTTTCCCAACCCGAAGGATTTCAAGGTTCATCTTTTCCTAAAGGATGTTCTTAAGCTTAAAAAGGCACTATATGGTCTAAAACAAGCTCCAAGAGCTTGGTATGATAAGTTAACATCCTTTTTGGTGGGGCTGAAAAGGCACTATATCTCTAGAGGTGGGGTTGTAAAGACTCTTTTCACCTAATGGAATGGAAAGAATGTACCTGTTGCACAAATCTATGTGGATGATCTCATCTATGAATCCACCTCCAAGAGCCTCACTGACGAATTTCTAAATCTTCTGAGTGGAGAACTCGAGATGAGTAATGTTGGAGAACTATCATACTTCCTGGTGTTAGAGTACTGCTCGGTCGAACTCGCAAGCGTTGCTATCTCAATCTTGTTTGTCAAGTTTAGTTTCCAAAACTATAAGTCTTGATTTCTAGTATACTTATAGATATGTCTCGGATTATGATAGAATGTGTAGTTGAGCTTTAGACTTCACGGCATTCATCGATTAAAGACGATTAACTACTAAGGAGAGCTTGTGGAACTTCATCAAAAAAAGGTATGCGGATACTTGAACTCATCTATCACTCATAAGTCTATTTCTATTCAATCTCCTATTGAGACAAAAGTCGTATAGCTATATAGACTTTATTTTATACACATTTGATATTTCGAGCTGAGTTTAACTCGCTTACATGTTTCTCGAAATATGTGTTGGTAATATTTCACTTTAACCAAGTTCATCTTATATTCTTGACGAAAGTCAAAAGATGATCATGTGAAAATCGCCTGGTAACATCTTACATGATTTGTGTGAGACAGTCATTTGATGTAGACTCGGAATGTTTCGTATTGATCTATTAATCACTTGAAAATTACTTTGAAGCTAATAGTTTGTGTGAGACAGCTATTCCCGTCTTCTAAGAATGTTTCAATGATTAAAATGGAGTTTAGAACGATTAACCATTGATTGGATATAGCACAATATGCGTACTTGTATGCTAACTGTTGCAAGTTATTCCAAGTCCGGGAACCATAGTATGCATACCCGTATGCGTACTGGTTTGATAGTTGAATTCCGAGAACTTAGTATGCATACCCGTATGCGTACCGGCTTAACAGTTCAATTCCGGGAATTCAACTGAGTTTGGTTGTGTACTACAGTACGCATATCCATTTGCATACTAGCAAACCCATACCAAGTACAACTACTTAGGTATGCGTACCCGTTTGCATACTTGAGTTGGTTAAGTTCTAAAATTGGTTTGTTCATGAATAAATACATTTATAAAATTAGGAATGCAATCTTTTGCAAACCGTGGCTATAATGTTCATGAATTGATTCGAGTGAATCAAAATCGATTTTGCTTTAATTGTGTCTTGTATACTTCTATGAGAATATAAACAATTGAACAACTCTATAACTAGTTTCATTTGAGTCATTTGAACTAGTTGTGATTAAGATGAACAAGGTTGATATGAAAGTGTTCATATGGCTAACTTCGGTTAATTATTGTTGAGCCAACTAAGTGTACATGTTTAGGTACGGTTATCCATATCTAAATGAAGGCACATTTCATTTTGTATAACAAGCTAAGTTCGATCTAATGGTTGAAAGATATTAGCTTGACTCTAATCAGGTTTTCTTCTAACGGTAAACATTGAATGCTTTGCTACCAAGGTAGTATTATTTCAAACCCTAATTTGAAGACTATATAAGGGAGAACTCTAGCAACTGGGAAACCTAATCCCCACACCTCATGTGTGATACTAGTTGCGACTAGAGTCGATTCTCCATTAACCTATGTTTTTCTTAAAACCATTATAGGTTAAAGACTTAAAGACTTCATTGGGATTCTGAAGACATACCAAACTATTTTCTCCGTAGTTGTATGTTCTGATCTTACTTTGTTCTATCGTATTAAGTACTATCTTCTCTAAGATTTAATCTCCGATAGATAAGATAAAAAGTGGTCACAAACATCTTCATCTCATCGTTTGTGATTCCACAATATCTTGTTTCACTACCATACGATTAAGATTATTTTGAGGTGATTGATATTACTAGGCTGTTCTTCGGGAATATAAGACCGGTGTATCAATTGGTTCTTGTTCACCTTGATTTATCAAAAGAAGGAACAAAAACTCGTAGGTATTTTTTGAGGAGACGGATTTATCTATTCAATAGACTTTTCTATGTGAGATAGATTTGTTTATCAAGTCTTCGACTTTGGGTCGTAGCAACTTTTAGTTGTGGGTGAGATCAGCTAAGGGAATCAAGTGCGCAGAATCCAGCGTGGTTCAAGAAGTGAAAGGAGCGCGAGTGTACCTTAATCAGTGTAAGATTGGTTAGGGCTCAACTACATTCCAGTCCGAAGTTAATTTGTAGTAGGCTAGAATCTGTAGCGGCTTAATACAATGTGGTGTTCAAATCTTGACTAGGTCCCGAGATTTATCTGCATTTGCGGTTTCCTCGTTAACAAAATTTTTGGTGTCTGTGTTATTTATTTTCCGCATTATATTTTTATATAATTGAAGTATCACAGGTTGTGCGTAGTTCAATCAATTTGTGAATCCAACCTTTGGTTGTTGATTGAAATTGATTGACGTTTGGATATTGGTCTTTGGTACCATCCAAATTATTTCTCATATTAATCCGACTCACAGATTTCTATCTGTACGGTTGCAGATTTATTTGAGAAATTGAGATATAAATCTTGGATGTATTTTCCTTGATTGAGTCTGACTGTCTAGTTGATTCTCTTGTAAGTATATTGGAGTTAGTCCATACAGATTGCCTAAACGAAATATTGGGTGTGGTTGTTAGACCCCCGCTTTTTCGATTGGTATCGGAGCAGGCAAACACGTTTAAGACCTCGTAAGTCTATGTTTGTAGCAATCTGACTCTATGGGCAGTAATGCTATCTCAATAAATGCGCCACCAGATCCAGGGATTCCAGAGTTCTCTTCCATGACTGATTTAATAAAATCTGAAGAAGAAATTCTATCTAAGCCTGCACCAGGTTTAAAATCCCTTGAAGTGTTTTCAGGTCTTGAAAATAAACTTGAAAGCTTGTCTCTTGATGTTGAGTTATACCTCCAAAAAGAACAAGAATCTCTTGACAAGCTAAATCAAGTTATGATGAATAATATTCATGTTGAGTTTGATCTTGATTTACTAATCAGTAGATTAAATACAATGCTCTTCCTTTGGGTAATCCAATTAGTTGTAGCAAACTAAACGTATTACAATAGGAGTTTAAATCTCAGTCTCCTGACTGTATCACCTCAAAGCATGGATTAATTCATTGGTCAATTCCTGATACATCTTCTCAAGATAATGGTAATGCTCCTTTTGTGAGAAAGTCAGGATGTCTCTTTTTATCAAAAGAGTTTCCCTGTGCAGTACTGAACATGGGCAAGAGTGTGTGTTATAAGTTGTAAACGAAGAAATCAGGAACATAAATTATTATGTGCTCCTTTTAAGTTCTTTGAAAAACTTGTAAAAACAGTCCATTGGGTTTCTCTCAATACTGTAAGATGTAAGTGTTAGAGCATAACTCGGTTGAACCCACCAAGCGTTGGTATGTCAAGTTTGGTTGTCATATTTTAGTGAACCAAAACTCATTTAAAGAGTCGCTTGATTATTGACTAGAGTCAACTTCGTATAGGTTAGCTAGAAAGTTATTAGGATATGAGACATACAAGTATTACTCGAAGACTTGAAGAATGTGAAGAAATAAAGAGCTACAACGACGACATCATCCTTCCTCTTGAGGTTAGTAATATTTTGACTTGAACTGTTTCATTCCTAACGTATCTTTAAAGTCGTGTTATATTGAAAACATAACTGCGAAGCTGTGAATGATTATACTCTAGTTAGACGTAGTATTAAGGAATTATAATACGAAGTCTAACACTTATCTTTTGAACTTCGTATATAAGACACCGACATAATCGTATGAATGCTATTGTGATTATGTGTATGGGTATAGGTAAAGATTTCGTCCTAGGAAACAATGTTTTACATTCATTTAAAAGAAGTACAATTCATAAACTTGTTTTATGAATCGAAAGGGAAATCGCTAGGATTATTGGTATTGTTATTCATTACAAATCTTTGGATTACCAGTATGTGTGTTTAGTATAACCGCTCATAACTTGTTTATGTTCTTGGTAAAACTAATCACAAGGCCTGACTTATGTATCAGTATGACTTTTATTAGTGAAACCAATCTTAAGTAATCACCTGAGATGGTATGATCGATATTTGGAATAAGTGTGACCATTCCTAGTCATTGGGTAACCGATCCTAGAATTTGGTTGGGACTAATCACAAGACGTGTAATCGATCCTTGTAGTAGGTTAAAAAAATTTAGTAATTGGTGTAACCGATCCTGGTACTTAGTTAACAATAAATAAGTAAGTACCATAAATAAGTGGTAACCGATCCTGGTACTTAGTTAACAATGTTTTTGAAACTAGTGTGACCGATCCTAGTAGCCACTTGGAGGTAGAACCGAAACTTGTTTTGGTAGAACCGTTAAACCCATGAATGGTGATTGAATGTTTTTGATCAATCACATAGTTCTTGGAAATGATATGAACCAATTCTAAACTCGTTTGGAAGTGTGGTAAATCTGTTCCAAGATTGTAAATATGAAAGAGGATTTACAAAGTAAAGATGTCGACATATTTTGAACACGTGCAGTAATTCTTATCTATTATTGTTCAAAGATATTCCTTAATAACTAAAGGAGATCTTGGATCGAAATAAATTGAGAATCTTTTAATTAAGGTTTTTAGTTTTATATGCTTTTAATCCAGCAATTAATTGCATATCTTTATAAAATAAAATTGGTAATGTGCATTTACTAATTGGAGATTTTTTTACTGAGATTTCGGTCAATATTTGGACAGAGCATTTCCAGGAATTATGAAAACTGATTTGGGCGTTTATTGCATATCTTTGAGAATATTCAGTTTTGGAAATTCCTAGGTGTCCAAACTTCCTTGGTCTATAAATATGGAAGTTTGCATTTCGAGCAAACTAATCCTCAGAGCCAGCAAAACTACCTTGTTATGTTGTTACCGGTGGAGCCATTTATTCAGAGAGGAAAGTACCCTAATTAGGCGAAATCTCTTACGACCGCTCGTTTTAAAGACTTCTTTGGGTTTGGGAAGGTCTACGAGTACCGTTGGTAGGGAACTAGATAATTGCAGTTTAATATTAGTTTTCAATTGATTTGATTGACTAACGGTTGTTGAACTTTGACTGCACCTGGTTTGTTTATGCTTGAGAATCTTCTCTTCTGATATAAGATTCACTCAAACTAGATAGAAGTTTCGACGGGGATCTTTAGAACTGTTTGTAGATCTAAAGACATCTTGTGCTAATCCATTGTTAACAGACTCAATTTTGTGTGTGATTGATCACAAGAGATTCAAGTTGATTGTGTGCAGATGTTTATTGAAGATCTAAGAAGAATTAAAGACAAAGAAGATTTCTTATTTGAGTTCATAATCGTTGGTGTGCACAAAACTTGATCGGCTGGGGATCCAACTATAATCGATTTACCTTTTAACAGATTGGATTAATTAGTTGAGTAGATCGGCATCAATACACTTCTTTGTGATTCATAGTATTGGTTGGATAGTCTAAACAATTACTTTGGTAGTTGTTAAATAGACTGATCTAAGAACCCGACAAAGAATTTTCTTGGGATAAACGGAAGAGCCTTTTGTCACTCATATCACGTTGTTTGAAAAGAGTTGTTACCGAACAGATTTATTGTTCCTTTACTATTTGGAATACGAACCAAAGGAATTGTCCCAAGTGCGTGACTTATTGCAAGTTGGAGGCGCAGGGATACATACAGAACTAGGTGAACTATAGATTTAGTTGCTTGGTCTCAACTATACGAAGTTGGTTTATATTTTGTATATCGGCTTAATCCTGAGAGTATTCAATTATGGACAAGGCCCCGGGGTTTTTCTTTATTTGCGATTTCCTCGTTAACAAAATCTTGTTGTGTATTTTACTTTTCTATTTCCACAATTATAATTGTTTTATTATAATTAGAAGTAAAATACACAAACGTTAATTCCTATTTACTTGATAGCAATCATATTGTGTTTGGTCAAGTCTGAACCTATTATCAAGTAACCATACTTCATTGTTGTATTGTCTCGATCTTGTATCCATAGTCAATCACGCAAGTTATCTTGTTGTCGTATTGTGTCGATCTCGTATCCATAGACGATCACACGAAGTGTGAACCAATTTGTTGTATTGTCTCGACTCAGTCCATAGACAATCACTTTCGGAGAAAGGACTTATAGGTGGAAAAGTTTTAGATTGAGGTATATTTGGGTACCCTCGTCTGTTCAGTAAGAGTTGTTGGAAAAGAGACTTTCTATTGGTGTCATAGTGTATAAGGCTTCTTTGTAATGTGTCTTCTTGACCGTACAAAAATTTGCTCAAGAAAATATTTGTTGAGTTATGCTCCAAATAGTTTGGTTATTCATTTTTGTTGGTTCACAAAAACAAAGGAGCCCTTGCGTGCACACGTATGGTTCACGTACTCTGAACCCATAACCTGTACGTGTTTAAACCGCGTTCCAGAACGTGTTTAACCGGTTCATATACCACTCTTTGACACTTAAAAAGAGGAAGAACTAACTTCGTTCTCTTCACCTCTTCTTCTTCTCAACAGTTCGAGAACAAAAGAGAAAAACCAAGGTTCGTATACCTTCATCTCTTTCTCTCTTGTTTCTTAACCAATTTGTGTTTAGTTTGAACCATTGGAATCGGGAGAAATTTTTATGCTACGGGTTAAGAACGGATTCTGTGTTAGTTACAGTTTCTGAACTTCACCATTATCAACTGTTCGTTTACCTGGTAAGTGCTTCACTGTTTTTTAGCTTCTCTTTGATTTCATTGACTTCCAGAAAGAGATTTAGTAGTGGTGAGGGTTTGGGTACTCCTGTTAGGGATGAAACTTAGTATGATGCAAGTTTGAGAACTAGGTTTGTTAGTAAAGAGGCTCGCGACCTCTATTTGGAATATAAGGAGAAACAGCCTGTTCGAGCACGGCTCGGTCGAACTCGCATGCGTTGCTACCTAAAGCATGTTTATCAATGTTAGTGATCAAAATTATAAGTCTTGATTTCTTGTCTACTTATAGATGTCTCGGGCTAGGACATATACCGTGTAGTTGAACTTTAGACTTCACGGCGTTAATAATTTAAAGACGAATAACTACTAAGGCGAGCTTATGGAACTTCATCAATAAAAGGCATGTGGAGACTCAAACTCATCTATCACTTGGAAAGTCTACTTCTACTCTATCTCCTATATTGAGACATAAGTCGTAGTTCTATATAGTTTTCTACTATGCACATTTGATATTTCGAGCTGAGTTTAACTCGTTTACATTGTAATGACCCGTCCTCCACCGATACTATCCCCACTTATCCACTGCGGTCATCCGGCAGTGTGGGGTTTTTTAACTGGAATCGCTGCGGTAATCCAGTGGAAACTTCCCGGGAGGTCACGCATCCCTGGATTACTCCCGCCCGAGCACGCTTAACTGCAGAGTTTTCTGCCAACTCTGGAGCCAATTGTGTTGAAAAGGCCTCGGTGTTAGGAAAAGAAAAACCATTACCTATATTCCATTACATCGGAGAACCATTGCCGAAATCGTGGTATTACATACATATTTCTCGAAATATGTGTTTGAAAAAGCGGGGTCTAACAACACCACCTAATATTTCGCTTAGCAATCTGTATGGACTAACTCCGAAATACTTTCTAGAGAATCAACTAGACAGTCAGACTCAATCTAGACAAAAGTATCTCAAGAAGTTAATATCTCTCTCTTCTTTTGATTTACTCGAGCTAATAGAAATCAGGGAGTCCTTAAGCAAACACAGGGAATAACTTGGATGGTACCAAAGACCAATATCCAAGGATCAATCAATATCAATCAACAACCGAAGGTCGGATTTCCAATTGATTGATTCAAATGGACAACCTGTATTATTTCAATTATATAAACAAATATAATGCGGAAATAGAAATAACACAGACACTAGAAAAAATTTTAACGAGGAAACCGCAAATGCAGAAAAACCCAGGGACCTAGTCCAGATTGAACACACATTGTATTAAGCCGCTACAGACACTAGCCTACTCCAAGCTAACTTCGGACTGGACTGTAGTTGAACCCCAATCAGTCTCCCACTGATCCAAGGTACAGTTGTACTCCCTACGCCTTTGATCCTAGCAGGATACTGCACACTTGATTCCCTTAGCTGATCTCACCCACAACTAAGAGTTGCTACGACCTAAAGTCGAAGACTTAACAATAAACCAATATGTCTCACGCAGACAAATCTATCAAAGGATCAATTTGTCTCCGACAGATAAACCCTAAAGATTTTTTTCGATAATAATCAAGGTGAACAGGAACCAATTGATAATCTGGTCTTATATTCCCGAAAAACATCCTAGAGGTATCAATCACCTCAAAAAAATCTTAATCGTATGGTAGCGAAACAAGATGTTGCGGAATCACAAACAATGAGACGAAGATGTTTGTGATTACTTTTTATATCTTGCCTATCGGACATATAAATCTCAAGCCAATCAATATGATTGTACTCGTACGATAGAAGATGCAAGATCATATCACACAACTATGATAAAAGTAGTATCGGTCTGGCTTCACAATCCCAATGAAGTCTTTAAGTCGTTAATCTGGTTTTAGAAGAAAACCTGATTTAGATTCAAGCTAATATTTCTGAACCGTTAGATCGAAAATTTGGCTTGTTATACACACTTGACAATGCACGCTTATAGGTTTGTTAACCGTACCCAAACGTATGCACTTGTTGGTTCAACAATAGTTAACCAAAAGGTTATACATATGAGCATTTCATATCAACCACGTTCTTCTTCACCATAACTAATTCAAATGACTTCATGATGAACTAGTTAGAGAGTTGTTCAATTGCAAGGAAATCTTATGTACTACATAAGACACAATTTAAGCAAAGATAATTTGATTCACTTGAATCGGTTCATGAACTTTTATATCCACGGTTTGCAAACTGCATTCCTTAGTCTTTTTAAGTTTAAGTTCAGAAATCATCTTCAGATATATAACCTTCTCAAGTTCGCATATTTAGGTTCGCGGACTTAAGTTACCGGGAAGAGTTTACAAACTCCAGCAGAAATTCTCGGGTATGAGAACTTCACCGGTTCGCGGACTGAGTTCGCGGACTTAGCTTCACGCAAATAGTTTGTCAACTCCAGCTGAAATTCTCGGGTTTGAGAACTTCGGCAGTTCGCGGACTGGGTTCGCGGACTTGGCTCACGCCATTCTTCCGGTTCTCTTGATCAACAAAGTTCGCAAACTTTGGTTCAAGGAATATGACTTATACATAAATATGTGTCCACAACAATGCTTATGTCCACCATTGGTTATGCAATCTGAACTCTTATTTCAATCATTGAAACATTCTTAGAGGACGTTATACAGTTGTTACACCATTTCTCGTCAAAACAATTTTCAAGATGATTGAAACATATCATGACTTTCGTCACATGGTAAAGATAAACTTGGTTAAAGCGAAAAGCTTACCAACTAATATTTCGAGATATAGATAGGCGAGGTATACTCGGATCGAAAAACCAAATGTGTATAATAAAGTCTATATATATAGCATACGACTTTTTGTATCAAGAAGTAGGAGATAGAGTAGATAGACTTTTGAGTGATAGATAAGTTCAAGTCTTCACATACCTTTTTGTCGAGAAGTTCCACTGGTTCCTTGAGTAGTTCTTCTACTCGTATGATGAATCGCCATGAAGTCCTTGAGCTCAACTACACTTTCTATCCTAGTCCGAGACTTAGCAATAATAGACCAGAAATCAAGACTTATAGTTTTGATCACTAACATTGACAAACATGCTTGAGATAACAACGCATGCTAGTTCGGCCGATCAATGCTCTAACAATCCCCCCCCCTTTGTCAATTTTAGTGACAAAACTATCAATACATATGGAATACAAAAAAATAAAGAAACTTTAGTAGCTCTTATTCCACATGTCTAATCTTCAACATTCCTCGAAATCTTCGTCACTTCCAAGTACTCCAATGATCCCAAAGGTTGTAAGTTTAGCATCACCCCTGTTGAAGATCCGTAGCTATAACAATGAGAAAGCATCGGTCTCGATCATTGTTATACAGTGTCATAGTATTATTACACAATGTCAAAGTCCAATTGCATCACAACTTCAACAATAATACTATGGTGATATGTATCACTCCCCCTTAGTCAATATTCCATCTCACATGGAAACCACACACCCCCCCCCCCCCCCCCCCTACACAATGATCCGAAAACCATATGTATTTGTAGTGTGAACTACATATTAATTCTCCCTCTTTTTTTCAATAAAACTGGCAAAGGTACAAGAACGGGATCATAATGAAATTTCCGAAAAAGACACTCATGACTAAAATAAAAAATACATACCAACTAATTTAGATGCAATCATAAAGCCGAAGATAAATGCATCCATCAAGGAGTTTAAAGATACAAGATAACCCCTCTAAAATTCCACAGCCGCACACCCCTCAAGATACGACCATTAAGCACAAGTTCAAAAGAACTCTCCCCCATTTGATGTCATTCCCGAGGGAACAACAAGAGCGACCTTAATTTCGAAGGAAAAGAAGGATTTTTATTGGACACCAAAAACCATAAGAATGATTTTCTATATCCAAAAACTAAATCAAATTAATCACAAGTAAACCCATGATTAATTTAATCGAAATCAAATTAAACACAAAAAGTGATCAATTCAATTGATTGTGCTCAACATAAGAGAACTTATGGAGACACGAAAATACTCAACTAGATTAATTACAAGAGAACCCATAATTAATATAATTGGAATACACAACCAAACTAATCACAAAAGTAATCAATTTAATTATCATTTGTTTTGCTCAACATAAAAAAACTTACGGAGCAATAACTAAATAATCAAACAAGATGATTAATTTAGTTCAATATGCTCAACATAACATATCTCACGGAACAACAACTAAGCTAAAAAATCAACTTGGTTGTATAGTGCTCAACATAAGATACATTACGGAGCCTCACAGTAATACATAAAATATGGATCAGGAATGATCAATACTACGGAATACACAAGGATCATTTTATTTTCCATCACTATTTGCATAACGATATTAATAGACATAATCCTTGAAAACAAAAGATTTTAACCTATCTTCCATCAATAATTGAAATATAGGCTTAACTTATGTATATGTCAAAAGTCCATTCATTATTTTACCAGTATGTGAATACCGATCACAAACGATTTTACTTTTGAAAAAGTATGGGACAAACATAGTTCACGGACGTAAACACCAATATCCCATAACAAATTGCAATATATCAAATCATAAAGATTAATACTGCAAAAATCATTTTCCAAACAGTTTTAGAATTCAAATCAAATAACCCTAAAAACATGAAGATGAAAACGTTGGACATAGCTATGTGTAAACACAATAATGGCTATTCCAAACTCTAATAATCCTTCTCAAAAACAAGAATAAATTCTCATAAGAAGTTTCCTAGGCATCAAGACAAACTCGTAATGCACATATAAGATGATTTGTCCTTAGAGAGTAGAATCAATATTTTTCGCCCGGATTTATACCAAGAATAACTACCAAAGGCGTATAAAAATATTTTCAAAGAAGAACATACAAAGTCATTAACGACCATGCACCATAGTTCACATAAAATGATTGTGAACATTCAAGAATCCCATAGTAATGCGTACTACTTCCCATTCTTGAACTTCCTTCTTTGTGATTCACCAACAACATTCTTGTAAAATCTACAAATGAGCTTATAATAGTATTACTCCATGAATCCAAGTGTCCAAGTCCAAGATAAGTGGAACAAGTGCAACGAAACGAAGCAAAACACTCAAAAACAAGAGACAGGACAAATACCAATCTTAACTCATCCAAAATCAATAATTCTCATCTCCATTTTGAAAAGAATTCAAAGAGGAAGAGAATGCAAAAATAATGAGTTCATTCCGAGTTCGGACGAAGAAGTTACGGCCAAAACAAGTCGACCGAATATTGACGTCTACGGGCAAATATGCATAACGGGTTTGCAAACGAAATTTCAAGTCCGCGAACTTAAACCCCTGGATTTTGTTTTTAAAAGATGTTATGTATATCTGGTAGGTGTACCATGAAGTCCAAACATCCTGAACTACTATTTTAAAACCTAAATGTTTAATAAACTTAAACACATATCAAGTTAGGTACAAATGAACAATAAGCAAGGTACATTGATCATTATAAAAACATAAATCTTGCTTAGGTTTATAGACATACCTTTTAGAAGAATCCAGTTGAATTCTACATCCTTACCGAACATAATCTGTGTGCCTCAATTCTCGTGCTTCCCTCACCGTATACATAACAGGGCATTCCTTGGTGAGGATGCACTTACAAGACAATCAAGTTGTGTTGGGGTGAACAACGTCTTGCTCACCACAAGTGACCTTTGGATTATCATGAAAGAGATCGCTTTTAGAACCTATCACATCCAATTCCATTTTTCCAAAAAACTTGTTAAGTTCCAACATCATGGATACTGCCTTCTCCATAGTCATGGAATTTTCTGTAAGATCATTCCTTTTCACACTCAAAGCATCATTGGATTTCTTTGGTACCCACTTCTAAGTGCGTTTAGAAACAACCGGAACCTTCTTCCCATTACTCTCTTCTAGAATTCTCGGAAGAGAATTGGATTGACTATTCTTTTGCAAGTTAGTCTTTCTCCAATTGGGAGCATCGGATCTTGTCTTCGTCTTTACGAAGTTATCCTTTTGATAACCATTACGATTGTGAAAAGGATTCGTATGACGTTTATAGACAAAACTAGGATTATCACAGCACCGATTCCTTTGCCTAAAGGTTGGACAGTTACAACATGTAACGTTAAGGGGATTAGTCTTAACATATGATCTTGGTTTCACAACTTCTTGTGATGCCCAAACAAGAATATCATGAAGTTTCTCATTCCTTATACGGAAACGACATCTCCTTTCCAGGTGACCTTTATTTCTGCAATAGTGGCAAACATAAGGAATGTTCTTACCTTGATCCGTGTGTGCTGACTTGGGAGGTTAATATACTTTGCTCTTTTGAACTTTAACTTCTGGTTAAGGTATTTAACTTTTGCCATTAACAGAAACCTTTAGTTGAGAAGAATCACTAGCCTTAACAAATTTTACCTCTTTGCCAATACTTGGAGCATCTATTCCCTTATAGCCCAATCCTCGTGTATCACGATGATTTTTACTTGATCCTAGCATAGTGGTTAATTTGCTTGAACTAGTATTGAACTTTTCCAAGTCATCTTCCAACATCTTGATTTTATCAAAAGCAGCAGCTAAATCAGCCTCAAGGCATTTTTCTCGAGTGAGACAAGCACTTTCTCTGTCATCAAAACTAATTTGTTGAGAGTTAAACCTTACTTCAGATTCTGCAAGTTTCTCTTCCAACAAAAAGTACTTTTGATAAAGATTATTACATTCAAGTGACTTCATAAGTCAGTTTTCCTCATAATCCTTGAGGATCGATTCGAAAATAAACACCTACGTAACATCTTCTCAATTTATTGTTTTCTCGATAGAGAGGAGTCAGAAGAGGTGTGACATGAGAAGTTGTAATCTTCTTCATTTTCCATGAATCCAAAAACTTAACATACTCTGAGACTTCCTCATCAACATCTCTATCAATATCTGAATCACCTTCATCAGAAAGTTCATCCAACTGTTATTCTAGGAGAGTTTCCCAATCAACAATTTTTACATCAAGAGAATGTTTAGATATTGTCTTAGATGTGACAGTTCTCTCAGGTGAATCCAAGCTTTTAGAATCATCTGGTAATTTCTGAACAGGTACGTTATTAGAGATTGACTCGTCCATAATCAGATCGCTACAAACACAGACTTATAAGGTCTTTAACGTGTTTGCATGCTATAATACCAATTGAAAAAGCGGGGGTCCAACAACACCACCCAGTATTTCGCTTAGCAATCTGTATGGACTAACTCTGAAATACTTTCTAGAGAATCAACTAGACAGTCAGACTCAATCTAGATAAAAGTATCTCAAGGATTTAATATCTCTCTCTTGCGAGTCTTTAATCAAACACAAGGAATAACTTGGATGGTACCAAAGACCAATATCCAAGGATCAATCAATATCAATCAACAACCGAAGGTCGGATTTCCAATTGATTGATTCAAACACACAACCTGTATTATTTCAATTATAGAAACAAATATAATGTGGAAATAGAAATAACACAGACACCAGAAATTTTGTTAACGAGGAAACCGAAAATGCAGAAAAACCCCGGGACCTAGTCCAGATTGAACACACGCTGTATTAAGCTGCTACAGACACTAGCCTACTCCAAGCTAACTTCGGATTGGACTCTAGTTGAACCCCAATCAGTCTCCCACTGATCCAAGGTAAGTTGTACTCCCTACGCCTCTGATCCCAGCAGGATACTGCGTACTTGATTCCCTTAGCTGATCTCACCCACAACTAAGAGTTGCTACGACCTAAAGTCGAAAACTTAACAATAAACAAATTCGTCTCACACAGACAAGTATATCAAAGGACCAATCTGTCTCCCACAGATAAACCCTAAAGGTTTTGTTACGTCTTTTGGTAATAATCAAGGTGAACAGGAACCAATTGATAACCCGGTCTTATATTCCCGAAGAACAGCCTAGAGGTATCAATCACCTCACAAAAATCTTAATTGTATGGTAGCGAAAAGAGATGTTGCGGAATCACAAACAATGAGACGAAGATGTTTGTGATTACTTTTTATATCCTGCCTATCGGAGATATCAATCTCAAGCCAATCAATCTGATTGTACTCGTATGATAGAAGATGCAAGATCAGATCACACAACTACGATAAAAGTAGTATCCATCTGGCTTCACAATCCCAATGAAGTCTTTAAGTTGTTAACCGAAGAAAACCAAAGGTTAAAGGAGAAACGACTCTAGCACGCAAACTAGTATCACACGTAAAGTGTGGGGATTAGTTTTACACAATACTAGATGTCTCCTTTATATAGTCTTTCAAATCAGGGTTTGCACTTAAGTTACCTTGGTAAAAAAGCAATCAATATCCACCGTTGGATGAAAACCTGATTTAGATTCAAGCTAATATTTCTCAACCGTTAGATCGAAAACTTAGCTTGTTATACACACTTGACAATGCACGCTTCTAGGTTTGTTAACCGTACACAAACGTATGCACTTGTTGGTTCAACAATAGTTAACCAAAAGGTTAGCCATATGAGCATTTCATATCAACCAGGTTCTTCTTCACCATAACTAGTTCAAATGACTTTAAGATTAACTAGTTAGAGAGTTGTTCAATTGCAAGGAAATCTTATGTACTACATAAGACACAATTGAAGCAAAGATGATTTGATTCACTTGAATCGGTTCATGAACATTTATAGACACGGTTTGCAAACTGCATTCCTTAGTCTTTTTAAGTTGAAGTTCAGAAATCATCTTCAGATATATAACCTTCTCAAGTTCGCAGACTAGGTTCGCGGGCTTAAGTTACCGGACAGAGTTTACAAACCCCAGCAGAAATTCTCGGGTATGAGAACTTCGCCGGTTCGCGGACTGGGTTCTTGGAATGAGTTCGCGGACTTAGCTTCACGCAAATATTTTGTCAATTCCAACAGAAATTCTCGGGTTTGAGAACTTCGGAAGTTCGCGGACTGGGTTCGCGTACTTGCCTTATGCCATTCTTCCAATTCTCTTGATCAACAAAGTTCGCAAACTTTGGTTCAAGGAATAGGACTTATACATAGATGTGTTTCCACAACAATGCTTATGTCCACCATTGGTTATGTAATCTAAACTCTCATTTCAATCATTGAAACATTCTTAGACGACGTTATATAGTTGTTACACCATTTCTCGTCAAAGCAATTTTCAAGATGATTGAAACATATCATGACTTTCGTCACATGGTAAAGATAAACTTGGTTAAAGTGAAAAGCTTACCAACTCATATTTCGAGACATAGATAGGCGAGGTATACTCGGCTTGAAATACTTAATGTGTATAATAAAGTCTATATATATCGCATACGAATTTTTGTCTCAAGAAGTAGGAGATAGAGTAGATATACTTTTGAGTGATAGATAAGTACAAGTCTTCACATACCTTTTTATCGAGAAGTTCCACCGGTTCCTTGAGTAGTTCTTATACTTGTATGATGAATCGCCATGAAGTCCTTGAGCTCAACTAAACTCTCTATCCTAGTCCGAGACTTAGCTATAATAGACTAGAATTCAAGACTTATAGTTTTGATCACTAACATTGACAAACATGCTTGATATAGCAGCGCATGCGAGTTTGACCGAGCAATGCTCTAACAGTGTTGGTAAGCTTTCGCTTCGACCAAGTTAATCTTATATTCTTGACGCAAGTCAAAAGATGACCATGTGAAAATTTCCGAGTAACATCTTACATGGTTTGTGTGATACAATCATTTGATGTAGACTTGGAATGTTTCGTTGTGATTATATCAATAACTTGAAAATTGCTTTGATGCTAATAGTGTGTGAAAACAGCTATTGTCATCCTCTAAGAAAGTTTCAATGATTGAAACATGAGTTTAGAATACATAACCATTATTGGATTGTGACACGTTGTGTACTCTTGCACATATGTAATGGTATCCGTACCCGTATGCATACCTGTTGGTTTGAGAAATTCGGAAACTTAAGTATGCCTACCCGTACGCGTACTGGCGTGAGTTCATGTCCGAGAATTTATGTTGGGATTGGAAGTACACGTACCCATTTGTGTACTAGCGAAACCCAATTTTGGTCCAGTTATTTCAAGTGTGCGTACCTGTTTGCATACTTAAAGGTTAAAGTTCTAAAATCGGTTGTGTACATGAACTTAAACATTTATACAATAAGGAATGTAATCTTTGAAAACCGTGGCTATAATGTTCATGAATTGATTCGAGTGAATCAAACCGATTTTGCTTCAATTGTGTTCTTCTCAATGTAGTTAATATCGAATATCGGTTCATCTCGGCCGGGACCGATACACTGGTACGATTTTATATCGGGGATATTATCGTTGAAATATCGGTTCTAGATTTAGAGACTATAATTTTATATTAAACATTTCTCCACACATTTTCGGATAAGATATAATAGATAACATCAATTTTATCAAAAAACAAAAGAGTAACTTTAGTAGACTTGCTTCGAGAGCTACATGCACCTCTACTACCACCCGGAAGACTTTCTTCGCCAAAATTACCCTTAAACTTTATAGAAAACGACCAATACCGTCTCATATCAGGAAATATAGGAAAGTTTCGTATCAACCGATACGGCCGATATTTGACCGAAACGGCCGATATTCGACCGATACGGCCGATATTACCGGACGAATATCGTATCCCCGATATCCTTCTTATCGTATCGTTTTGGGCTGATATTCGAAATATCCCCGATATATCGGCCGATACGGCCGATATTGACTACATTGGTTCTTCTATACTTTTATGAGAATATAACAATTGAACAAATTTTTAACTAATTTTATTTGAGTCATTTCAACTAGTTATGTTTAAGATGAACAAGGTTGATATGAGAGTGTTCATATGGCTAACTTCGGTTAACTATTGTTGAGCCAACTTGGTGTACACGTTTAGGTGCGGTTACATAAACCTAAATGAGGGTACATTTTATTTGTGTGTAACAAGCTAAGTTCGATCTAACGGTTGAAAGATATTAGCTTGAATCTAATCAGGTTTTCATCTAACGGTGAATATTGAATGCTTTGTTACGAAGGTAACTTAGACTGCAAACCCTGATTTGAAAACTATATAAAGGAGAACTCTAGCAAATGGGAAACCTAATCCCCACACTTCTGCGTGATACTAGTTGTATAAGCTAGAGTCGATTCTCCTTTAACCTTAAGTTTTTCACGAAACCCTGTAGGTTAACGACTTGAAGACTTCATTGGGATTGTGAAGCCAGACCCAACTATTTTCTCTTTAGTTGCGTGATCTGATCTTGTTGTTTCTATAGTTTGAGTACAATCTTCTTTTAGATTGGCTTGACATTTACTTCTCCGATAGGCAAGATAAAAAGTAATCACAAACATCTTCGTCTCATCATTTGTGATTCCACAACATCTAGTTTCGCTTCCATACGATTTAGATTATTGTGAGGTGATTAATAATACCAGGCTGTTCTTCGAGAATATAAGTCTGGTTTATCAATTGGTTCATGTTCACCTTGATTTATCAAAAGACAGAACAAAACTCATATGTATTACTGTGGAAGACAGATTTATCTGTTCCAGTAAACTCATATGTATTGGGTCGTAGCAACTCTTAGTTGTGGGTGAGATCATCTAAGGGAATTAAGTGCGTAGTATCCTGCTGGGATCAGAGATGCAGGGAGCATAACTGTACCTTGAATCAGTGCGAGATTGATTAGGGTTCAACTATTGTCCATTCTAAAGTTCATTGGTAGTAGGCTAGTGTCTGTAGTGGCTTAATACAGTGTGGTGTTCAAAGCTGGACTGGGTCCCGCGGTTTTTCTGCATTTGCGGTTTCCTCGTTAAAATTTTTTTTGGTGTCTGTGTTATTTCCTTTCCGCATTATATTTTGTTATATAATAGAAATATCACAGGTTGTGCGTTGGGATCAATCAATTAGATAATCCAACCTTTGGTTATTGATTGACACTTGAACATTGGTCTTTGGTACCGTTCAAGTTATTTCTCTTTATTCTATCGGGCTCGCAAATTCTTATTTGTTTGATTGCGGATTGAATTGAGAAATAAATATATCACTCTTTGATATACTTTTCTATAGATTGAATCTAACTGTCTAGTTGATTCTCTTGAAAGTATATTGGAGTAAGTCCTCTCCGATTTCCAAACAAATTGTTGGGTGTGGTTGTTGCACCCCGCTTTATCAATTGGTATCAGAGCAGGAAATCACGTTAAAGACCTCATAAGTCTGTGTTTGTAGCGATCTGAATATGGAAAGAAGTGTTATCTCCATAAACGTACCACCAGTCTTCGATGGCTCAAATTACTTATGGTGGAAAATTTCTACGCGTGCCTTTCTTCAAGCGCGTGATTTTCAATCATGGGTTTATGTGGTTAATGGTTATGATCCTCCGGAAGTTACAGAAGGAGATGTAACAGTTGCAAAGGATATTGGTAAATATGATGCTACCGAGATTCTTGCTGCGAAGAAAAATTCTGACATATCAAATGCTATCATTCATGCCATTACCCCAGAGCTCCATCATCATGTGACTACTTGCATAAAGTCTAAAGATGCTTGGGATGTCTTAGAAACCGTATTTGAAGGGAATACCTGTGAAAACGAAGCTAGGATTCAAAACCTAAATTCTGATTGGGAAAACCTATGTATGGCAAATGAAGATTCATTTTATGAGTTTAATCACAAAGTGTCTGAAATTGTTAATGCATCTTTTGCATTGGGCAAGACTATTCCTGAAAAACATTGTGATGAAAATTCTCAGATCGCTGCCATCTAGATACGATTCTAAGAAGCATGCCATCGTTGAAGGAAATAACAGTGCAACTCTTTCCAGAAATACTCTGGTTGGTAAGTTAAAGATCTTTGATCATGAGCATACATCTAAATCCGAAAAGGATGTTGCTTTCAAAGCACAAAAGAACACTAAATTACTTGACAAAAGTAAAAGTGTTTGCCTCTCTGAAGATGATCTTTCTGAGGCTGATTCATCGGAAGAAGATCTTGACAAGTCAGTCTCTTTGATCACAAGATAGTTTAGAGATCTTCATTTGACGAGAAATAAACGGTTCTCCAGAGATAAATCGAAGTCATCAGTTAAACCTCACAATCGTGTTCCTCCTAAAAACAGGGATGTTGAAGAAACTGATGACGAGGATATGCCACAGTGCTTTAAGTTTAAGGCTTTTGGTCATTTTGCAAATGAGTGTCCGAACCGCAGAAAGTACATTATGAACAAAGGTCTTGCTGCAATCCTTGATGAAGTGTCTGATCACTATGATTCCAATGAGGACGAAAAGTCAAGTGTTGCACTTCTTTGTGAAAATATTGATTTTGACTGTTGTAGCAATACAGACATCAATCTTGATATTCTTTCAGAAGAAACCTCAATCGGTCTGGAAGAAAACATTGATCTTTCTGTTGGAAACTCTCCGTTTTCAGGTTCTAATATGTGTCTAGCAGCCTACACGTCCTTGGCGTCTGAATCATCCTCCGTGTTGACATGCTCTTATTGTTCGCTCAAAGGTCATGAACTTTCAAAGTGTTTCAAGTACAAACACAAAATGAGATATGTCAACAAACTTCAACGAAGAGAGGATCGATTAGCAAACAAGCTCAAATTTGTTAAAAATTCATCAGAGGTATGTAAACCCTTCTCTTCTTCAAAGAAGTTAGTTTCCAAAGAAAAGATGAGACCACTAGAGGAAAAATTATGGTTTAAACACTCAGAAAAACAGGGTTCTATGAATTCCTTTCAATAAGGTTATGGTGGACAGATTATTGTTCACCCCGGCACAACTTGATTGTGTTGTTTAGTGCATCTTGTGTCATGTGCTTGATCAAAAGAGATAAGACTGTGCAACCTCGGGCTTTAGGTAAAGAGAAATGTTTTTTTTTTGTTTTTCTCTTCTTAGCTTCGTTGTGCTTTGCAAGTTTGGAATTCTCCCATCCTTTCATATCTAATTGATATTGGAAGGGACTTCCCTGTTTAATCAATAAAAGAGGGTTATTCTCGATAATTCTACTCTCTTTAGGGTTGTGAGTTGTGCATGCACGAACCTGTGTTTTTAAAGGTTCTGTAACCCTACATTCCTTTTCCTTCTCTGAAACTCTTTTTATCTTAAGCCTGCTTGTTGAGTTTAAATTGTGATTTCCTCTCATAAACTCGTACGCATATGGATACTCCAAGCATCATGTCTTCCGATGGAAAAGATTTTAATATGATTGTTAAGCCATCAATCATGAAAGAAAAAGATATATCTCCGTTACCTCCAACTTTGAAAAGAAAAAGAAGAAATGTGAGGAAGCCAAGAGTTGTTCCTTCAAATTCTCAGAAGTTTTCTGGTGTTTTTGAAGAGTTGAAGGAAACAAGGAAGGAGATTCAGCAAATAAATGCTATTGTTATGAGAACTCTTGAAATTCAGAAGGCCCTGGTTCGACATCATCAGCCTAGAAGGTTTGTTGGAATTGACTCCTTTATTCATGAACCGTATGTTCCCATGGTTGTTGACGACAAGGAGTTCATGGACGATAAAGAATTTTTCATAGGTCTCAATGTCTAGGAAACTTCTTATGAGAATTTATTCTTGTGTTTCTAAGAAGGATAACTAGGGTTTGGAATAGCCATTATTGTCAGTACACATAGCTATTGCCAATGTTTTCATCTTCAATGTTTTTATATTTAATTATTTAAATTTTAAGTTATTTGGAAGATGATTTTTGCAGTATTAATCTTTATGGTTTCATATATTGCAATTCATTATGGGATATGTTGTTTACGTTCGTGAACTTTGACTGTCCCACATTTGTTCAAAAGTTATCTCTATTATATGTCAGTATGAAAGTATTGATAAAGGATAGAATGAACTTGATAACAAAAGTTAAGCCTATTATGTCTTTATTGATGGAAGATAGGATGAACTTTTGTTCACAAAGATTAAGTCTATTGTATGTCATTGTGCAAATAGTGATGAAAAATAGAATGAATCTTTGATTATTCCGCGGTATTGGTCCTTCCCTGATCCACATCTTTGTGTATATACTGTGTTGCTCCGTAAGTTTTCTTATATCGAGCATGGCCAATTAAATTGATTATTTTTTTGTGGTTGATTTAATTGTGATTTTTGGATACAAATTCATGTTGACATGTGATTTGATTATGTCCAAAGAAATCTTTCTTTTCTTGTAACAGTAAGGTCGCTCTTGCTATTCTTTCGGGAATGACATTTTATGGGGAGAGTTCTTTTTGAACTTGTGCTTAATTTCCATATATATATATGTGGGGAGTGGGGTTGTCGAATATTGTAGGAGTTATCTTGGATCTTTATAAACTCCTTGATGAATGCATTTAGCTTCGGCTATATGATTGCATCTAGGCAAGTTGATATGTTTTTATTTTTTGGTCATGAAGTATTTCTATGAAAATTTCATGAGGATCCCACTAGTTTTCAAACCTTTTCCAATTTATATTGACAAAAAGGGGGAGAATTAATGTGTAGTTTCATACTACAAATATATATGGTTTACGGATCATTATGTAAGAGGGAGTGGTTTTCATGTGAGATGAAGTATTGAATAAGGGGGAGTGATACATATCACCATAGTATTTTTATCAAAGTTGTGATAAAATTGAACTTTAATGTTGTGTAATGATACTATGACATTGTATAACAATGATTGAGAGCAACTGTTTTCTCATTGTTATCGCTATGGATCTTCAACAACTATGATGCTGAGTTGAACACGTTTATAATCATGGAGTACTTGGAAGTGACGAAGATTTAGAGTCGTGTTGAAGATGTCAAGGAGATCAAGCATTTGGATGAGAAGCTACAAAGTTTTATTTATTTTGTAATCCATATATATTGATAGTTTTGTCACTAAAATTGACAAAGGGGGAGATTGTTAGAGCACTGCTCGGTCAAACTCGCATGCGTTGCTACCTCAAGCATGTTTGTCAATGTTAGTGATAAAAACTATAAGTCTTGATTTCTTGTCTACTTATAGATGTCTCGGACTAGGACATAGATTGTGTAGTTGAACTTTAGACTTCACGACGTTCATCATTTGAAGACGAAGAACTACTAAGGCGAGCTTGTGGAACTTCATCAACAAAAGGCATGTGGAAACTGAAACTCATCAATCACTTGGAAAGTCTATTTCTAATCTATCTCCTATATTGAGACATAAGTCGTAGTGCTATGTAGTTTTCTACTATGCACATTTGATATTTCGAGCTTAGTTTAACTCGCTTACGTATTTCTTGAAATATGTGTTGGTAAGATTTCGCTTCGACCAAGTCCATCTTATATTCTTGACGCAAATCAAAAGATGATCATGTGAAAATTGCCGAGTTACATCTTACATGGTTTGTGTGATACAATCATTTGAGACTTGGAATGTTCCGTTATAATTATTTTAATAACTTTAAAATTGCTTTGATGCTAATAGTGTGTGTAAACGGCTATTATCATCCTCTAAGAAAGTTTCAATGATTGAAATAAGAGTTTAGAATACTTAACCATTATTGGATTGTGACATGTTGTGTACTCTTGCACATATGTAATCCATGTCCGGGAACCACAGTATGCGTACCTGTTGGTTTGAGAAATCCGGTAACTTAAGTATGCGTACCCGTACATGTACAGGCGTGAGTTCATGTCCGAGAATTTCTGCTGGGATTGGACGCGTACCCGTTTGAGTACTGGCGAAATCTAATCTTGGTCCGGGTATTTCAAGTATGCGTACCCGTTTGCATACTTGAAGGTTAAAGTTATAAAATCGGTTGTGTACATGAAATTAAACATTTATGCAATAAGGAATGCCATCTTTGCAAACCGAGGGATATAATGTTCATGAATTGATTCGAGTAAATCAAACCGATTTTGCTTCAATTGTGTTTTTGTATACTTCTATGAGAATATAGCAATTAAACAACTCTTTAACTAGTTTCATTTGAGTCATTTGAACTAGTTATGGTTAAGATGAACAAGGTTGTTATGAGAGTGTTCATATGGCTCACTTCGGTTAACTATTGTTAAGCCAACTTGGTGTACACGTTTAGGTACGGTTACATAAACCTAAATGAGGGTACATTTCATTTGTGTGTAACAAGCTAAGTTCGATCTAGCGGTTGAAAGATATTAGCTTGAATCTAATCAGGTTTTCATCTAACGGTGAATATTGAATGCTTTATTACCAAGGTAACTTATACTGCAAACCCTGATTTGAAAACTATATAAAGGAGAACTCTAGCAACTAGGAAACCTAATCCCCACACTTCTATGTGATACTAGTTGTATAAGCTAGAGTGGATTCTCCTTTAACCTTGGGTTTTTCACGAAACCCTGTAGGTTAACGACTTGAAGACTTCATTGGGATTGTGAAGCCAGGCCCAACTATTTTCTCTGTAGTTGCGTGATTTGATCTTGCTATTTCTATCGTTTGAGTATAATCTTCTTTAAGATTGGCTTGAGATTTATTTCTTTGATAGGCAAGATAAAAAGTAACTACAAACATCTTCGTCTCATCGTTTGTGATTCCACAATATTTAGTTTCGCTTCCATATGATTTAGATTATTGTGAGGTGATTGATAATACTAGGCTGTTCTTCGGGCATATAATTCCGGTTTGTCAATTGGTTCATGTTCACCTTGATTTATCAAAACAAGGAACAAAACTCATAGGTATTTCTGTGGGAGACAGATTTATCTATTCCAATTGACTTTTCTGTGTGAGAAAGATTTGGTTATCAAGTCTTCGACTTTGTGTCATAGCAACTTTTAGTTATGGGAGAGATCATCTAAGGGAATCAAGTGCGTAGTATCCTGCTGGGATCAGATACGTAAGGAGTACAAATGTACCTTGAATCAGTGTGAGATTGATTAGGGTTCAACTACAGTCCAGTCCGAAGTTCATTTGTGGTAGGCTAGTATCTGTAGCGGCTTAATACAATGTGGTGTTCAAATATGGACTAGGTCCCGGGGTTTTTCTGCATTTGCGGTTTCCTCGTTAACAAAATTTCTGGTGCCTGTGTTATTTCTTTTCCGCATTTTATTTTTTTATATAATAGAAATATCCCAGTTTGTGGTTGGGATCAATCAATTAGATAATCCAACCTTTGGTTATTGATTTAAATTGATTGACACTTGAACGTTGGTCGTTGGTACCATTCAAGTTATTTCTCTTTATTCAATCGGGCTCGAAAATTCTTATTTGTTTGATTGCGGATTGAATTGAGAAATAGAGATATCACTCTTTGATATACTTTTCTATAGATTGAGTCTAACTATCTAGTTGATTCTCTTGAAAGTATATTGGAGTAAGTCCTCCCAGATTGCCAAACGAATTGTTGAGTGTGGTTGTTGTACGCCCGCTTTTTCACTGCCCATTAGAGAAAGGTTATATGATGCTTCAAAAATTAGTGTAGAATATCTCTCTAAGTTTTTTAAGGGGTTTGATTGAGGTATTATCCATCAACCCATGGGAACTGCTCATGTTGAAATGACTGCCAGTTCTATGCAAATCTTCATGAGCCATACTTGGTCAACTGCACTTTTAAAACCGTTGTGGGGAACAAAATCTTTGTGGTAAATCGTCAAGTTATTGTTGGGATCTAGAACTTGACCCGAGTTGGAAACTTCAAATTCCCACCCCTTGAGCATGAAAGATTGTTTCCAAACTTTCTATCAAATCGTGTTTTTGATAAAGACATCTCGTGGAAGGATGGCAAGATTGATGTTCATGGTGTTGAGTTGTTCCTAAAAGTTGTTGGAAAACTAGTTGTGGCAAAGATTATGCCGAGCACAATTGACAAAATGTTATGGACCAGGTCTCGTGTTGAGTTGGTTTGTTACATTGTTGAAGGGAGATAAATTGATTTCTGCAGTCTTATCATTCGTCAGATGATAAGTGTGAAGCAGACTTCTAAGAAGACTCCAGGATTTCCTTGTCTTATATCAAGGATTTGCATTCAATTTGGCATCGTTGCTTTTGGAACCGATCTCGGTAGACCAAAAATCTTAACCCAGGCAAGCATCGAAAAGATGAAGAGAACTTCAGCCGGAACATCAGCAGGAGCTTCAACATCCTCAAACCCAGAACCAACCGTCTTCAGCAAGAATTTGAGTGCTTAGAAGAGCAGTTGGAATATGCCAAGGAAACCCATCCAGAACTAATTGAGAAGTTTGATGAAATTGTTAGAGACTATTATAAGGTGACTGGTTAATCAATGTTTAATTATTTTGTTTATGTTACTGCTTATGGTATTTCATGTTGAACTTCTTATGTCAAACTTATTAACTATTATTTTTAATGGTTGTAATGACTTTAATGGTATTTTAGCCTTGAATAATTTTATCTTTAAATTATTAAATCCATAAGAATTTGACCGAATATATGTCAAAAGTTAAAGTCTATTATGTCATTATGCAAATAATGATGGAAATGGAATTAACTTTTGGATTGCATAGATTAAGTCTATGGTATCATTATGAAAATATTGAAGAAAAATAGAATGAATCTTTGAATTTTCCGCAGTATTGATCATTCCCTGATCCACTTCTATGTGAAAGTATTGTATGGCTTTGTAAGTTTTCTTATGTTCAGCATTTCTGATTAAATTAATCATGGGTTCTATTGTGGTTAATTTAATTGAGTTTTTTGGATACAAATTCATGTTTCATGTGATTTTTTAATGTCCAAAGAAATCTTTCTTTTCTTATAAAAGTAAGGTCGCTCTTGTTATTCTTTCGGGAATGATATTTTATGGGGGAGAGTTCTTAATTGAACTTGTTGCCAAATCTTTGTGGGAAGTGCGACTGTGGAATATTGTAGGAGTTTTCTTGTATCTTTATAAACTCCTTGATGAATACACTAAGTTTTCTTGTTATTCAATCCAACTCGCAAGCGTTACTATCTCAAGCTTGTTTGTCAAGTTTAGTTGCCAAAACTATAAGTCTTGATTTCCAGTTTACTTATAGCTATGTCTCGGATTAGGATAAAATGTATAGTTGAGCTTTAGACTTCACGGCGTTCATCGATTGATGACGAATAAATACTAAGGGGAGCTTGTGGAACTTCATCAACAAAAGGCATGTGGAGACTTGAACTTATCTATCACTCAGAAGTCTATTTTTATTCTATCTCCTATTGAGACAAAAGACGTATAGCTTTACAGACTTTATTTTATACACATTTGATATTTCGAGCTGAGTTTAACTCGCTTACATAATTCTCTAAATATGTGTTGGTAAGATTTCGCTTTAAAAAAATTTAATCTTTTATTCTTGACGAAAGTCAAAAGATGATCATGTGAAAATCGCCTAGCAAAATGTTACATTATTTGTGTGAGACATTCATTTGATGTAGACTCGGAATGTTTCGTATTGATCTATTAATCACTTGAAAATTGCTTTGAAGCTAATAGTTTGTGTGAGACAGTTATTCCCGTCTTTTAAGAATGTTTCAATGATTGAAATGGAGTTTAGAACGATTAACCATTGATTGGATATAACACAGTACACGTATTTGTATGCTAACTGTTGCAAGTTATTTCAAGTCTGGGAACCATAGTATGCATACCCGTATGCGTACTGGTTTGACAGTTGAAGTCCGAGAACTTAGTATGCATACTCGTATGCGTACCAGCTTAACATTTCAATTCCGGGAATTCAACTGAGATTGGTTGTGTACGAAAGTATGCGTACCCGTTCTCATACTGGCGAACCCAGATCAAGTCCGACTACTTAGGTATGCGTACCAGTTTGCATACTTGAGTGGGTTAAGTTCTAAAATCGGTTTGCGTACCAGTTAGGTATGCATACTTAGGTATGCGTACCATTTTTCATGAACAAATACATTTTAAAATAAGGAATACAATCTTTTGCAAACCATGGCTATAATTTTCATGAATTCATTCGACTGAATCAAATTCGATTTTGCTTCAATTATGTCTTGTATACTTCTATGAGAATAGAAACAATTGAACAACTCTATAACTAGTTTCATTTGAGTTATTTGAACTAATTATGATTAAGATGAACAAGGTTGATATGAAAGTGTTCATATGGCTAACTTCGGTTAACTATTGTTGAGTGATGAGTGCCAAATATTGTATATATTTATCCCTTTTTGTTGGCATTTAACTCATCTTTTGCGCATTAATTCTACATTTTATCCCATATTCTGTATTTTCATTGTTTTCAAGAATAAATATTTTTCTTACTTAATTTGCATTTTTAGGTAATAAATAAAGTTTGGATGAATTGCGGAGCGGAAAAGAGCAGGAAAGTAGTGAAAAGCCGGGAGGAATTACGCAAGGAAGCCGTGAAGAATGATGTGCGGAAGACCAAAAGGGTAGAAATGGGCTTGAAGAAGAAGAATTGATCTTAAAGAAGAAGTGGGCTCTAGATTGTCCAAGCCCAAAACTCATTTCTCAAACCCAAATTCTAAACCCAAAGTCTAAAACCCAAATCCATTCCCGCCTCCGCCTGTAGCCGTCAGATTGGATCTCAGCTGAATCCAATGGTCGCTTCAGTAAAGTGCATCAAAATCCGAGGTTCTTGTCAAACACTATAGTGCTTAAATTCCAAGCCTTCAGATTAGATTGCCTTTGAATCCTACGGTCGCTCCTATGCCTGTGCATCAAATATCGATACTCCCGCTTAAACTACAACACCTAACCTAATCTTGCACCGTTAACTTCGTTGTATTTTACATCCAACGGTTGCTACAAACTCTATTCCATCTCACCTTCACCATTTCACCTTCACCATCTCCCCTGCCCTTGGCTTAGGCCTTGGTTCCATTGTTCTCTGCTTGTAGTTTCATTGTACTGTCACATTTACTTCACTATTACCTTGTGTTTATTGTTTTATCATCCATTGCCTCATTATTTCACTACTATCTTCATCACTTTCACAATCTTTTGTCACTGCTTTGTTTAGTGCATTGTTGTTTAGTTCTTTGCTGTTTAGTCATTGTCTTGTTTAATTTTCTTCATTGTCTTTGCCTTAGGCTAACTGCCTTTGTATTATTGCCTCACTGCCTTCTTCCTCTATCTTTGCTGTTTTGGCCTAGAGCCATTGTTGCTCACTGTTACCTGTCTCTCCTGGTCACTTCTTTTCTTCTTGACCAAAAACTCTCTAAGCCCACTGTCCATTGTTTGTACAAACTGAAGCCCAGTTCACTAAGGCAAAGACTCAGTTCAATCCAAAGATCAAGCCCAGTTCAATTCACATCAGAAACCAACTGAACCCAAGTTCAGACCATCAAAATCACTGAAAGCCCAACTCATTCCAAGGGTATTCATAACCCATTAGCACTCAAAAGCCCATTGATTATTCATAGCCCAATAGCAAATTAGAGCCCAAAATAGCTAGAAACTCCAAACACACCCAGTCTCTGTGGATCGACCCGTACTTGCACGAGCTACAACCGACGACCGTGCACTTGCGGTATTACTGTAGGCCCGTTTCATTACGCTTCAATTTTATACGCTTTCCCGGGTCCACCATTGAGCCAACTAAGTATACACGTTTAGGTACTGTTATCCATATCTAGATGAAGGCACATTTGATTTTTGTATAACAGGTTTTCATATAACGGTGAATATTGAATGCTTTGTTACCAAGGTAGTATTGATTGCAAACCTTGATTTGAAGACTACATAAGGGAGAACCCTAGCAACTGGGAAACCTAATCCCCACACCTCTTGTGTGATACCAGTTGCGACTAGAGTCGATTATCTTTTAATCTAGGTTTTTCCTAAAACCAGTATAGGTTAAAGACTTCATTGGGATTATGAAGACATACCCAACTATTTTCTCCATAGTTGCGTGTTCTGATCTTACTTTGTTCTATCGTATTAAGTACTATCTTCTCTAAGATTTAATCTCCGATAGGTAAGATAAAAAGTAGTCACAAACATCTTCGTCTCATTGTTTGTGATTCCACAATATCTTGTTTCGCTACAGTACAATTAAGATTATTGTGAGGTGAACTAGGATGTTCTTCGGTAGTATAAGATCGGTGTATCAATTGGTTCCCGTTCACCTTGATTTATCAAATGAAGGAACAAAAACTCGTAGGTATTTTTTGGGGAGACGAACTTATCTATTCAATAGACTTTTCTGTGTGAGATAGATTTGTTTATCAAGTCTTCGACTTTGGGTCGTAACAACTTTTAGTTGTGGGTGAGATCAGCTAAGGGAATCAAGTGCGCAGAATCCGGCGTGGTTCAAGAAGAGCAAGGAGCGCGAGTGTACCTTAATCAGTGTAAGATTGGTTAGGGCTCAACTACATTCCAGTACGAAGTTAATTTGTAGTAGGCTAGAATCAGTAGGGGCTTAATACAATGTGGTGTTCAAATCTTGACTAGGTCCCAGGGTTTTTCTGCATTTGTGGTTTCCTCGTTAACAAAATTTCTGGTGTCTGTGTTATTTATTTTCCGCATTATATTTTTATATAATTGAAATATCACAGGTTGTGCGTAGTTCAATCAATTTGTGAATCCAACTTTTGGTTGTTGATTGAAATTGATTGACGCTTAGATATTGGTCTTTGGTACCATCCAAATTATTTCTCATATTAATCCGACTCACAGATTTCTATCTGTACGGTTGCAGATTTATTTGAGAAATTGAGATATAACTCTTGGATGTATTTTCCTTGATTGAGTCTGACTGTCTAATTGATTCTCTTGGAAGTATATTGGAGTTAGTCCATACAGATTGCCTAAACGAAATATTCGGTGTAGTTGTTATACCCCCGCTTTTTCAATTGGTATCGGAGCAGGCAAACACGTTTAAGACCTCGTAAGTCTATGTTTGTAGCAATCTGACTCTATGGGCAGTAATGTTATCTCAATAAATGCACCACCAGATCCAGGGATTCCATATTTCTCTTCCATGACTAATTTAATAAAATCTGAAGAAGAAATTCTATCTAAGCCTCCACCAGGTTTAAATCCCTTGAAGTGTTTTCAGAGCTTGAAAATAAACTTGAAAGCTTATCTCTTGATGTTAAGTTATACCTCCAAAAAGAACAAGAATCTCTTGACAAGCTAAATCAAGTTATGATGAATAATATTCATGTTGAGGTTGATCTTGATTTACTAATCAGTAGACTAAATGCAATGCTCTTCCTTTGGGTAATCCAATTAGTTATAGCAAACTAAATGTATTACAAGAGGAGTTTAAATCTCAGTCTCCTGACTGTATCACCTCAAAGCATGAATCAGTTCATTGATCAATTCCTGATACATCCCGGTATATCAATTGGTTCTTGTTCACCTTTATTTATCAAAAGACGGAACAAAAACCCGTAGGTATTTTTGTGGGAGACAGAATTATCTATTCAAAAGACTTTTCTGTGTGAGACAAATTTGTCTATTAAGTCTTCGACTTTGGGTTGTAGAAACTCTTAGTTGTGGGTGAGATCACCTAAGGGAATCAAGTGCGCAGAATCCGGCATGTTTCAAGAGGCGCAAAGAACGCGAATGTACCTTAATCAGTGTAAGATTGGTTAGGGCTCAACCATATTCTAGTCCAAAGTGAACTGGTAGTAGGCTAGAGTCTGTAGCGGCTTAATACAGTATGGTGTTCAAATATGGACTAGGTCCCGGGGGTTTTCTGCATTTGCGATTTCCTCGTTAACAAAATTTCTGGTGTTCGTGTTATTTGTTTTCCGCATTATATTTTTATATAATTTAAATATCATAGGTTGTACGTAGTTCAATCAATTGGTGAATCCAATCTTTGGTTGTTGATTGAAATTGATTGATGCTTGGATATTGGTCTTTGGTACTGTTGATGGTGGTTTTTTAGTTCAAGGCTAAAATTGTAAGACCCTATGTTTAATGCGTTGTCATCCTGCAAAGGAATAAAAGCCATTTCAAAAGTAATGAGTGCTCAAACCTCTTTACTTGTAAATGTAGTGAGCGATTCAACATATTTATGAAATTTATCAGGATGGCGCATGAAGCAGCGATCTCGAATATTCTATAAATTTCAACATATCGCATTATTTACTAATGCATGGCCCGCCTAGTATTTTCCTATGCTATGTTCCCCGGCTGAAATTTCAATGGTTGCATGACATGACGATTGGTGTTCACTCACAGCAAGGTAACATGAATCTCCCGAAGTGCCAGTATTGAAATCTGCATGAAAACACTCGCGTAGGCTAAACCATCCCCTGACAGAGAAATTAACGTGTTTACACACTTTTAATTAGAAATTAGCGCGATCGGACGCGTTTAAATTCCTCAAGGGAAATCTAGATTGTTCATATCAGTCTCAAAAAATAATCACGGCCCCACAATTTGGCCGCGCGATTTAACAAGCTTGGACTACTCCTAGCAGAACTAGGCAATCACCGTATTGACCACCGGCAGGACTACTAGTGCCCTAGTCGATCGAGCCCTATTTTTGCTCGTTCACAAATGCTTCAAACGCCTACCTAAACATGGGTGTTCGCGCTGAATAAAAACAAGCTCAAACGAGCTAAGACCGGCCAAAACGGTCTCAAAAACCCATCACGTCCGTCCAACTTAACCAGCCTAGTTGGACGGCTTAGATCGCATCTCAAGCGATCAAAGAGGTGTCAACGTGTTTGCCGTTGGCCCAACTTCTCCCTTGGTCGATCGACCTGTCCACGACAAGACCAGAGAGCATCAAATCGTTCGCCCAAACTCGAGCAAACACGCTATTTCAAAACCCTAAATTTTGGGTTGTGGCAGTATACTACTGTTGCATATCGATCACATCCGTCCAACTTAGCCAGCCTAATTGGACAGCTTAGATCGCGTTTCAGACGATCAAGGAGGTGCACATGAGTTCACGACCGACCCAATTTTTTTCTTACTCGATCAACTTGCCCAAGGGAAGCCAATGACACGTTAAACCGCTTGATTGAACTAGGGAGAATACGGCCGTCTCTAAACCCTAATTGGCATTTGCGGTAATACACCACTGTCGTAAATCGATCACCACCATCCATCTTCGCTGGCCTAGTTGAAAGGCTTAGATTTAATTTCAGGCAGCCCCGAAGATGTCAACGTGATCACTGTCTGCTCACCTTTACATGTGACCAATCACCCTGCTCGAGCTAACTCCCGATGCCTCGAATCGCATGCCCAAAGAGGATTGGCCGTGTGGCCCCCTAAACCCTAAAGTTGCATCAACATCAGTATACAACCGCCGCAAATCATCTCGTCCATCCAACTTCGCCAGCCTAGTTGGATGGTGTATATTTTATTTTTATAAAACCAACAAAGTAACATTGTGATCACCTGCCATCTCTCCTCCACAAGGAGTGATCGACCAAGAGATAGCTCGACCATAGGGTCCTCAAACGATTACCCAAAGATGGCCGATCGTTCCACTTTTAAGACACTCAGTCCGTGACTGATTCGATCGAGCTCAAAAAGAGGATGCTTTACATACATCGATTATAAGCAATGCTTTATAAATATTGATTTTACAAATAATTTATTATTTGACCTAAAAGCACCGTGTGTTGCTTTCAGTGATGAGTCCCATGACTCGACCCACTTACTCGAGACATCAAACATGTCACAAACTGGGGGATGCTCACTGGGGTATTGGTCTGGCGGTTTGCAGCTTGCGTCATGGAACGCACCCATGATGTGTTAGGAAAGAACGGACGGTTAATAACAACGAGATAGTAGGTAAAAGCGTGACCAGTTTCCCCTTATAGTGGAAACATGGTTATCACCACTCTTTACACAATTCCACTCCTCCATTTTCCCAATAACCTTCCTACGAGATCAGAGAGTGTTCGAACATGACTTGTATAAATAGGTTTTTAATCTATTTCGACATAAGGATAACACAAGTGTTATCAACACAAGTAGCCAGAAACCATTTTTATGATACAAGTCATAAAACAGCCACACCTTCATAATTCAACATTCTGATCTCAAACACCTTCTTCGCTTCCTTCCCTAAGATCAACCATTCTCCTTCACTTTGTGACCGAATTGAATCTGGAACGGCCATTTCTTGGTTTAGTCCAGAGTCTTACAGATTGATCTCTCGAACTCAAAAGTACTCATGTGCAGTACATTTGTTTAAGGTTTGAATTCGTTTCTCATCAACACACCCAAATTTACCAAAACCAGTAGAACCAATTTTTACCCTTAAACAACTGGCGACCACAGTGGGAGATTAATCTATCGGTTGCAAGATCAATTTTCAATTTCATTTCAATTCTCTCGAATTCAAGAGGGAGGATCTTAGGCATCAACACATTCGTTAACCCGATTTCATTTCAATCACCAATTTCAACTTCCACTCTGTGATGTATCTCCGTCAGCCAAATTCTCCGAAAACCATAATCGATCGAAGCACAATCACCATGGAAGGCATGAACAGGATATTAGAAGATGTCCTCGCAAACCAGGCTGAAATTGCAAGATGACAAGACGAGACGCTCTATCTTTTAAGGAGTATAGTAAAACGGTTGTGGAAGTCCGTGTTTCCGCCAACAGTGATGCAGACGGAATAGGTAATCGCATCGAACATGAACCGAAAGGAAACAATCAACAAAATCCAACCGGTGACAAAGGGACGAAGCCGTTTCACAAGGAAAAGAACTCATCAGGAATATCACAATATCCGCAGAATTAGGGTAGGGAATCAGCTTACGAAACTCTGTTGGAGATTCTATATCTCAAGACCCTTGCGGAAGTTCAGAAAGTTGTTCAACAATCCGCAGCCACGACCGCCCTGACTTTACCGAGCAGAGAAGCGCTTGAGGAAGGGGAAATTTGCCAAGACCCCCATGGAAACAAGAGCTTCACTAATGAACGATACTCGGTTCAACCACGTCGCAGCGCTGTGGTCATCGATGCAGGGCCCTCGATATAAGTTGCACTTCAGCAAAACCGCTAAGCTAAGTGATCTGCGTCTATGTCGACACATACTCACGCCTCAAATCCGCTCTTGAAACGAGCCTCGTATCAAATCCCACAAGAGTTTTCACGACAAAAGATGCAAACACAAGAAAAGCTAGACCCGGGGTACCCACATTTCCCATTTCCTATGAGGAAGGTTCTGGAGCTGCTAGAAGTTTCGGTGCAAGATGGAGTAGTTCAATTACCTCATGTATGGCGTCCACCAACTGATCAGGAGATGATTGATCCAAGATATTGCCATTACCAAAGATTCATCCATCACCCCACCAGTGAATGCAACAGCCTGAAACGCATTGTCTGGGAGAAAATTAATTCAGGGGAGCTGCGCCTAAGAACTGGGAATCTTTCCTCTCTCCACAAGCCAACGTGCGTAGTTTCACAGGAGAGATCGAATTAGCTGGGGACTTTTCATTAGCAGAGGTCGTTAGGAGAGGCACGTTACAATCACTTAGGTCGCAACCTGGATTTTAAGAAATTGTCTGGGAGAGCCCAATTTCGTTTGTTGGAACCTTGTCAACAAGTAAGTCTCGTTAAACGATTATTTGTGTACGAGAGACCTCTTGGAAATTTGTTGGGGACTAGCACACCTCCCATTTTCAGAATGAAATTAATACCATTTTTAATCTCCATGTTATATTTCCCTTTTCGTGTAATGTTTGCAATTTTCATGCAACATGCACAATTTAAGTTACATTACTTAAATCATAATTTCAGTCTGAATGGTCGACCCAAGCATAATTCCTTTCAGAAAACTACTCATGAATTATCCCAAAAGCAAATTCAAATATCCTCATAAAAGCAATCACTTGCTAGTTCAAAAACCAGAAAAAATCAAACCATGAAAGGAATTCCTCACGTCACTCAAAGAAACCTAAGAAATAAAATAGAAAGTATAAATCATTCAAGGGAAATCATCCAACAAAAACTCTCTCTTCTTTGCAAAAGCGTCTTTCATGTTCTAGAGAGCGGTCTGTTTCAGCTTCAACTCCTGGGACAATCTCTCGATTTCTGCCTCTTCCTGAGTAACGAGGTCCATGGAGGGAACATCATCCATATTTCCTTGCAGCTCTTGGACTTTAGAAAATCCTTCACATAACCAGGAGGCGTTAAACTCATACTTTACGAACACGTCTCGATGGAATTCCCAGCTTTGGACTACCTCCTCAGAAACGGGGCGTCCAGTCACACTGCACATACAATGAATGGAAGATAGGGATTCTTCAACTTGCTTAACCAATGAAAAGAGACTCTTAATCTTCTTGAAGGTGTCAATGTGGCCATGTTTCTTCCATATTTTGGTGTACAACTCCTCATACTTAGCCGTCACGCTGAATCCTCCAACCAGCACATGGTCTGTGTAAGGGGCGTCCAATGGAGGGTCAAAAATGGCTCTAGCGAGAGAGTATACAACTAATGCCGTACCGTTTCTGAGAGTTTATTTAGGGAAAACCACATCTACAACCATGGATGAAGCGTTTCCGTTCTCATCAGGAAGGGCAGAGTTGTTCTCTGCATCATCAGTCACCTCCTTGTTCTTTATGGCGGCCTCCTCCTGCAATCATTAGTTAATGTTTATTTCACATGAAAGAGTGAATCATCTCTGAAAGAAAGGTATACATAAGACGTACCAGTTCATCTTCCAGCTCGCTAGGACAATTGGATTCTCTACCACGTTTGGAAGTGCTTTCTCCATCGCTGTCATACCCTGAGTTTTCTTCATCTTCAACCTCATCCATATTGTGAATACCAATATTCCGCAGAGCACGTGTCACGATCTTAGTGGCCGCATACAAGATAACTGTATAATCCTTGTCGTACATAGGAACCCGAGCAGCAGAAGATACCTTCGTAGATCTACTTTATCTTCCCCCAAGAAGAAACATCTCGACGGTCAAGATGGATAAAGTAAAGCCTAGCCTAGGGGGAGGGCAGCTGGCGAAAGGACAAAGTTAGATAACAAATATAATCAGCATTAAATGCATAAATCTCTTATCTACATGCATAATCAAAGCACGTGGAGAGAGGTGATGTGGAAGAGTTCAACTGGAGGAAGCATGCGGCGAATGAAGGTACCATATGTACGAAAGGTATATCAGCAAACGATGGACCCAGAGGCAGCAAAGATATACCTGGAGTAGAAGGGGCTATAAATACCAAGCCTCACCAATAAACTAAGGGCATTCAATTTCTAGGAGAATGAGATCTAGTCTTAAGCTTATACCTCTTTAATGTTTCGAACTTAAGTAATTACTTCAACTTGAGTTCTCTCTATTACTTTGGGAAGTATTTAAGATCTTTTGTAACCACTACAACTTAATACAAACAAATCACTCATTACCCCGTGGACGTAGATGAAAGTCGAACCACGTTGTATCTTTTGTCTCATGATAACTTAGTAGCATTTACTTTATATTAGTGTTCTTTATTATTATTGCGATCTTGAGTATCTTTTACCACTTATCATTATCAGTTCAACAGAGACATCAATACTACTTAGTATCTGGTTCTCTGAGCTGTACACATTACGTAGACTACGGGAAAACGAGTAGTCACAGTTTGGCGCTAGAAGGTTTTGCTCACCAGCTTGAGTTTTTATATTTCGTCGTTAATTTTACTTACGCATCTGCTTTAACGAAGAGGCCTGAGTTTAACAACGATGGATCTCACTTTCTAGTGATTGGTTCGTCCATTGTTCTTGCAAGTTCTTTGAGTTCATAGCCTCTAAAGACTAGCAATCTCATAGATCTACAAAAGTTTTCACAAAAACGCACTCAAAAAACGATAAAACTTTTATTTTGTACTAAACCACCTTTTCCGACAAAGCATCTGTTAGATCTGAGTACCTCTGACTGCAGAGGAATCTCAGTGAGATTTTAAGGAAAAAAGATCTTCTAAAGCATTTAATAACCTTGTTTTTTGGGAAACCTGACACCTCTTTTTTAATTGGTTTTCAACGTTTAAGGTTGTTTCTTCCAAGGATGTCATAAAAATTTAATACCCATCTCTCATAATGTCATGTCAGTCATTTTTTTCTGAAAAAAGCTGCTTTGCCGTCTTCTGTGTCAGAGCATTAATTGCTACTTTTGACGAAGGCACCCAAGTAGCAAATTTCCGTCGTTTTTTCTGTAACAGCAGGATAAAAAGAGCCGAAGGCATGCAGAAACCAAGTGATGTACCAACAAGCTCACGACCAACAATCACGAGAGGAAGATCTCAAAAGCCGTATCAAGCAAACCAAAGAACTGAAGCAGAGGACGGACAAAGTGAAATAGCAAGAAGAACGATTGATAACAAAGCACCTATTCATGCTGAAGGGATGGGGCAAACATCGGGAGCTCAACCACTTTACGACATGTCATTACCGGAGCATCCTAATGTCACGCAGCCACCTGCGGCCAACGCAGGGTTACCCAGAACCTTAGTTCCTACGGGACGAGGGTTGGGAAACCTAACTCCAATCCCGATACATTCAGATGCACCAGTCATAGAAGAAGGAATGGATAACTCTGAGGATCCGGCCGACATTTTCTCCATAACCATGTTCACATTGTGAGCATCTTTGGGAAATGCCTCATCATAGTAGGATCGAGAGGGCTTGTAGGTTGAGTCCGTCTTGTCTGGATCGTGGTGCGTCCTCATGGTTCCCTTAGATGGGTTAGCCTTTGGTGGGTTAAGATCCACCCTTCGTCTTCCTGAGATAGCTCTGTTCTCACGCCTCTTTAACGGAGGGTGAGTTTGGTAACCCTCAATCTGTATGTCCAGCATGTCTTTGAGATTCTGGTTCTCCTGGGACATCTCGTGCATTGCATCCTCATGCTGCTTGTTACGGAGTAGCAAAGCTGCTACTTATGCTGCCATTTGTTCTTCGTTGTGGATTCGTCCACCCTGAGGTGTGCGAGAAGATGTGGAAAGAAATACAAGGGATGAAAACCAGCCATGCAGCTGCAAGGACAGAATAAGTGCTCCATGAAGCGACAACATCTTCGTTGTCTCTCTGCATTTTGAGGGATCCTATCCCTGCGAAATGCCCAGTACCTGCGTTTCGGACCTACTATCGTACCTCTGATCCCGCAACCCACCTATGATACTACACTCGTGTCTTTTCCCATTGGGAAAGAGATGAGGTAGTACTTTGTAGGTATTTTAATGCAAGATTGACAGGATCAGCATTGACGTGGTATGACAATTTACCAGCAAACTCAGTTGACTCCTTTGAGCAATTGTCTACGGTATTTTTGGAGACATACATGTACAACAAATCAACAAAGGCAGGGTTAGATAGTGTTGATGGTAGTTTTTAGTTCAGGGCTAAAATTGTAAAGCCTGTATTTAATGCGCTGTCACCCTGCAAAAGGAAAAGCCGTTTTAAAAGTAATGAGTGAAGAAAACCTCTTCACTTTATTTGAAGCAGTTCAATATAAACATGAAATTCACCCAGAATGGTGCGTGCAACGGCAATCCCAAATATCCTGTGAATTAGCATTATTAATTAATGCATGATTGGCCTAGTATTTTCCGTGCTATGTTCTCAGCCAAACTCTCATTATTGACATGAAATGACGATTAAATGTTCACTCTCAGCAGAGTAACATGAATCTCCCGAAGTGCCAATATTGAGATACGCATGAAATACCCACACATGCTACATTACTCCCTGACAAAGAGAGTCTCGAATCGATACGCTTTTCATTAAAGATAGCTCGATCGAACATGTTTAATTTCCTTAAGGAAAATCTAGATTGTTCATATCAGTCTCAGAAACGATCACGGCCACACAAGTTGGCCTCGCAATTTAACAAGCCTAGTCAAACCCTGGAAGGATTAGGAAATTATCGTGATGACCACCGGCGGGCCCACTTATGCCCTAGCCGGTCGAACATCACCATGCATCTCCATCGCTATCAAACGCCAACACTAAGTAGGGTGGACGCGCTGCTTGGGAGGATCTCGAACGAGCTTGAACTGTCCAAGACAGTCTCAAAACCATCGCAGCCGTCCAACTTCGCTTGCTTGCTTGGACGGGTTAGATGATCCCATGAGCAATTGGGGAAACGCTGACATGCACGCCGGCGGACCTACTTTCTCCTTGCTCGAACGACTTGCCCATGGTGGGGCCATTGAGCAATGAAACGCTTGCCCAAACCATGGCAAGCATGATGTTTCCAAACCCTAAATTGGGTCGCGGAAATACACTAGCGTCTTAAATCGATCACGACCATTCAACTTATCCAGCCTATTTGCATGGCTTAGATCGCGTTTAGGATCATCAGGAAGGTACGCATGCGTTCACCGTCAGCCCAACATTGGCCCCACGAGATCGATCTCCCCAAAGGATGCGAATGGCGTACCAAACCGCTTGGTCAAAGTCGCGTGGGCGTGGCTGTTTCAAAACCCTAATCAGGGTTTGCGGCAACACACATCTGTCGTAAATTGATCGTGACCATCCATCTTCACCAGCTTAAACGGATGGTGTAGATATAGACTCGTGAGGTCCCAAGGATGTAAACATGATCACCGTGGGCCCACCTTTGCGTGTGACCGGCCGGCCTATTCAGACTAGGGCCCGGCGCCCCGAAACGCACGCCCCAAAGGTGGCATGCCACACGGCTTTAAAACCCTTTGCGGCAATATATTTCTGTCGCAAATCGATCACGACCACTCATCTTTGCCGGTCAAATTGAGTGGCCTAGATCGAATCTTTGAGGGACCTAGAGGTGTATACATGCACGCCAGCGGGTCGTCTCCACGCATGCCTTGTCGGTCCATCCAAAATTAGCACCAATGCTTGGACTCGATCAGCCAAAGAGGGGATGTTTGCGTACCTCTGAAAAACCCTAAATTCCTTCAACGACAGCAAACATGTGGCGTAAATCATCTCGTCCGTCCAACTTTGCCAGTTTGGTCGGACGGCTTGGATTAAAAACTAGGCAATCTATAGAGTGCATCAATGATCACCGTCCGCCCCTCTGTCACAGGGAGTGATCGACCAGATGATGGCCCGCCCATGCGACCTCCAAACGATCACTCGAAGATGGTTGGATGTGCTGCTATTTTAAGACGCTTAATCCGCGACTTACTCAATCAAGATTTAAAACAGCGATGCTTCATGCATATCGATTGTTTTGCGCTTCTTTATTAAAAGCGATGCATTACATGCATCGAGCATGCACGATATTTCATGAATATCAATTCCATAAATAACTTAGTTGTTTAATATAATAGCACCGTATGCTATTTCTTGCGGCAGGTCCTACGACTTGACTCACTCATTGGAGACATCAAACATGTCACAAACTGGGGAATACTTATTGGGGTATTGGTCTGGCGGTTTACAGCGTGCGGCGTGCAACGCGCCCATTACGAGAACGTGTCAGGAAAGGTGGACGGTTAACAGTGATGAGGGAAGTGGGCAAAGGAGTGATCGTGTGACAATCACCTACATGACCCCACTACTCCATCACTCAACTTCCTCCATTTCCTACGAGATAAGGATTATGCCCAAATGACTTGTATAAATAGGTTCTTCAACCTATTTTCAAACAACACGAGAAAAACAAGTTGTTGTTAACACCTTATCCAGAAAACACCCATAACTGATAGCTTACATTATGCAAGCCAGTTCAACATTCTGATACAAGTCATAAACATCCAACACCTTCATAATCTCAACACCTTCTTCGCTTCTCTCCCTAAGATCAACCCCATTTCCTTCAGTTTGTGACCGAAGCAAGTCTGGAACGACCATTTCTTGGTTTAGGCCAGAATTGTACAGATTGATCTTTCGAATCTAAAGTACTCCCATACACTGCATTTGTTTAGGGTTTAGATTCGTTTCTCATCCACACACACCCAAATTTACCAAAACTAGCAGAAACGGTTTTAACCCATAAATAATTGGCGACCACGATGGGAGGTTGATCTCTCGGTTGCAAAAAAATCGATTACAATCTTCATTTCAATCTTCCTAAATTGTGAATGGGTAGATCTTAGTTCTAACACTCAGTCCTTAACCCGGTTCTATTCCAATCACCAATATCGATTTCTGCTCCGTGATGTATCCCTACCAGTTGAATTCTACGAAAATCACAAGTGATCAGAATCCAATCACTATGGAAGACATGGCCAGGATGTTAGAAGATGTTCTCGCGAACCAAGATAACATCACCGAGCATCAAGACGAGATACTTCATATCTAAGGAATGTAAACCGATTGTGGGAGGAATCGGCAAGCGTCCACCCAGCGAATGCCATCAACGATGCAGATATCAGACGTGAGCAGAAAGGAAACAATCCACAAGATTCAACCAACATCAAGGAGCCGAAACAGTTTCACGGGGAAACGACTCGCCAAGATAGTCATGCTACCGGAGATATAAAAGATAAGCACCTAGCTTACGAAGATTTGTTAAAAAATCTGTATCAAGAGACCCTCGCAGAAGTACGGAGAGTTATTCAACAATGCGCAGCCTCAACTGCTCATACTCTGCCAGAAGCACCTGAAGAAGGAGAAATCAACCAAGGACTTCAAGAAAACAAAGGTTGCACTAATGAACGGTGCTTAGTTCCACAACCTCATAGTGCTACTGTTACCGATGCAGAGTCCTTGAGAAAAGTTATGCGTTTACAAGATCGCCGAGCTAAATGTTTAGCGTTTGCGTCAACATACGCTCGCGTCTCTACTCCGTCCTTGAAACGAGCTTCGTACCAAAGTCCCCAGGAGTTCTCACAATGGCAGCCGTTAACGCAAGAGAAACCAGATCTGGAACACCCGCACTTCCCATTTCCAACAAGGAAGATTCTGGAATTACTAGAAGTTTGGGTACGAGACAAGGAAGTTCAATTACCTCCGATATGGTGTCTTCCAAATGATCAAGAGATGACGGACCCGAGGTATTTCCACTGCCACAGATTCATTCATCTCTCTACCAGTGAATGCAACGGTTTGAAGCATATTCTCCAAAGGAAGATTAACTCAGGAGAGTTACCCCCTTTCTCCGAAGATTAACGTGCGCAGTTTCATCGAAGTGATCGAACCAACTACGGGTTTATCGAGACGCGCCATAACAACTTGGATTCGAAGCGATCACCCTTGGAGAATTCAAGTCTCGTTCAACCGAGATCTTGTGAACAAGTATGTTTCGTTAAACAGTTTTACATTTTAAAAGCCCGATGGGGACTTGACGCATGCATACCACATCGAGGAAGGGATTCAATGATGCAGTTGTTCTGAGACACCACATTATCGTCCTTTTACATGTGTTCCCTTTTTATACAACATTTGCAATTTTTACGGGATACTTAGAAATATCGAATTCAAAACCAGAATTCCGGCTTTCAGCCGATTCAAACATAATTTCTTTCAGAAAGTCATTCATAAAATCATTTCAAAAATAAACCAATTCAAAAATTCAATCACCTACTAGTTCAAAAACTAGAAAATCAAACTGTGAAAGGAATTCCTCACATCACTCAAAACACCTAAAAGAGAAATATAAAAGAAAATGCGCAAGTATTTGAGGGAAGTCTTTCAGCAACAACTCGTTCTTTTTGAGCGCCTTTCATTTTGCGGAGAGCAGCCTGCTTCAGATTCAATTCCAAGGATAGCCTCTCGATCTCCTCCTCTTTCCGAGCAATGATGTCCACAGAGGGAGCTTCGATTGTTTCATCTTGCAGCTTCTGGATTTTAGAAAACCCTTCGTAGAACCAGGAAGCATTGAATTCAAACTTCATAAACACATCTCGGTGGAACTCCCAGTTTGAAACCACCTCTTCAGAAACAGTGCACCCAGTCACGCTTTTCATGACATGAATGGCGGATAAAGCTTCTTCGACACGTCAGACCAACAGACAATACAACCTTCAACCTTCTATAAGCGGTTTCACTGAAGCAGCAAAAGAAAAACCACCGAGATACAACATCCTGCGCGTCTAAAATCGCCCACTTCAACTCCATAACCACATGCACGACTGCCACAATGATAAAACAGCGTCCAAGATATTCCATATCTGGCTCGACGACAGCAACATCTATGAGGGGCGCCAGAATTTCGTCTCCGAAGAAGTAGTTGCATTACCAAAGGAGGTTGCGTCTGGGACTTAAGAGGTACATACAAACTCTCCATGTCAAGAGCTTCATCGTATTTATAGAACATTTTAGTTAAGTCATTCGTATGAGGGAACTTCCCTGCTCCTCAAAGTCATGATCCAAAGATGATAAAGGAAAAAGATTGTAGCTGGGACTGCTCAGCACTATCTATCTCAAAGATGCTGAATTTAGAGAGAACGTTATCATTATGATTCCAGGATGTCAAAAGACGAGGACATACGCAAGCACGCAGCGTAGACGCAAAGACGGCCTCATGATCAGCAACTCGTACGATCCTCATCAACATTTGGGTTCAACTCCAACTCTCTCCCAAATTATTTCTTCAGAGACCCAGCGTGACGACATCTATCAAGTTGAAAGCTCAATACATACTCGTGGGCAGGGGACTGTCTCCCTCTTCTCCATTCCATGAAGAAACATCAAGGAAGCTATCAGTTCCATCATTAACTTCTCCCTCTAATAACGAGATGATCTCTACCGTTATATGAAGACTGACAAGTTCGTGCAAGTAGTTACCATGCCTCTCCCTACCAGTCTCTTCTGATCAAGGCTACTTCCAAGAATCGTTGTTGCTTGTCATAGCTTCACCGTAGCAACAACCACTACGGACAGAGGTAACCAAACTTCTGCATATTTTGCTTTCCGATGGAGAAGTAATAGAGTCATCAATACGGAGGCGAGATGGTGATATCTTTATTATGGTACACCCACCGACCGTACAAGATAGAGCCATGCAACTCACGCTTGGGGACTGAGACTCAACATGAAATTCCTTCACCGTAAGTCAAGGACTTCTTCAATACAAGAGAGACGGTCAATCAAGAAGCATGTAATTTGCAAGAGAAAATCAAACTGAAGGAGAAGCCTCTTCAACGCACACTCCAGAAGCCGCTTCAACGCACGCTCTCTCCTGAAGCCGCTTCAACGCTCTCTCTCCTGAAGCCGCATAACACTCTTTCCCGAAGCCACTTCAACGTTCTCTTCAGAGGCTGAAGCCGCTTCAACACCTTACCAGCGAATACAATGGAAGCACATCTTCCACGAGAAAATAAGCTCAGGATAATTATACATGGGGACTTTTGTCACGCTGCTTACTCACGGGAGAGCCTGATACACCTAAAGACCAATCATGCGTGAAGGACATGCCTAGCGGAGACAGAGCTAAGTAACTATCCTTAAACTAAATGTTTTATATCTATTAGGCATATCAAATAAATTTTAAATCTCTTAGTGTTGAGACGTTCAAATTCCTCAACACTCACCATTGTGTTGCCAGGCGAACTGCCTTAACACATTTTCCTCTTAGTGTTGAGACGTTCAAATTCCTCAACACTCACCATTGTGTTGCCAGGCGAACCGCCTCAACACATTTTCCTCTTAGTGTTGAGACGTTCAAATTCCTCAACACTCCCCATTGTGTTGCCAGGAAAACTGCCTCAACCCATTTTCCTCTTAGTGTTGAGACGTTCAAATTACTCAACACTCACCATTGTGTTGCCAGGCAAACTGCCTCAACACATCCCTCCTCTTGGTGTTGAGACGTTCAAATTCCTCAACACTCACCATTGTGTTGCCAGGAAAACTACCTCAACACATCCCTCCTCTTGGTGTTGAGACGTGAAAATTCCTCAACACCACTACTATGTTGCCAGGCATGCTGCCTCAATACATCCTTTCTCTTAGTGTTGAGACGTGCAAAATCCTCAACACTCACCACTGTGTTGTCAGGCATGCTGCCTCTACACATCCTTTCTCTTAGTGTTGAGACGTGCAAAATCCTTAACACTCACCACTGTGTTGCCAGGCATGCTGCCTCAACACACCCTCCTCTTGGTGTTGAGACGTACAAATTCCTCAACACCACTATTCTGTTGTCAGGCATACTGCCTCAACACGTTTTCCTCTTAGTGTTGAGACATGCAAATTCCTCAACACCACAATTGTATTTCCAGGCATGCTGCCTCAATACATCCTTTCTCTTAGTGTTGAGACGTGCAAATTCCTCAACACTCACTACGTTGTTGTCGGGCATCACTGCCTCAACACATCTTCATCTTAGTGTTGAGATGCACAATCTCCTCATCACTCATCAGGTGTCACTGCCTCAACACATCATAGTTTTGACGGCTCTACCACCTCAACACCCATCTTTGTATTCAAGGATCAACTTCCTTAACACTCATCAATCGAGGCTCCACTACGTCGTTTTAGTGTTCTCGGCCTCAACGTACCAGAAGGGTGATTGTTGCTTGCCTCGACATTTGATTAAACATGTTCTGCTCAAAGGCCAAGACGACCTCTCTCTACTGGTAACGTCTGTTTACTCTTCTCATGAATTTTATTTCCGTCTGTCACCATCTATTTCTTACCCCGCAACAATGTCACCGTTACATGCTAAGCAGGGGACCTAATGTTGATGGTGGTTTTTATTCAGGGCTAAAATTGTAAATCCTGTATTTAATGTGTTATCACCCTGCAAAGGGAAAATCCGTTTAAGAAGTAATGAGTGAAAAAAACCTCTTCACTTTATTTGAAGCAATTCAATATAAACATGAAATTCACCCATAATGGTGCGTGTAACGACAATCCCAAATATTCTGTGAATTAGCATTATTAATTAATGCATGGTTGGACTAGTATATTCTGTGCTATGTTCTCAGCCGAACTCTCATTATTGACATGACATGACGATTAAGTGTTCACTCTCAGCAGAGTAACATGAATCTCCCGAAGTGCCAATATTGAGATAGCATGAAATACCCACACAGGCTACATTACTCCCTGACAAAGAGAGTCTCGAATCAATGCGCTTTTAATTAAAGACAACTCGATCGAACATGTTTAATTTCCTTAAGGAAAATCTAGATTGTCCATATCAGTCTCAGAAACGATCACGGCCACACAAGTTGGCCCCGCAATTTAGCAATCCTAGTTAAACCCTGGCAGGAATAGGCAATTATCGTGATGACCACCGTCGGTCTAACTTATGCCCTAGCCGGTCGAACATCACCATACATCTCCCAGCACCATCAAACGCAAACCCTAAGTAAGGTGGCCGCGCTGCTTGGAAGGAGCTCGAACGAGCTTGAACTGTCCAAGACAGTCTCAAAACCATCACAGCCGTCCAAATTCGCCCGCTTGCTTGGACGGGTTAGATGATCCCATGAGCAATTGGGGAAACGCTTAAATGCACGCCGGCGGCCCTACTTTCTCCTTGCTCGAACGAATGCCCATGGTGGGGCCATTGAGTAGTGAAACGCTTTCCCAAACCATGGCAAGCGTGATGTTTCCAAACCCATAAATTGGGTCACGGAAATACACTAGCGTCTTAAATCGATCACAACCATCCAACTTAGCCAACCTATTTGGATGGCTTAGATCGCGTTTAGGACCATCAGGAAGGTACACATGCGTTCACCGTCAGCCCAACATTGGCCCCACGAGATCGATCTCCACAAAGGAGGCAAACGACGTACCAAACCGCTTGGTAAAAGTCGCGTGGGCGTGGCTGTTTCAAAACCCTAATCAGGGTTTGCGGCAACACACATCTGTTGTAAATTGATCGTGACCATCCATCTTCATCAGCCTAAACGGACGGTGTAGATATAGACTCGAGAGGTCCCAAGGATGTCAACGTGATCACCGTGGGCCCACATTTGCGTGTGACCGGACGGCCTATGCATACTAGGGACCGGCGCCTCGAAACGCACTCCCCAAAGGTGGCATGCCACACGGATCTAAAACCCTTTGCGGCAATATATTTCTGTCACAAATCGATAACGACCACTCATCTTTGCCAGTCAAATTGAGTGGCCTAGATCGAATCTTTGAGGGACCGGGAGGTGAAGACATGAACGCCACCGGGCCATATCCACGCATGCCAAGTCGGTCCATCCAAAATTAGCACCAATGCTTGGATTCGATCAGCCAAAGAGGGGATGTTTGCGCACCTCTAAAGAACCCTAAATTCCTTCAACGGCAACAAACATGTGTCGTAAATCAATGGTTCTGGTGAGTTTATTATTGAGACAATCTATCTCAAGAGTTTTCACCTGGATTAATGATTCTAGTTTCTTCAATGAAGCTTTTAATTGAAGATTTTCTTGAAGAACCTCTCTATTCAAGAATTCGAAAAACTCTGTGTTGGACTCAAATTCTAAATCAGTACTTGAGTATGTGGATTTTGAGGGTTCATCACATCTATCAGACGTATTCAAACGGTTGACACTTAAAGATTTTTCTTCCACAGAATCATCAACAACGAATGCTGACAAAAGACGTTTATCACATCTAATGCTTCTTTTTACAGATTCTTTGATCTTTTCTGTTATCAATGGTTTATCAAACCAATCATTATTTGAATGACATTCAACAGTCCGAGACCAGTTAGAGGCTTCACTTGTGTCGGACACATCATTGAATGCAAATGTTTGAACAAAATTTTTATCAAGAATTTTTATCTTTCCAAAAAGAGTATTTTTGGAGAGGGCGTTGAGGTTATTTCCTCCATCGATGGTATGTTTTTTATAAACGTATTTATTATATTCAAATAGATTTCTAAGATATCCCAGGCATCTTTAGACTTAGTGCATACAGACACAAAATGCTGAAGATATGGGGTAATGGCATGTCTGATAGCATTCAAGCCGTCAGAATTTTTCTTTGCAGCAAGAATTTCTTATAGACTATATCTACCAACATCCTTAGGTACTGATACATCGCCTTTTGTATTAACCGGAGGATCATAGCCATTAATAACGCGTACCCATGTTTGAAAATCACGAGCTTGAAGAAAAGCACGCATCGCAACCTCCCACCATGGGTAGTTTGAACCATTGAAGACTAGTGGTACGTTAATAGAGATAGCACCTCTGTCCATAGAGTCAAATCGCTACAAACACAGACTTTTGAGGTCTTGAACGTGTGTGCCTGCTCTGATACCAATTGAAAATGTGGGGGTACAACAACCTCACCCAATATTTCGATTAGCAATCTGTATGGACTAACTCCAATATACTTTTTAGAGATCAACTAGACAGTCAGACTCAATCTAGAGAAAAGTATATCGAGGATTTAATATCTCAATCTCTTGATTTGATCTTTACTCAAGCAAATAGAAATCTGCGAGTCTTTATCAAATACAAGGATAAAAACTTAGATGGTACCAAAGACCAATATCCAAGGATCAATCAATTTCCAATCAACAACCAAAGGTTGGATTTCACAATTGATTGATACAATGCACAACCTGTGACATTTCAATTATATAACAAAATATAATGCGGACGAGGAAACCGCAAATGCAGAAAAATCCCGGGACTTAGTCCAGATTGAACACCACATTGTATTAAGACGCTACAGACACTAGCCTACTACAAACTAACTTCGGTCTGGACTCTAGTTGAACCCTAATCAATCTCACACTGATTCAAGGTACAATTGTGCTCCTTACGTCTCTGATCCCAGCAGGATACTACACACTTGATTCCCTTAGATGATCTCACCCACAACTAAGAGTTTCTACAACCCAAAGTCGAACACTTGATAAATAAATCTATCTCACACAGAAAAGTATATATAATTGAATAAATTTGTCTCCCACGGAAATAACCAAGAGTTTTTGTTCCGTCTTTTGATAAATCAAGGTGAACGGGAATTAATTGATAGACCAGACTTATATTCCCGAAAAACAGCTTAGTATTATCAATCACCTCACAATAATCTAAATCGTATGGTAGCAAAACTAGATATTGTGGAATCACAAACGATGAGACGAAGATGTTTGTGATTTCTTTTTATCTTGCCCTATCAGGGATATAATCTCAAGCCAATTATTCAATTGAACTCGTACGATAGAAAATGTCAAGATCAGATCGCTCAACTACAAGAAAAGTAGTTTCGTCTGGCTTCACAGTCCCAATGAAGTCTTTCAGTCGTTAACCTATAGGGTCTCGAGAAGAAACCTAAGGTTAAATGAGAATCGACTCTAGCAAACCAACTAGTATCACACAGGAGGTGTGGGTATTAGTTTTTCCAGATGCTAGATGTCTCCTTTATATAGTTTTCAAATCAGGGTTTGCAATCTAAGTTACCTTGGTAACAAAGCATTCAATATCCACCGTTAGATGAAAAACCTGATTCAACCAAGCTAATATATTTCAACCGTTAGATCAAAAATTAGCTTGTCACACACACAAATGAAATGTATTCATTTAGATTTGAGTAACCGTACCTAAACGTGTACACTTAGTTGGTTCACAAATAGTTAACAAATGGTTAGCCATATGAGCACTTTCATATTAACCGTATTCATCTTTCTCATAACTAGTTCAAATGACTCATAAGAACTAGTTGAAGAGTTGTTCAATTGCTTAGGTCTTTATTCAATTGAAACAAAATCGGTTTGATCCACTTGAATCAATTCATGAAAAATATAGCCACGGTTAGCAAAGATTGCATTCCTTATAATTTATTATTTTAAGTTCATGAACTACCGATTTGAGATATCACCAGTTTGAGTACGCGTACGGCTATGCGTACCTTAGCTACCAGATTTGAGTTTACAAACTCAGCAGAAATTTTCGGTTCGAAAACTTCCGTGAGTACGCATACCTAAGGTGACTGGTTTACTAGTTTGCAAACTTACAAACTCCAGCAGAAATTTTTGGTATGAAAACTTTTATGGGTACGCGTACGGGTACGCATACTCAACCTGTCTCCTTCACCAATACCGCATGCACACATATGCACGCACTTGGATTCCGGCACATGGATTTATACATTAATGTGCGAACATACTATATATGCTTATATCCATATATGGTAATCTCAACTCTACATTTCAAGCATTGAAACATTCTTCTATAATTTATGACAATCGTTATTCACGACTATCGTCATCAAAGCTATTTTCAAGATTGAAACGTCATCATGACTTTCTTCACGGGTAAAGATGAAAATGGTTTAAGTGAAATCTTACCAACACATATTTCGAGAAAAAGATAGGCGAGTAAACTCGACTCGAAATAGCAAATGTGTATGTATGAAAACTATCATACTTATACGACTTTGTCTCAAGAGTAGGAGATAGAATTGACTTCTGAGTGATAGATAAGATCAAGTCTCCACATACCTTTTAGTCGGATTAAGTTCCACCGGTTACTCGAGTAGTTCTTCGTCTTCGTAAGATGATCGCCATGGAGTCTGGAGCTTCAACTACACTTGACTATCCTAGACCGAGACTTAGTCATAAGTAAACTAGAAATCAAGAAATATAGTTTTGATCACTAATATTGACAAACATGCTTGAGATAGCAACGCATGCGAGTTCGACTGAGCAATGCTCTAACAAGTTTAGTTGCCAAAACTATAAGTCCTGATTTTTAGTCAACTTATAGCTAAGTCTCGGATTAGGATAGAAAGTGTAGTTGAGCATTAGACTTCATGGCGTTTATCAATTGAAGACGAAGAACTACTAAGGGGAGCTTGTGGAACTTCATCAATAAAAGGTATGTGGAGACTTGAACTCATCTATCACTCAAAAGTCTATCTACTCTATCTCCTATTTAAGATAAAAGTCGTATAGCTATATAGACTTCGATTATACGCACATGATATTTCGATCTGAGTTTAACTCACTTACATATTTATCGAAATATTTGTTGGTAAGCTTTCGCTTTAACCAAGTTCATTTTATATTCTTGACGAAAGTCAAAAGATGATCATGTGGAATTTGCCTTGTAACATCGTACATGATTTGTGTGAGATAGTAATTTGATTTAGACTCAGAATATTTCGTGTTGATCATTCAATCACTTGAAAATTACTTTAAAGCTAATAGTTTATGTGAGATAGCTATTATCATCTTCTAAGAATGTTTCAATGATTCAAATGGGAGTTTAGAACAAATAACCATGATTGGATATAACACAGTATACGTACTTGTATGCTAACTGTTGCATGTTAATCCAAGTCCGGGAACCATAGTATGCATACCCGTGTGCGTACTGGTTGGTTATTGAAAGTCCGGGAACTTAATATGCATACTAGTATGCGTACTGTCATGAGTTTTAAGTTCCAGAAATTCAACTAAGTCTGGAAGGCATGCGTACCCTTTCGCATAATGGCGAACCCAAACTAAGTTCGGCTACTTAGGTATGTGTACCCGTTTGCATACTTGAGTAGGTTATGTTCTAAAATCGGTTTGTTCATGAACTAATACATATATATATTAAGGAATGAAATCTTTTGCAAACCGTGAATATAATGTTCATGAATTGATTCGAGTGAATCAAAATCGATTTTGCTTCAACTGTGTCTTATATACTTCTCGGAGAATATCAAAAATTGAACAACTCTAGAACTAGTTTCATTTGAGTCAATTGTACTAGTTATGGTTATGATGAATATGGTTGATATGCAAGTGTTCATATAGCAAACTTCGGTTAACTATTGTTGAGCCAACAATGTGTACATGTTTAGGTACGGTTACTCATATCTAAATGAAGTGACTTTTCATCTGTGTGTAACAAGCGAAGTTCGATCTAATGGTTGAAAGATATTAGCTTGAGTCTAATCAGATTTTCATCTAACGGCGAATATTGAATGCTTTGTTACCAAGGTAACATTGATTGCAAACCCTGATTTGAAGACTATATAAGAGAGAACTCTTGTAACTGGGAAACCTAATCCCCACACCTCATGTGTGATACTAGTTGCAACTAGAGTCGATTCTCATTTAACCTTAGGTTTTTCCAAAACCCAGTAGGTTAACGACTTGAAGACTTCATTGGGATTGTGAAGCCAGATCCAACTATTTTTCCACAATATCTTGTTTCTCTACCATAAGATTAAGATTATTGTGAGGTGACTGATATTACTAGGCTGTTCTTCGCGAATATAAGTCCGTTGTATCAATTGGTTCCTGTTCACCTTGATTTATCAAAATACGGAATAAAACTCATAGGTATATCTGTGGGAGACATATTTATCTATTCAATAGACTTTTCTATGTGAGACATGTTGGTTTATCAAGTCTTCGACTTTGGGTTGTAGCAACTTTTAGTTGTGGGTGAGATCAGCTAAGGGAATCAAGTGCGTAGAATCCGGCATGGTTCTATAGTCGTAAGGAACGTGACTGTACCTTGATCAGTGTGAGATTGTTTAGGGCTCAACTACATTCCAGTCCAGAGTTAACTTGAAGTGGGCTAGTGTCTGTAGCGGCTTAATACAATGTGGTGTTCAAATCTGGACAAGGTCCTGGGATTTTTCTGCATTTGCGGTTTCCTCGTTAAAAAATTTTCTGGTGTTTGTGTTATTTCTTTTCCGCATTATATTTGTTTATACAATTAAAATATCACAGGTTGTGCGTAAGTTCAACCAATTGTGAATCCAACCTTTGGTTGTTGATTAAATTGATTGACGCTTGGATATTGGTTTTTGGTACCGTCCAAGTTATTTCTTATATTAATCGGGATCGCAAATTCCTATTTGTTTGATTGCATATTGAATTGAGAAATTGAGATACAACTCTTGGATATACTTTTTAAAAGATTTAGTCTGGCTGTCTAGTTGATTCCCTTGAAAGTATATTGGAGTTAGTCCATAAAGATTGCTAAGCGAAATATTGGGTGTGTTTGTTAGACCCCCGCTTTTTCAGGTTCAACCGGGCTATGCTCTAAGAATCTTCCCCTTTCTCAATTTTAGTGAGAAAACTCTTATTATATATGGAGCTAAACGAATTACAAAATAACTCATTCTTCATACGCTTGATTCCAAGTTTCAATAGCACAATAACCTGCATATATTCAATAAATAAATGTCGTTGTTGACATTTGAATAACAAAAGCTTTTACTCACCCTAAAGGCAAGCTAGGTAAATATTCAATCCGAACGTCTTTGTTATTCCCTTTTTGTAGTATTAAATACTACACAACATGATGATATTTTTCTCCCCCTTATCAATGCTTTACTCTTTCGTTATATATAACGTTTAAGCACAAATGTCCTTTACTAGTGATTAAAATCACTTGTTTACTCCATATATTTCTCTCCCTTTTTGTCGCAAAAATGACAAAGGTTCGAGCAAATAAAAGATAAACCTAAAAGATCTTTCAAATCTATAAGACTTGTACAACCTACAAGAGTTAAGCACGAAGGTTTCACATACCATTTCAGATAATCAATATTAAAAATGAAACTACAAAAGTAATTTATTTTCAATATGTTACCTAAGAAACAATTTCCCAAAGCAATTTTCCCTTTAGTCCGACAAATCGACTAAGATACTTAATTTTATTGTTGAACCGATTGTGTATGTACAATCGCTTATTTCGACAAGACACTAGGTTAGTTAACTAGTTTTTTTCAAGGCATTCGATAAGAATTGAATAACTGAATCCTCCAATTGATAAGTCTAATTAAGATCAAAATTAACTTAGTTTCTCTTATCTAGAATCATATGGACTAAACATATGACTTCGTATTTTTTGTTAAGCCGAAAACAATTGATACAAAGCAAAAGGAATTGACTTGTTGTTGTTTTTCTCAACCGGAAGCAATTGAACAAATATAATCATTGTAAACACCGCAATTGCACTGAATTTTGTTAAGCAATAACACTTGATACCTAGTAATAAAGATGATACCAGAAAACATAAGCCAAATAAATTGACACAGTTTTTCTTAACCGGAAACAATTGAATCTAAAAAATCAATCCACATAGCATAATGGAACATATTAATTGTACCAAAATTTTGTTAAGCAAAAGAAAAAATATATGCAATGAACTCAATCTTTTCTTAAATAGGAAAAACGATTAACTATCAATAAAAATCGTTACCTCAATTTCCGCAGCCACTTCTCCACAGAAAGATATATTGTTTAAGCGCAAGTTCAAATAAGAACTCTTCCAGTCATCCTCTCGCAAGAACAAAAGAACAACAACAAAAGCAACCTTTACCAGAGAAAGGTTGAATCGGTTTTAACTAATGCGTGCCAATAGCAAAAGTTTAAATCGAAAAATGTAAGGTACTAATGTACTTTTACAACACCAATAGACTTTCTAAGATTCTCAAAGGTTTTACGGTCTAATGGTTTTGTAAGATTATCAGCTAGCTCTCATTCACAAGGAACATACTCTAGTTTTATAACCTCATTCTCATATCGATCTCGAATAAAGTGATACCTAATATTAATATGTTTTGTACGAGAATGTTCAATTGGATTTTATGTTAGACGAATAGCACTTGAGTTATCGCAGAGAATAATCATAGTTGAAATATTTATGCCATAATAAATAAGCATTTGCTTCATCCACATGAGTTGAGTACAACAGGTACCCGCAGCTATGTATTCTGCTTCACAAGTTGAGAAAGACTGCGAATTTTATTTCTTACTATGCCAAGCTACAAGATTTTGGCCAACATAGAAACAACCACCAGACGTACTTTTTTGATCTTCTACACTTCCTGCCCAATTAGCGTTTGAGTAGTCAACGAGACTGTTATTAGTGTCCATTGAATAGGACAGACCATAATCCATGGTACCTCTGACATATCTTATGATTCTTTTAACAACCTTTAGATGTGATTCTTTTGGATTTGCTTGAAATCTAGCACAACATCCTACACTGAAAGCAATATGTGGTCTTGTTGCGGTTAAATATAACAGACTTCCTATCATGGATTGATACAACTTCTAATCAACAAAATTTTTCATTAGGATCAGATTGAAGTTTACCAGTAGTTGGCATTGGAGTTGCCATAGGAGTTGCATCTTTTAAATCGAATTTTTCGATCAAATTTCTGGCATATTTTTCTTGAGATAGAAGAATATTGTCTTTTTGTTGTTGAATTTGCAAACCTAGGTGAAAAAGCGGGGGTCTAACAACCACACCCAATATTTCGTTTAGGCAATATATATGGACTAACTCCAATATACCTCCAAGAGAATCAACTAGTAGTCAGACTCAATCAAGGAAAATAGATCTAAGAGTTATATCTCAATTTCTCAAATCAATCTGCAATCGAACAGATAGAAATCTGTGATCCGGGTTAATATGGGAAATATAGACTTATAAGGTCTTGAACGTGTTTGCCTGCTCTGATACCAATTGAAAAGCCGTGGGTCTAACAACCACACCCGATATTTTTCTTAGCAATCCGTATGGACTAACTCCAATATACTTTCAAGAGAATCAACTAGACAGTCAGACTCAATCTTAAGAAAAATATATCTAAGAGTTATATCTCTATTTCTCAATTCAATCTGCAATCAAACAAATAGGAATTTGCGATCCCGGTTGAATATATGAAATAACTTGGACGGTATCAAAAACCAATATCCAAGTGTCAATCAATTTAATTAATAACCAAAGTTTGGATTCACAGTTGATTGAACATACACATAATCTGTGATATTTCGATTATATAAACAAATATAATGCGCAAAAGAAATAACACAGACACCAAAAAATTTGTTAACGAGGAAAACGCAAACGCAGAAAAACCCATGGACCTAGTCCATATTTGAACACCATACTATATTAAGCCGCTACAGACACTAGCCTACTCCAAGTTAACTTTGGACTAGAATGTAATTGAGCCCTAACTAATCTCACACTGATCAAGGTACAGTTGAGTTCCTTACGCCTCTAGAACCACGGTGGATTGTGCGCACTTGATTCCCTTAGCTGATCTCACCCACAACTAAGAGTTGCTACGACCCAAAGTCGAAGACTTGATAAACCAATATATCTCACACATAAAAGTCTATTGAATAGATAAATCTGTCTCCCACAGATATACCTATGAGTTTTGTTCCGTCTCTTGATAAATCAAGGTGAACAAGAACCAATTGATACACCGGACTTATATTCTCGAAGAACAACCTAGTAATATAAATCACCTCAAAATAATCTTAATCGTATGGTAGCGAAACAAGATATTGTGGAATCACAAACGATGAGACGAAGATGTTTGTGACTACTTTTTATCTTGCCTATCAGAGATTAAATCTCGAGCGAATCTTGGAGAAGATAGTACGCAATCACGATAGAAAAAAATCAAGATCAGAACACGCAACTACAGAGAAAATAATTGGGTCTGGCTTCATAATCCCAATGAAGTCTTCAAGTCGTTAACTTACTAGGTTTTGGAGAAACCTAAGGTTAAAGGAGAATCGACTCTAGTCGCAACTAGTATCACACATGAGGTGCGGGATTAGGTTTCCCAGTTGCTAGAGTTCTCCCTTATATAGTCTTCAAATCAGGGTTTGTTATCAATGTTACCTTGGTAACAAAGCATTCAATATTCACCGTTAGATGAAAACCTTATTAGACTCAAGCTAATATCTTTCAACCGTTAGATCGAACTTAGCTTGTTACACACAAATGAAAAGTGACTTCATTTAGATATGAGTAACCGTACCTAAATGTGTACACCTTGTTGGCTCAACAATAGTTAACCGAAGTTAGCCATATGAACACTTTCATATCAACCATATTCATCTTAACCATAACTAGTTCAAATGACTCAAATGAATCTAGTTCTAGAGTTGTTTAATTGTTTATATTCTCGTAGAAGTATACAAGACACAGTTGAAGCAAAATCAATTTTGATTCACTCGAATCAATTCATGAACATTATAGCCGCGGTTTGCAAAAGATTGCATTCCTTAATATATAAATGTATTAGTTCATGAACAAACCGATTTTAGAACATAACCTACTCAAGTACGCATACCTAAGTGGCCAGACTTAGTTTGGGTTCGCCATTTAGCGAACGGGTACGCATGCCTTCCAAACTCAGTTGAATTTACGGAACTTGGAACTCACGCCAGTACGCATACCGGTATGTATACTAAGTTCCAGAACTTTCATTAACCAACCAGGTATGCATACTATGGTTCCCGAACTTGGAATAATATGCAACATTTAGTATACAAGTACGCATACCATGCTATATCCAATCATGGTTATTTGTTATAAACTCCCATTTTAATCATCGAAACATTCTTAGAAGACGACAACAGTTGTCTCACACAACCTATTAGCTTCAAAGCAATTTTCAAGTGATCGAATGATCAATACAAAACATTCCATGTCTAAATGAAATGACTGTCTCACACAAATCATGTAAGATGTTACAAGGCGATTTTCACATATTTCGAGATGAACTTGGTTTAAATGAAAGCTTACCAACACATATTTCGAGAAATATGTAAGCAAGTTAAACTCAGATCGAAATATCAAATGTGTATAATCGAAGTCTATATAGCTATACGACTTTTGTCTCAAATAGGAGATAGAATTGATAGACTTTTGAGTGATAGATGAGTTTAAATCTCCACATACCTTTTTTGATAAAGTTCCACAAGCTTCCCTTAGTAGTTCTTCGTCTTCAATTGATGAACGTCGTGAAGTCTAATTCTCAACTACACTTTCTATCCTAATCCGAGACTTAGCTATAAGTAGACTAGAAATCACGACTTATAATTTTGGCAACTAAACTTGATAAACAAGCTTGAGATAGTAACGCCTGCGAGTTCGAACAAAATGCTCTAACCGAACCCACCAAACGTTGGTATGTCAAGTTTGGTTGTCATATTTTAGTATCAAAACTCATCTAGAGTCGCTTGATTAAATACTAGAGTCAACTTCGTTTAGGTTAGACTAGAAAGTCTAGGAATGTTGAGACATACAAGTATTATTCCGAAGACCTGAAGAATGTGAAGAAGTAACGACTACAAAGACGACATCATCCTTCCTCTTGAGGTTAGTAATATCGACTTGATCTTGGTTCCATTCTTAACGTATCTTTCAAGTCGGTTTATATCGAAAAAATAACATGCGAAGATGTATCTAGTGGTTAAACTTGGTCATAACATTATGATCTATTGTATAATGCTTATTTTTTGAACTTCGTAAATACGACATCGACATAATTTGTTGTATATATGTATGATTTCACCCTAGGAAGCAATATTTTATAACATTTGTTTAAAGGAAGTACATATATGAACTTGTTTCATAATTGAAAGGAAATCATGATTGGTGAGGTTCTTTATTGAATATCTTTTGATTGACCAATATAAGATGACCAGGTAGAACCTACTTAACTTGTTGAGATTTATGGTATAACCGGTCATAACATATATAATATAGCTAGTTATAATCGGCCACAAGTTACATTGAAAATCAAGGTGTAACCGATCACAAGCTATATTGGAATGCAAGTTATAATCGGTCAAGTGTTACTTTGGAATCCAAGGTATAGCCGGTCACAAGATGAATTTGGAAGCTAGTTGTAATAAGTTAAAATCTACCTTTGGAAAGCAAGGTGTAACCAATCACGGGCTACTTCGGGAAGCAAGGTGTAACCAGTCACAAGCTACTTTGTGGGTCAAGGTGTAACTGATTACAACCAATCTTGGGAATCATGTTATAACCGGTCACAACATATTTTGGAGTGATGGTATAGTCGGTTCCATGAGCAAAACCAAGTTCCATGATTCACATATTTCTTCATATGTGTGTGAATCAGGGCTTTGGGTTTGCTAAGATGAGAAGCTTCTAGATGTCAACATTATTTGAACATGTACATAACTCTTATTATTAATTGTTCAAAGATATTTCTTGATACTCAAGGTGATCTCAGATCCGAAAAAGTGAAAAAGCATTTAATGATTATTTTCATCATATATATTTTAATTACCATCAACTAAAGCATATCCTCTGAAAATTATTATTAGTTAATGTGCTAGACTAATAATAGAAGTTTTCTATGAGAGTTTTCGGAAATATGGTTTGGCATTTATGTGGAAATAGTAAAACCGAAATTAGCTACTTTAATGAGAATATCTTGAGAATATTTTCGGTTTTGGAATTTCCTTGTTGTCCAAACAACCTTGGTGAGTAAATACTTGAGTTTCCATTTCTTGCAAACCATCCTAAGAGCCAGGAAAACTTCATTCTTATTGTTTCTGGTGGAGTCGTCTATGCGGAGAGGAAAGTACCATAATTAGGGGAAATTTCTTACGACCGCACGTTTAAAGACTTCTGTGGTATCAAGAATCTCTACGAGTAACGTTGGTGGGAAACTAGATAATTGCATTGTTATTGTAATATTCAATTATTGGTTTGATTGACTAACGGTTGTTGAAACTTTGATTACACCTAGTTTGTTTATTCTTGAGAACCTTCTCTTCTGATATAAGGCTCACTCAAACTAGATCAAAGTATTGATGGGATCTTTAGAATCATCTTCGTATCTAAAGACAACTTATGATAATCCATTGTTAACAGACTCCGTTTTGTGTGTGATTGATCACAAGAGATTTCAAGGGGTGTTGTGTAGGTTATTATTGAAGATAAACGAAGATTTGAATACGACGAAGTTTTTCTTATTAGTTTTCGTATCTTGTGAATTGTGTGCACGATCCTTGATCGGTTAGGATCCAACAAGATTCGATTTATTTTTTGATAGACTTGATTGACTAGTTGCGTGAGATCGATATCACCTTATAATTTTTCTTTGAGATCTATATTTGATTGCGAATCTACAGTTTGGTTATTTCGGCAATCAAAAGATATAATGATCTAACCATACAAAGTAGTTTATTAGATTAAACAGAAGAGCCTTTGTCAATGACTCATAATATCTTATTACCAAGATTGAATAGATTGGTTACCAAACAGATTTATCCTTTAATGTTTGGAATACGATATAAAGGATTGGTGATTCACGTGCGTGACTCTAGAAGTCGAAGGCGCATGAATACTTAAGGAAACTAAATAGCTAGGGGTAGTCTACTTGGTCTCAACTATACCAAGTTGGATCTTGTATAGCGGCTTAATTCTGAGAGTATTCAAAACTGGACAGGGTCCCAAGGTTTTTCTGCATTTGCGGTTTCTTCGTTAACAAAATCTTGCTATGCCATTTAATTTATTATTCCGTATTATAATTGTTTTATTATAATTAAAGTAAATTGCGCTTGTACGTTAATCTGAAACACTTGATATTGATCCTATAGAGTTTTAGTTATTATCGAACCTATTATTAAGTGATCACTTTGTTGTTGTATCGTCTCGATCTTGAATCCATAGTCAATCACACAAGTGATCTTGTTGTTGTATTGTCTCGATCTCGTATCCATAGACGAACATACGAAGTGTGCACCGAAGTTGTTATATTGTCTCGACTCTTTCCATAGACGATCACAAGGACTTATAGGTTGATTAATAAGATATTGTGGTGTATTTGGGTACCTTCATCTTTTCAGAGAATATTCGTATTTTCTTGTCTTCTTTTTATATGAAGCATCAAACTATACTGTTTGTGGAAAACTATTTACCCCAACAATCCAATAGTATTTGATGATCTCCAAGCGCACATAGAGGGGGTACCCGCAAAAAAAAATACTCTAGCGCTCAAGTTAGTCTAAGTATTTACAAGGGAATTTTCAAGGGTTTGATTGCGTACCTTACTTAGGATTTTTTATTTCCTTTTACAGGTTAAGCGAGTCTCTAGGTAAGACTCTTTTGCGTCATATCCGCTCATGCTACTAATCCACCCTATCATAAGATTGACTCTAATACTTTCACGAATATTCATAGGGTTTACGAGATAAATTTTCAAATGTATAAATAATTGTGACTGGAGACCGTAATTGTATCCAGGGAGCCAACAGTCTAGGCTGGCAGCTTGGGCCGATGACTTGAACTGGCGATCTGACTCATACCCGCTATAATTTGTATATGGTACACACATATATAAGTAGAATTGCTATGAAGATCACATTTTCTAAAATTACATCCTGGATGTTTACCATTATAAATAGCTATATGTTTGTTATTTATCTTTCTGTTATTCAAAATTTTGATAAACCATGGAAGTTCTTCGTGTGTAGAAGAAATCAATTCTTTGGGATCAGGTGTAACATTGTCAAAAACAACCATACACTTATATTTCCAAATGAACCAGAGGATGTAAGCATAAGTATCTCTGTTACTTCCATCTTTCACCCGCTATAAACAACAATCTTTAAAACAACGTTAGCATCATTATAGAATTGTCTGATAGAGATAAATCTCTTTAAATAGCTTCTGCAAAGATACATATGGTAAAGACATGATCCACACACTCACCTACCATATTGTTACATAAGGGGCATTGAATGTCTATCGATTATATCTAACCTTTCTTTCACATGATTCCAAATGAAGATTACAAACGGAGATAAAATAGAAATTAACAAAATTTCGAGGTAGTCTATCATTGTTTTGAAAATTTTGTAATTTTTTTTTCTCGGATGATCAATTACTATTATTTGTTTTTGATTTCTTACTACTTGTTATAACTTTTCACATCTAATTTTATTTTGTCATTGAATATACACCATTGAATAGAGAATCCTAATCCACATCACCACTTATCACATCAATACACTGTTGAAAAGGAGGGGGTACCAAGTACGCCATCAATTTTTTCGTTCGACAACTTGTACGGACAAAACCTAACATAATTGCAAGTAAACCAACTTAATGATCCTTTACAAAATGTATATATAGTTTATATCTCTATCTCTTCTCAATCAAAAAGTCTAGACAACGGATTATGTGAACCTGATTGTTAAGAAGAGTACTTGAACGATCCCAAAAATCAATATCCAAGATCAATCTAATCGTATCCAAATAGTCAGATTCGAATTGTGCCAAGTAAGAAACTTGTTATTTATCTTTGAAGATGCAAATTCTACAAGATACGAGTCTCGTAATTGATATTAATTATATGGGCGTATCTACTAAGATTGAATACATATTACTTGCTTAAATCCTATTATTAAGATAAACTATATAATGATGAAAGGGAAAAACACAAGATACCAGAAGTTTTGTTAACGAGGTAACCGCAATAGCAGAAAAACCTGGGATATCGTCCAGATTTGAACACCAAACTATATTAAGCGGCTACAGACACTAGCCTACTATCAGAATTCGTACTGGAATATAGTTGATACGGAATCCACCCTCCAAGCGATTCAGTTACAGTCACGCTCCTTATGTCTCTTGAACCTCGTAAGGCTCTACGCAACTGATTCCCTTAGCTGACGTCTTTCACATCCTAAGAGTTGCTTCAACCTAAGTGAAGACTTTTGATACAAATATGACTTTAATAGACAAGCCTATTTGGTTTCCCTTTAGATCAAAAATCAAGGCTTGGAAATCTGTTTGCAATACTTAAAGCTAGCAAACCTCACAATCTGGAACACTTACACTCAGTTAGTTGAGAAGCCTGGATTTTTAACCACCTTTTAAGAACAATCTTGAACCAATCAATTCAGAAAATCTTTCAGATATCTATCTGGAGGAATTACAAAGTCTGAGATGAAGAGAACTTTGATTTCTATATATCTTTCCTAGAAGAGATTACGAAAACCTCGATAACATAAAAGCAAGATCAGGATTCACAAACTATCAAGGCAAAGATAGTCAGAACCGGTTTCACAAATCCCCAAGTGAAGTCTTTAGTAGTAGACCTAATTATGTTTCTCAGAGGAAACCTAAGTCAATAGAGGACGACTCTAGCTGTTAACTAGGACACAAAGTGTCAGTGATTGAATTTCTCAGTTGAAAGAATATCTCTATTTATGGATGTTAAAGAATGAGAGTTGCTTTAATTCAAGCTAAGATAACTTTAGATTCAAGTAAAAACTTTCTATGTTTATGTGAAACTCTAATTAGGGTTTCAATCAAGCATGTGAGAAGTTAGTCTTGAAACTTACGTATAAGAACATACATAATGGTCCGGTTACGGAACCGTGTATAATGACCGTTCTTGCAAATATGCCTTATGAACTATAAACAGTTTGATGTTCATTTAGACACTTCAGAATTTAATCTTGATCCACATACACAAGTATTTTAGTGATCAATGATGTCTTAAAGGTGTTTATGACAGTCATAACAATTTTAAACGTATTTAAAAAATAAGTCTTTGAGCATCTGCTAAATTTTACTTGGACCATTGGTAAAACGATTTGTGAACCATAAGGCGTAGTTCACGAGTCAGGGTACTACATTTTGTGAACCTGGTTTTCCAGTCCTACTGCGGCTCGTGAACCCAGATGACAACACTTTGTGAACTGGGTTCGCCAATCGTTAGCCTTTTTCACCAATATTTAAAATTCAGATCACCATACTCTGTGAACCGGGTTCGTGAACTGTCATGTTCTGAACTTAAGATTTGCAAATCGGTTCGCCACCTTCATGTATTCCAGAAACTGATATATCTATGGTTTGCGAGATGGTTCACCAATCTATCCTGAGTCGAAATAATCGAACTTCTGAATTTCTCTCTTTTATATTTTGAAACATTCCCAAATGATAGAACCATTGCTTGTGAAATCTTTGATATTTTGATATTAAAAGACTTTTGAACTTCCAATGTTTGAATCATTTCGAGATGTTTAACAAGGAATGCTTGACTCGAAATTTCTTGTTTGGAAGAAGTCTACTAGAATTCTCATAAAGACAGAATACTAAAGCTTGTGAGTAAATAGAATGGTTCAGTCTTCACATACCTTGTTGATGAAGTTCTCCAAATATCTTCGTCGATCTTCAATCTTCGAGGGTGATGTCTGATATTCAACTACCAACTTCTATACCTAGTCCGAGACTTGACTTAACAGACTATAAATCAAGATATAGTTTTGATCAACTAATATTGACAAAAAGCCTGAGATAAAAAAACTCGTGGTTCAACCGAGCAGTGCTCTGACAACTATTATACAAGTTGAACATAGACCTAATGCGAAATACACCATTAAATAGAGAAACCTAATTTCGCATCAACAATGAATATTAGTACAATCGGTAGTCTGCCACTTTGGTGACGCAATTAACATTTAACAAATTAAACAACAACATGTTTCATAAGAGAAGTTATGCTAGAGTATTAGGCTTTCAGTTTCATCTACTTGCGCAATGATTCATGGTATTAGCCTATTAGAATTTCATCATATTCGAGATACATACAATTGAGATCAATACAAAACCAAATTACAATATATCTCTTACAAATGTATAAAAGAAAAGTTTATACCGCAAATGCTCCGTGTTCAAGTCGAGCAAAGCCGATTTTAATTTACGACTTTTCTAAACATTTTCTTAAACAATGGTTCTAGATGAATCATTAAAATACTCATCCCCAAACTGCATTTTTTAAAAATACTTCTCAAAAGGAAAATGGTGAACCTTTTTGAGAAATATTAGATTTCAACCAGAATGTCATGGAACCTAACTTAAAATTGTTATGCGGAACAATTTTGGAAGATTTTGGTGGGGCAGTTCATTTAGATTTTTGTTTTTAAATACTAATAACTTTCGAACTCAAATCGCTAGTATCATCGCTCTATAATTTAACCACTTTATCATAATAATATCTGCAAATTCTTATTAGAACATATCCTATGGGTAGTCCCCAAATGAAGACTAACTCTTTCATATGAAAGAGGACTCGTTCATATGAACGAGTGAAGCCACTATGGGAAAAAATGAAAGGTGACACTAAACGGGGGACTTTTCCCCGTTAAAAAAAAACTAAAAACCTATTTTCAAAAAAAAAAAACTAAAAAAATCCCAAAACGGAGACTTTCTCCCATCAGGAAAAAAAAAAAGCTAAAAAAACTCCTAAAACGGGTGACTTTCCCCGTCAGGGAAAAAAAAAAAAACAAGATCTTGGGAAAGGCATGGACCTTTGGTTTCTGATCTTGTGCCACACCCTCACGTAGAGATCTGTGGGGTTTTTAAAAGTTACCCAATGGCGATTGCCGAGCACCCAAACTTGTTTTTGGGAGCAAACCAACAACAAAACAGAAATGACTTTTTCTGCCTTCCACATCAGCTTTTCTCAGCGAGTCTTTCCCCGCCCATCGAATCATCCAGACCGTACACTAAATAGGGACCCATTCGTACACTTCGTAAATGGCCTCAGAGATTTGATAAAGATGCGGCATCAAAATAATCGAGAAAAAGCGGGCCCACTTCCCTATCTCCAAAATTCATGCAACTCAGAATCACTCCACACGTAAGACTCTCTATCGCAGTATTAGCAGAGTAGTTAGTTCTACTTCTGAGTCTACAGTCCACCCAACACTGTTTTCACGGTTGGATCCTCACGGATCCCTTGGCATTTACTGGAACTAAGAAAACTATCTTCTCTCCTCTCCTAGATCTCTCTTTCTTTCACTCTTCTGGTTCACTCTGGCAACCCTAGAAAAATGTCTTACGCTCTCTCTTGTATTCGTCTTCCTAATGTAATTCAACTTCCTAATACTTCTACTAGTCGATCAAGTTTTCATGGTGGGGATCGTCGGAGTTCCAATCTATCTCTTATATTAAAAAATGACTCAATTCCCACTAGTATGTTCTCTTGCTCTGTTTTTTGTTTCAATTTTGAAGCTTAAATTATATTTTGACACACTGTGTGATTCTGCAACTGGATTTTTATTTTAGTTTTGGTTATTCATAAAATATTATGTTTCATTTGATTATTTCCACTTTTAGGAGATCTTTCTCTTTTTTATCGACAGATCCTACTTTTAGATTTCTGATAGATTCTACTTTTAGATTCTTTTTTTGATTGATTATGACTTAAGTTGCAGATGCTTTAGTGATGTATGAAATGTGAGGTAAATAATCAGTATTGAACAGCTGCAAATAGTTGAGATTTTGTGAAAGAAACCTTTACATTTCTTTATATGTAGCACTTTTGATTGTTTTTATCATCCTGTTAAACAACTCTATAACCATCGGCGAGTCTGAAAATTGTGAATAATGGAATCCTGAAATCGGTTGGATAATTTGGTGGGAATTGCATTTTATTGGAAGAACGACTCACTAGTCTGCAACTTGTTTTCTGGAGGTCAATCAATTTCTGTTTTTAGGTAGTAAGAAGCTATTGTAGGGGCTCCAAACAGCTTTTTTGTGTGCTTATGGAAATCGAATTTAGAGTACGTTAGGAATAAAAGGAAAAAGTAATTTCTGCACTCACAAACAATTTTTGATTAATCATGTGACAGAATGTGGTCTTTGTGCGAGCTGGTGAGTTTAGATTTTTGTAGTGTTTGGGAGGCAAATGTGGTATTGTTTGAAGTCGTACTTCCATTTTATTTATTTTTTAGATTTTGTAATACTGATTGCTGAGTTAATTAGGCTCAGAAGCAACCACACTGGCATTCAGATGTTTATTTTGCGATTCGATTGGAAACCAAATAGCTTTATTCTCTTGGAAAGCCTCTTTTTTGGTTGTCTTATTGGAACATTGTAGTATAAGTCTCGGACTTCCTTGTAAAACTTACTTGATGATACTTTGCAGGAAAAATTTGTGCCGGAAAGTCTCCTTTTGATTCAGAATCTTCATCTGTAGCTGTCACCTCCTCTGAGAAAGTCCTTGTTCCTGGTGGGAAGGCCGATGATTCCTCGTCCTCCAGAGATTCAGTTGAAACTTCTGAAGCTTTATTAGAAGAATCCCAGGTTTGTTTCTGAAGCATCATCTTTAAAACTTTCCATAGTCAGTAATGTAACTTCCCTAGTTTTGATGTTCTCAGCATTTTTTCCGTGTATCTTTGTTTAGATATTACAAGAAGTAGCTGGTCTATCCATGGAGGATGGTGGGGATTCTTTGAATGAAGATGATTTAGTTTCATCCCAACTTGTAAGGGATGGTGCGGTTGAAAGTGCGGAAGCTTCTGTTTGCTTGTATACTGCAGAAAGTAACACATTAAATGTAGTAGGATTCATTCCTCCGCCTGGAACTGGGCAAAAGATATACGACATAGATCCATTTTTGAAAACGCATCGAGAACATCTTGATTATCGGTGAGACACTCAGTTATTTATTTTTACTTCTTTCAACTCTCTCTTCTTGTGAAAACATGATCTTATAGGAGTTTCAGTGGCAGCAATAGAAATGATATAGGGTTGATATTCAATGAGAAACATTATCTTTCAAGTTTTGTTCCAAAGTTTTGGTAGGATAAGATCTTTAGCTAAGTAATTACTCTTGCTTAACTACAGCTATTCACAATACAAAAAAATGCGAGAGATGATAGATAAGTATGAAGGTGGTTTGGATGCGTTTTCGCGTGGCTATGAAAAGCTCGGATTCAACCGCAGGTAAAACTGATTCTCTGTTTGTCGGTTCAGCTTGTATCACTGTGTATGCCACTTATTACTCCACGATTATCCTTTTAGGTAACATACTTCACTTTTTTACTCTTATAGACCAAGGTCAGGTTATGTATCCCTGCTATTCACTCTGTCGCTTCACTTTTTTACTCTTATAGACTAAGGTCAGGTTATGTATCCCTGCTATTCATTCTATCTCGCCTGTAAAGGAACTGTATCTTAGGCTTTGAGTGGACACTGGTTAAATATAATAAACTTTTATGTCACAAGCTGATTCAAGTCTTTTGCCTTTGGGCAAGTATACAACACCTAATTGGGTGAATGTGGCTGTATTCATTTTGTTCAGTATGTTCCTAGTGAGCAAGTAATATTTTGCTTCTAAGTTATAATTATTAGTTAGTTCTTAATCCAAACTTAAATATGATTTGAACTGGTTATGAAATTGAGACTCTGATGTTTCTAATTTTCAGTGCCGAAGGTATAACTTATAGGGAGTGGGCACCCGGAGCCAAGGTTTGTTGAATGTATTTGAATAGATGCAGTATAAAAGGATCACTAGTACTATGCTTTATGCTCTGTAATCTTGCTATTGATTGTTGGAATGAGGATGTTCTTCTGTTTTTTCAGTCAGCCGCACTCATAGGAGATTTTAATAATTGGAACCCGAACGCGGACGTTATGGCCCAGGTATTATATATGCTTATTTATTCGGTTACTTCATAGCTTTAGAAAATACTTATGTGGGTTGGGTGTTGAGATATCTTTCGCACCCTAATTTTGTGAATGTTATGGAAGAAAGCATTAATTCTTCTTTCTCCCATCAAACTTTGAGGCTCATGCTGTTCATGCAAAGCTTATTCTTCTGAACATTGTCCTAAACTTAGAGTTGTACTTGAGATTACACTTTCTCTGCCTTCGCACTCGAGGGCCAATCTCCGTCCGGCCCGAGGAAACCTTTGCACGCCTCCGTTACCTTTTGGGAGGCCTATGCCCCATAGAAACTATGGAGCATCCGAGCTTGGTCAGTTATAAAGATTTCCTTCTCTAATTCCTTGTTGTCTTACACGGTCATTGATGTGCAGAATGAATTTGGTGTTTGGGAGCTATTTTTGCCAAACAATGCAGACGGATCAGCCCCAATTCCTCATGGATCCCGAGTGAAGGTAAGAACTCCTAGTTGTAATTGTGGAAAAATGGCTTATGTAATCAATGAAAACATTCTTATCTCCAATTGACCGCATAATATCATGTTTAGTTTTATGGTATATCAAAAAAGCTGAATTTTAATACTCAAAATATAGATCCGCATGGACACCCCATCAGGCATTAAGGATTCAATTCCTGCTTGGATAAAGTTCTCCGTACAAGCTCCAGGTGAAATTCCATACGATGGCATACACTACGATCCTCCTGAAGAGGTAAATTAGAAGCTCTTAGGAATTAGAGTTACTACTTTTCTGTAACTGGAGTTATATATAAGCTGCAGCTGCTGGTTTCACTCCTTGTCACCTAATCTGGTCCACTTAATACTTTTCTCTTTACAGGAAAAATATGTGTTTCAACACCCTAAGCCTAAAAAACCGGAATCACTTAGAATTTATGAGGCACATGTTGGAATGAGTAGCACGGTGAGCATCCATTTCATTTTTCATATGTGCTGACTTGTTTAGCACTGATGTCTCCTAATAGTGTTATCTTGGAGATACAGGAACCAAGGATAAATTCTTATGCGAACTTTAGAGATGAGGTTCTTCCTCGCATCAAAAAACTTGGATACAATGCTGTTCAACTTATGGCCATACAGGAGCATTCATACTATGCTAGTTTCGGGTATTCTTTCATCAAGACATAAGGATTAATTTTTGAGTATCAACTGAGCAAATTTTTTGTTTTATCTAAGTGTATGTCTCCTTAGTTTTTCTCCATGCTTTGAAATTCATTTTGTTTAATATGTAAACGCTTTTGTGTTACATCTCCTATGCTTTTGGTACTATTCCTGACTGGTTTTAAGTGATGCTCTAATGTGGGTGTGTAAATTCCGTTGTTTTCTTAGTTTGTAATCTGCAGTACGGTTGTTGATTATCGAATAATTTTCAATGTGCTGTAGATACCACGTCACCAACTTTTTTGCACCTAGCAGTCGTTGTGGAACTCCGGATGATCTCAAATCTTTGGTAGACAAAGCTCATGAGCTAGGTCTGGTTGTCCTCATGGATATTGTGCACAGGTGATTTTTAGATTTTTCTTCTTCTTTTAATTCGATTTATCTCCGCCAATATGAACTGTGCTTATAGATTTTGATTCGGATGTTTGTATTGTTGCCAGCCACGCATCAAACAACGTACTGGATGGACTGAACATGTTTGATGGGACTGACAGTCACTATTTCCACTCTGGATCACGAGGTTATCATTGGATGTGGGATTCTCGCCTTTTCAATTATGGAAGTTGGGAAGTACGTAATTCATTTGAAAATTTAAATTGTCGTACTTTGACAAAAAATATTTATTTATATCAGTTCATGTTTGTGTTTCAATGTAATGATCTTCCTCCTGTGTTCTTTCTTTAGGTACTGAGATATCTCCTTTCTAATGCAAGATGGTGGTTGGATGAGTACAAGTTTGATGGGTTCAGATTTGATGGGGTGACTTCGATGATGTACACTCACCATGGGTTGCAGGTAAATATTTTTTTTGTTGTAGAATTTCCATCTGCTGCTATACTTCAGCAAGCTTTGGATTAGTTGTTGAGGGGCATGTGACAAGCCATAGCAGGGCACCTATCCAGGAAAACTGGGGAAGTTTTAGTAAGTGTAGCTGATTTGGTAGGTTGCTTTCCTGATCAATGAAGACAGCACTCATTAATGAATTAAAAGAAAAGAAAGTACACGCTTAAACAACTGAAGTTTTCTATTGTTCGCCAGTGGGTGTTGTGCTTAATTAACAGGCAGCAGGACCAGCACTATATAACATCTCACATGTTGTTTGGGGTGTTATCATAACTGTATCCCCTAACCATTTCCCAAACTCGGAGGTCAAACAATAACATTACTAGTGTTAAACTACCTTTGGCAACTTGCAAATGTTACTTTCTTGTTTATTTATCTGAATTTGGTAATGCTTGTCTATCTTATTTATGCGTTTGCTTTCAGGTGGGATTCACTGGAAACTATAATGAGTATTTCGGGTTAGCAACTGACGTGGATGCTGTGGTTTATTTGATGCTGGTAAATGATCTAGTTCATGGGCTTTTTCCTGAGGCTATCACTGTTGGAGAAGATGTAAGTGACATTCGTACATGCAACCTAAACATAAGAACATTTTTCAAGTCTTAACGTGTTTGTCTTAGAAAGTCCAGTCTAGGAGCTCGTGTAGTCTGTAAAACTTAGAGATCTTGGTACTTTTTCGTGAAGATCATCAGTTCAGTGAGTGTCCCTAATGAAGTGTTACAGTGATTTGTCCTTCGAACAAAGTGCCTCTTGGAAGAGGCTATATTTTGCATGTGTGTCAGTTATGAAGGACAAAAGCTCGTCCATGATGCGGGAAAAGCTGAAAAGGAGGGTTTACATCTTGAAATATATGTTTCTTGTCCATTTTCATGATCTCGTTCAACATTCTTTGGTTTTAGGTGAGTGGAATGCCAACATTTTGTATACCTGTTAAAGATGGCGGTGTAGGGTTTGATTATCGACTGCATATGGCTGTTGCTGATAAATGGATTGAAATTCTTCAGTAAGTGCCCTGCTGAAAGCTCTGGGATTACACCTTCCTAATTTTTTATACGCTTCTAGGGTTACATTATCATAACCAATCATTACACAGTTGTGTTGAGTAGATGTCATCTCTAAGGTGGAGACTCTTTTTTCCTTGGTGATGTGGCACAGATATTTACTCTGCATGGTTTACAACTTGTTACAGGAAAAGAGACGAGGATTGGCAAATGGGTGATATTATTTACACACTTACAAATAGAAGATGGTCAGAGAAATGTGTTTGCTATGCTGAAAGTCATGACCAAGCTCTCGTCGGTGACAAAACTATTGCATTCTGGTTAATGGACAAGGTAGTAATAGATTATTTAAGCTAGTAAAATCATATAAGCATGTCACTCAGCTTTAACAGAAATTGTGTATGTCTGTGAAATATGAAAAACAATATTTCATATACATGTATGTGTGCATACACCTACTCCCGTGCGTAATTTATGCACCATTAATATCTTATTTCTTATCTTTATTCATTTTATTTCACTGTTGATGCCCTTAGCTAATAGCTCCTTACTTAACTCTTTTCAGGATATGTATGACTTCATGGCTTTAGATAGACCTGCCACTCCAGTTGTGGATCGTGGGATCGCATTACACAAAATGATCCGGCTAATCACCATGGGATTAGGTGGAGAAGGATATCTGAATTTCATGGGAAATGAATTTGGACATCCAGGTAAGGAGATGGATGCTTTATTTTCTTGGTGCATTGGTTGTTCTTGATGCTTTATATAGTGACGTTCATTATCTATTTTCAATTTCAGAATGGATAGATTTTCCTAGGGGCGAGCAGCATCTACCCGATGGAAGGGTTATCGCTGGGAACAACAACAGTTTTGACAAGTGCCGTCGGAGGTTTGACCTAGTAAGTAAGGCTTAGTTTTTATCTTGAAGATATAGCATGCTTTGGAACTGTAATTTGACTTAAATTGTTGGCTGCATGTACGTAGGCAGACGCAGATTATCTGAGATATCATGGCCTGCAAGAGTTTGATCGGGCAATGCAACATCTCGAGGAGACATATAGTGTACGTTTCACCTTGGCTGAATAAGGATCTATTTTTCTGTGATTTTTATATGTTTTACTGTATCTAAATAATGAAATATATTATTGATTCTTTTTTATCCAACTATGAAACGTTTTCACATTGATGAACTCTTTCTTGCAGTTCATGACTTCAAAACACCAATATATATCACGGAAAGATGAAGGAGACAGGGTAATAACCTTTGAGCGTGGAAACCTGGTTTTTGTTTTCAACTTTCATTGGAGTAATAGCTATTCAGACTATCGAATAGGTTGCTTAAAGCCAGGAAAATACGTGGTATGGTCTCGTTTTCCTTTTTCATTTTTGATCTGATTCTCAAGCATGTTTTACAGCCAACGTCTTTACATTCTCCCTTTATTACTTCAAGTCTTCAACTTCATTTTCGTGCTTGTGTTGTAGTCAATCTCCCGTCTTCAAAATAGAATTATGCTACTTTTTCGCAGGTGGCTTTAGATTCAGACGATAAAGAATATGGTGGCTTTGATAGAATTGATCACAACGTGGAGTACTTCAGCAATGTAAGAATTCACTCCACGTGCTGTTTTACATATGATTTTTTTCTGAAGTTACGTCCTAGTAGATTCTAAAAATCTACTTTATGGTCCGCTTGCAGGAGGGTTGGTTTGACAACAGGCCCAACTCGTTTCTGGTATATGCACCATGTAGAACAGCAGTTGTCTATGCTCTGGTCGAGGACTGAATCAAGATTAGTTATGCTGTAGAGGATGCTCAGTAAATGCTACTTATATGTAAGAAACCTTTATTCCCTTTTTCCCAACCAAATGTATCTAAGGTTTAAGTCTGGGTACACCACTTTAGATTAATTATCCAATAGTCTAACATTGAGTGTGATCCAGGCGTGCTGGCAATCTTAGGGGTGTAATTCCTCTGGGAGAAGAAACTTGCTTTATCATGTTTTGAGTACCACTTTGAACCTTGGTTGTGTATCACTTGCTATTTATTGTAGATATTTTGTGCCACGGTTGGCTGGTTTTGGTCCATCTCAGAGATGTAAAAAGTGCAGAGGACATGGAGAAAAAAGAAAGAAAGCGCTGCCACACGTGCGGCATGCTGCTGCTGATGAGCAAATTGATCCCCCCACTTTCTTCATTTGAAGCTTTTTACCCGACTGTAATGTGAAAAGGTTCCTGCCTAATTTCCAGAGAAATAAATTATGTTATGTGTAATGGATGATTCTGTCACACCTCCAACTTATTTGTTTGGTGTTTACTGTATAGCATGGTGCTTATCCGCATGGGATTTTTCGTATAATAATCCAATAATATCAGGTTACATTGCTGCAATGCTTAAAGAAGTTAAAGTATCTTTATTCATCTATGTTCCCTTCCATCTGAAGCAAGCATAAAGTGTTGGCTTTCAAATTGCAACCCTCTTGTTGTATATACCTATATCAGCAGGATTACTATTTCTTAAATTTCCAAATCTGCTAAATTGTAGCAGGTGGTGGTTTCTAAATCATTAAGTTGGTTCCAATAGGCGTGAATCATATGAGCAGGCCAAGGAAATATCTTGAGATGCAAAATATTACAGAGAATCAAAACTAAGAACACAAATCCAAGGCGAACGCTAAACACCCAAGAAGAAAGCAATAGAAGTTTGAAAATGTAACAACAAAAAAAAAATCCTACCGAACTGGGAAGAAACTCATTTTGTGATAATACTACTGGATTCAGAACCAGATACTTGTGGAGGTGGATGAAGGACACTGGTTGGTGAAGAAGCATTCGAGGATGATCGAAGAGCCTCAGCAAGCGGACCTCCTCCCATGGAATTACTCATTCCTCCCCAATTCATCACCTGTGACCGCTCATCTCTACAATTACCTTTTCCTGATTCATCTTCAACTCCTGTTGCCAATTTCAGTGAGAAATCCGAAGATGGTTTAGGGTGTTCTTCCCCATTTTCAATTGATATAGAGAGGCAGGTGCTGGAAGTCCTTCCATCGGCCCTGTTGCCTACTCCATTTGTGGGTTGGTGTTGTGATTTCTTTGGCCAGTCATCGAAGAAATGACGGAGAACTTGTCCATCAGTCCTACCATCATCGCCAAGAACGCTGCTGTCATTGCTCCTCCGTTCACTCTCACAGTATCTTTACAACAAGAAAGAACCGACCAAGTACATGATCAGAACATGAAAAGAAAATAAAACATATCCAGTTTAATATGAAGACAAATCAACAGATTTCTAATCAGCAGCTTATAAGGGTCATAATCTGGGTCCTAGCCACTAAATCAACAACTACTACATGTGCAATTCATGTACTTCGCTATAAACTACTGTTCCAAGTGGCCATGTCCACTCTTCTATTTAGATGGCCTTGTGCTGGACCTTAATCAAGGAAGCTCAAGATGAGATGTAAACATTAATCAAGGACTTCCCAAGATGAGGAGGAATCTTCAGTGTCCTCCGTGGGTTCCTCATTTTTATTCCTTAATAAAAGCATTTTCAAATCTGCTTCCCACCAAACACAAAAAAAACCATTCCCACATGCAAAACTTAATGCTAAAAAGATGTAGAAAAACAATAAAATTTTGAAATTAAGAATTTTTAATTTGTTGTACCTTTGGTTTAGGTGAAGCAGATCCATTGAAGGTGAAGAATTTGAAGAAGGACCACAACTTATAACAAAAGCGTTTCCACCATTTTTATTAGCATTACCCATTGCTGTTAAAGGCAAAGCTGCAACAGGTGCGGTAGTGTTGTTGGCTGATTTAATCAAACCGTTACTATTGCCAACGGAAGCAATAGTAACGCTGGAAGACGGGTTGTTAGTAATGATGGGTCTAGTTGAGATTTCCACAGGCTTTCTTGAACGGTTACGGCCTCGATGCATGTGTCTTTCGCAGTATTTCTGACCAGACACCACATCTTTCGAGCACCTCCATTTCTTACCATCTGTTCTTCTGCATCTACCAGGTTCTGGATCCACTGATGTTCTTCCCCAGTAGCCTGATTGCAACACTGTTCAAGACATACTACTTTTGTTAAAAAAGAAAGAAATAAAAACCCTGCTAAACAGAAACATAATTAATAAACTAAGAAACTTTAATAATGATGAATTGGATAAAACCCATACATTTTAATAGAAAAATTAAACCCCATAACAGGAAAGAAAGCTATCCAATTTGGATCCTATATTCCTATTAGGGATCTTCGGTTACACCTATGCATCAACTGATAATATTACATAGAAAAATCAAGAACCCCCATTTCACAAAATTGTTGTAAGATTAATTAGATCATGAGTCATGAAAGAAAGAAAAGTCAGAAAGTTCACTTACTAGTGGGTTGATAATGCTGATATTGTTGGTGAAGAAAAAATGGAGAAGGAGGAGGATTATTGAAAAGGCTTTTCTTAACAATAGGTTGAAGGAGTTCAGATGGAACAGTAGCACCAGCCAGCATATACTTAAAGATCAAAGCTTGCAGTTCAAGTTCTTGCCATTGAGCTAGACTGAATGAACCTATCATTCCTATAAAAACATATACAAAAAGAAAACATCAGTACAACAAAAAGGGGAAACTCTAAGGAAACATTAAGAATTAGTAAGGCAATGTGATTGCTTACTGGAAACTCTAGAAGTATTTGTTGAATCTGGGAATGCTGACAGATTACTGATAATACTCCTATTGCCAAGTTGCTGGTGGTGGTGGTGGTGGTGGTGTTCATGATCAGGTACAAACAATGGAAGAGCAGAAGAAGATTCAGATGCGGCTTCTTGATGTGGCTGGTCAAGGAAGAGTCTAGGTATCTTTGCAGCATGATCTGACTCATGCTGTTGGTTTCTCCAATCTCTTAGATGGTAGTAATCCATAAGAGAACCAAAAGAGAAAGTCAGAAGTGTGAAAAATGTAAGAATAGAAAGTAAGAGAGAATAAGTTGGTTGTGTTTTGTTGGTTAAATTGAAGTAGAAGAACCCAAGGGCGAGGAGGACTGAGGAGTAATAATATAAGTGAGTTAGACTGTTGGAGACTTTTTCAAATGCTCCAGTGGAGACTATGCAGAGAGCAAGAGAGAGGGAGGATGTAGTGCACTTAAATGCTAGTCTGACATATAGCTCTGATATGTTTGTTTTTGGCCAGTGGAAATGCCTCGGGCACTTGAGAAAAGACTGTCAGACAAGACAGTTGAGAAATGAAAATATTGTTATAGTAATGCTTAAAAGATACTCAAAAAAATTAATTATTGAAAATTCAGAGGGTGGAGGAAAGAGGGAAAATATTACTCTTCTCTCTTCTGTCTTTGTTTTTCTCTACTTTTCTTGGGAATTGAGAAACCAAACGAGGAGCAACGTGACCAGGACTTTTTATATGTAAAAAAAAGAGCTCAAGATTTGTTGGTTGGTGCCTTATTGACCAAGCTTTTGAAATTCAATATGCCCATTTTAATTTTGTTCACTTGAGTGCACTTTCTTGGATTCCAAAAACAAAAAGGGTCAAGTGTAAGATGATGATGGTTTAAAAGCAAATTACCCATTTTTATTATCCCGTTTCTCCTTGACCTTGTGCATCCTTGACTTGCCATGACATCGAACTTTTAAAGGGTCAAACTCAATCGTAACGTACATAGACATAGTACTTCTGGGTGTTTGAATGAAAACATTGGTGAAGGACCCGAAGGTACAATAAGCATGGTTGAGAATATTGCTTCAAGAATCAGACAGGTACCCAGTTTTGTTGAGCTGAAATTGTCTTGGAAATTTTTCATAGTCATGTTCGTATGTAAATTATCTAGAAACTCAAAATGGTTATTTCTTCTTCTTTGTCAGCTGCTAATCATCGCGATTCAGATCCCACGTGTAAAGATAAATTATGTGCTCGGTACGAGGGAATTTTTCCTTGAATACGGGCCCAAGGAGCAAAAATATACGACTCTAGTCCTTGACATCGATTTTCAATAAAAACAAAGAGAGTCAAATTTTGATTTTGGGGTAAACTTAAAATAACAATCATCCGCGGTAGCACAGCACTCAAAGTCCGTGGAACGTAAGAAGAGCTCCTCCAGGCACTCAAAGTGACACTGATATTAGGTTATTTTCCTCCATGTTCAATTTCTTAGGTTTAAAAGATATAGGTTTCATGGGATTTCCTTTTACTTGCTCTAATCATCAAGAAGGAGAAAATCTCATTAAAGAAAGACTAGATAGGGGAATGGCCAATGTCTCTTGGCTAACTGAATTCCCCAATGCTAGCCTTAGACACCTAAATCATGGTGGCTCTGACCATTGTTCTATCTTGCTGGATACTTGTATCCCTTGCCAGGATGGTCACAGACCTTTTAAATTCTTTGGTCTTTTTCAGGAGGAACAATCTTGTAGAGACATTGTTGCTTTCTCCTGGGAAACCAATTTCCATGGCTCTAAAGCTTTTGTCCTTGTTAATAAACTTGTCACTGTCAAACGTGAAGTCAGTCGTTGGAATAGACTTGACTTTGGTAATATTAAACATAACCTTAACTGAATAATAAACCCGAACAAATTATGTCCAACCCCAGAATTAGACTAAATGATCAAAACCTTCTAGATACTAAAGCTGAGATTCAAAAACTTCATGATTACGAAGAGGAACTTTGGAAGATAAAAGGTAGAGAAAATACTATTCTTCTAGGAGACAAAAACACTCACTATTTCCACCAAAATGCTATTATTATGCAAAGAAGAAACATGATAATAGGTCTTTATGATCAAAATAACAATTGGGTGGAAGATAGAGATAAGATAGCTAATTGTTTAAACAATTACTTTGAAACTCTCCTCACTACTACTAGGCCCGTCATAAATTATGATATTGTTAACCTACTGCCTACCTCCATAACTGACTCTGAAAACTTGAGACTCATGGAGTCTCCTTCTGAAACTGAAATTCACGATGTCCTCTTTGGGATGCCACCCAACTCTAGCCCAGGGCCTGATGGATTTCCGGCTTGTTTCTTCCAAAAGAATTGGCGTACTGTAAAAAAGGATGTCATTGAAACTGTCCAAGCTTTTTTTAACAGTGGTCATATGCTGACTCAACTGAATCAAACTCACATCTTTCTTATTCCTAAAGTCCAACATCCCAATGGTCCTAGTGATTACATGCCTATAAGCTTGTGCAATATTGTTTACAAAATTATCTCTAAGGTCATTGCCAATAGAATTAAACCTCTCCTTGAAAAATTGATTTCCCCCTATCAATCGGCTTTTATCAAGCAAAGACTTATCTCAGACAGCATTCTTGTTGCTCATGAGATAATTCATGCGATGCGGAAAAAAAAGAAAAGCTTAACTGACTTCATGGGTCTGAAAATCGATATGTCCAAGGCCTTTGATAGGGTTGAATGGGACTTTCTAATTGCCATCCTTAGGAAAATGGGCTTTTGTGAAGCCTGGTGCTCTCTTATTTTACAATGCATCAGTACTACAAATTCCTCCATCCTTGTGAATGAGGTTTCTTGGAAATCCTTTAAACCTATTAGAGGTCTTCGTCAAGGAGACCCTCTGTCTCCTTATTTGTTCATTTTGTGTATGGAATCATTCTCTCGCACTCTCTCCAATGCTAAACAAAAAGGTCTCATATCTGGTTTTTAAATTAACAGAACCTGTCCCTCTATCAGTCATCTTCTTTTTGCGGATGACTGCCTAATTTTTTCGAAAGCTTCTATTCCCAATAGCAGGAACCTTCTGGCAGTGTTAGAGGAGCATGGTAAAACTTCTGGACAAATGATTAACTATTTTAAATCTGGATTTTTTTTACTCCTCATATTAATGGTAGATTAGGAAGAAATATCATTGCTATCCTGAAAGTGAAAAAGATTTGCTTGAATGACAAATACTTAGGTGGCTCGTTATTTACAAATATATCTAAAATACAATGTTTTGATAACCTCTCTGAGAATATGGGGAATAGGCGTAAGGGATGGAAGAGTGAATTCATGTCTCCCCCTGGTAGAGAAGTGATGGCCAAATCTGTGTTAAAATCTCTACCAGTGTACACCATGTCCACTTCCATTCTTCCTAAAAACACTATAAATAGAATGGCCGGAATTATAAGAGATTTTTGGTGGGAAAATTTTGAAACTAAGAATGGTTTGTATAGTAAGGGTTGGCGTGGTATATGCAAAAGCAAGGAGAAGGGGGGAAATGGTCTCAAAAAACTTAATTTTAATGAATCTTTCTCTTATAGCTAAGAATGGTTGGAGACTCTTCCACCAACCTAACTCTATTTTTGCTAAAACCATGAAGGGGAAGTATTTCCCAAAAACTAATCCTTTTCATTCTATCTGCAACGATGGCTCCTCTTGGGCTTGGAAAGGGGTCCATCAGGGTCTGATGATTCTTAAAGAGTATAGTGTCTGGCAAATAAGTAATGGCAATTCTGTCAACATTTGGGAGGACAGATGAGTCTCTGATTCTCTAGGAACTCCATTAACTATAGGAAATCCTGATAATAATACTTCTTTTAGAATGGTGAGTGAATTAATGACTGCCACTGGTTGGAATGTTGATGTTCTTACTGATCTGTTCGACTGGCAAATTGTTACTCAAATTCTTATAATAACTCCCAACAGAGATATGAACGATACTCTGAGATGGATCGATAATCCACAGGGTATTTTCACAATTAAATCTTTATATGATTTACTGGATAAAAAGGATTCTCAGCCAACTGATCATTTAGCTAAGAAAATTTGGAAGATGAATATCTCCCCTAAAAATAAACATTTTAGTTGGAAAATGCAAAATAACATTCTCCCTTTTAGTGCTAATCAGGCTAGATTTGTAAGACATATTAATCTTATCTGTCTCTTATGCAAAGAACATGTTGAAATTGGTGAACATGCTCTCATGAATTGCAACTTTGCTAAGGCTGTTTGGTCTCATTGTTCCATGAACCTTGATAACTCTAGATCTACCTATATTAATCTAAAAGACTCGTGTCTCAGCTGGTTTAATATAGCCAATGAAAGAACTCAGTGGGGAACTTGGGTTGAGATTTGCGCCACCATTTGCTGGTACGTTTGGAAAGCCAGATGTGATCTGACTTTCCAAAATATTGTCCATTGACCTAGACAAACTAGCACCTTAATCTTAATCCACTTAAATGAGACTAGAAACCTCTCCCTTGTTGACATGAATATATTAAATCTTAGCAATGCTGACTCTAAGAACCAGAGCTTCTCAAGGAAAGTCTCCTTTGCTTTTATGTCATTGTATGATCATGTTACAAGTCTAAAAGATTTGGTGTGTGTATGCTAGATCCTTCAGGAGAGACAATTGGAAGAAGATCAAGAGGATGCAAAAGTCATGGAAAAGAAGAAGACGACTGTGAAGCAGTTCAAAATGCTCTAGACTGGGCTTCTACTCTCAATTGCAAATATTTCAATCTGTTAGGAAACAATAACTTCCTCACTAAAGCTTTGAAGGGAAAGAAAAGAAACATCAGCTGGAGGACAAATACCAGAATAGACAACCTTATTTTGTGTCTCAAAAACTTTGAAACTGTTTGTTGTAAAACTATTAAAAAGGGCTCTATGCCTAACCTCCTAAGACTATCTTCTATGGGAGGAAGATCTCAAAGTCCTCAACTGTGGGAGGCACCTTTGATTTCCAAGTACTGTCAATAACTCTTTTTTTATATATAAAAAAAGGTATTTCTCTGCTATTTAATTCTCTTTCTGAATGTTTTACAGAATTATGATGTAGCCCTTACACTTCCTATGGTATTACAATGCGATCCTCTTGTTTTTTTCTTTTTTTTAAGCATATCTTCTTTGTTTCTTTTTTCATTTTCTATTTTAAGTCTTATCCATTTTTGTTTTCAAGATATTCCAATTCGTCCTTTTAAGCTTCTTAATTTAACTTGTCCAAAAATTTTGGGCTACCGAAGATAGTCCTTCTATGTGTTTACTATGGGGGTCAAAAATGCAATCGCACGAAATTCTTTTTTCAATTTTTCGTCGCAAAAATTGAACGTCGATTGGTGTTTTTTCTACGAAATTGGATTGACAATCGAAGAGTCATCAACCCCGGCTATGGTTGGTGCAATAAAAATGGTCGGAAGTCGAGCCAATTGACAGTAAATGTATCATGAAAATGGCAAAAAAACCCGTCACCTATACTCTTAATTTTAATCCAGACCATTTATTACCAGAAAAATTCAGCCACACAATCTAAAACTACCGTTGTTATTACAAAATTGTTACAAAATAAGTATCACATAAATGTTACACTTATAAATGTTATTAAACTAGTGTTACCAAAATTATTGCAAACACTATTACGAAATTGTCATAAAAACCCATCCCCTTAGAATTCCATTGTAGCGCTCCCAAACTTCGGTCCCTCTCCCCCCTCCACCCCACCGCATTGCTGTCATCTAGTCTTAATTGAATTTCAATAGCTTTAGTAGAAACTGAATTTATGCAGCTTAAGTATTCCATTTTTATTATGTAATTGATTTTTAAATTTGCATTGGAGAAAATTTAATTTGGTATTGTTATGATTTTTTTTAAAAGGGTTATTTTATTGTGCGTCGATGTGCCGTAATAATATAAACATTTAAGACATTTGATAAACTAAAAATAATTAAATGACCGCATACGGTGAGAGTCGGACGAACATGACGAGAAACCGCGAGAACCATCTATGCAGTATGCCGTCATATCCATAATCGACTGAAAGGACCGAGTAAAAAAGACTTTAACCCATAAGGAATTGGGTGCGAAATCCTACTACGTAATGTCAGGAGATCAAGAACTGTTAAAATGCCGGCCTCAACACATCTACCAAATTAAATTACTAGATGATTTCAAATTTATATCTAAATCGGGAAAATAAGAAGCATTGATATGAGTTGAAATCGAAAATGGTATAAACTGAAATCGAAATTTGGCGAATGTTTTGGTTTGTAATGGTGGTGATATTGTTGATGGAAATGAAGGTGGTGGAGGTAATTTGTCTTGGAAGTTAGAACTAACAACAAACAGTTTACAAGCATTAATATAACCCAATTAATCCCTTACTGTCACATCTCACGTACAATTTCATATGAGCAGCTACTTCCATAAAAAAATTGACACAATGTAGATGAAATCCGTATTGTATTTTAACTAACAATCATAAATCATACCTTCTTAGAACTGATTATATGTTGTTGCGGCGCCAACACTGACCTAGACTAGTTTCCTTTCATAGCTTTTCTATTTTTCTATTAATAAATCATACCTTCTTAGAACTGATTATATGTTGTTGCGGCGCCAACACTGACCTAGACTAGTTTCCTTTCATAGCTTTTCTATTTTTCTATTAATAGTATTTCTTATCCTACAAGTCTTCACAGTTATAAATACTGCATCTAAGCTTTGTAAAAGACTAAGAAATTAATACAAAAACTCTTCTTCTAACTTTCTTCTCTTCTTAATCTTCTCAATTCTCTTATTTCTGGTGGCTAACCCCCAATTCAAAGGGTTTTTGTTCGGGGTTTACACCTATTTAAGTTACGTTAACCTTGTGTTTGGTCTAGAACCCTAACACCTGGTTCAGAGCTGGTTTACATCATACCTAAATTTCACCCATTTTTTTTCGATGACTCACACAAAAGACTTGTCACTCCTGAAGCAAAGCATTGAATGAATTATAATCAAGATCGATACTCTTGTTGAAACTGTTAACAAGAATCATCTTCTCAGTGAAGAACAAATCACAAAAAATCGTTTTGAAGACAAGCAGCTGCGCACTGAGGATAGAGCTAATCGGAAGTTGGATCTAGCTGAGCATACTGCAATGTAACAAAAACTTTGAGCACAGAACTTACCACAAAACTCACATAAGCTTTAGGCACTGAACTCCCAAGATCCTTACGTACTATGTTTGGTGAATTTCTTCCTCAGTTTACTACTCATGGTACTGGACCTCAATCATCTCATCATCGTACTGGTCCTAACCCTAATAATGGTGATGGAATTCTTGAAACTCTTATTCGTACTGGAGCTATTAGTTTGAAGTTTCCTACTTTTGATGGAGATGACCCTGATGGTTGGATATTTCATGAAGATCAATACTTTGTATTTCATACTGCTAATAATACCATAAAGATTGCAATATCTATTTCACATATTAAAGGTGATGCCAATTCTTGGTATCATTGGAAGAAGACCACGACTAATGTTACTACATGAGAGGAGTTTTGGTCTTTAGTTCGTGCTCATTTTGCTCCTGAAAGATTTGTCGATGCTAGAATGGCATTAAGTACCATTAAATAAAAAGGTACTGTTCGAGATCATCTACCTGAATTTGAACGTCTTTTGAATTTTTTTCTTTGACTTTCATGAAGAGCACTTGATTAACCTTTTTATTCACTCATTGAAACCTCACATTAGTTCTGTGGTGAAATTGCTTGAGCCAACTACATTGTCTGTGGCTTTCAAAAAAGTACTCAATCAAGAAGATTCATTATTGGCAGCTTCAAAACAACCTATACGTTTGATGTGGTTTTTCGAGTGGTAAGTAAAGTTCGTTCAACTCGGACTTGATAAGACTAGGTTTATGACTAAAAAATAAAAATAAAGAAAATATATTCACACGGTTGTCACAAAATATCGAGAGAACTGGGACTCGGGTTTCCACCATTAATCACATTTAATTGGTTCGTATATAAATTCATAATACTTCTAACTCTTTTATGGACTCTATTTCTTTGCCAAAGGTAGATTTTGTAAAAGATTAATTGTAAATTATATAAGCATGACGCATCAAAAGTTGTAAGTCTAAGCATACGTCATCAGACAAAATCACAACTAATTAATAAAAATCATAAATCAATTAACTCAATGCAAAAAGTCATGAAGAATCATTATAATTACCAAGCAATTGTGAAACGTGGCTTCCTCCGTCGTCCCAGTGTTGGGGTTTAGCTCATCATGCTCAAAACACACTCATAAGATAGAAACATGTCTCAAAAGATGTTTTTATTGAAGAGAAATAATAATATAGCGAATCTGCAACACTTGATAGTCGTTACAGAAGACACCGTTACAAAAGAATAAGACTGCAGAAAGAACGATAGTTTGTTATTGCAGCAGAATCTGCGACTGTCTTTGTGCATCCAGTGTTCTTCGTCTCCTTCTTCTTCAGCACCAGTAAAATACCTTTCTGTAACTTGATTTGTTCGGCACTGTAGCCTCCCAATTATCCCTACTGGTGCCCCCAACTCTCTACTCTCATGCTCGACCTCCTAACAGCCTATATATATACAACAGATCAATAAAATCCCGGGAAAATCTTCACAACCTTTTCTTTTCCTCCACCCTAAGTTACGGATTTATTTCTTTTCTTATCTCGTGCACGCGTCTCCTGTCTTCAAAATCCTACCAAGTATAGAATCGAATGGCAGTATATTTTCCTCTGTTAGGTCCACACGTATCAACAAAGTATCCCTAGATTTTCTTTCTTTGTTTCATCGAGGTGGAAACTTCCCTTTTTATGTAAATAATTCCATTACCCGTCCTGGTTTGTTGAGACAAGACATTATCAATCCAATCACTCGAAGAAATCCGAGAAACGCTCTCTAATTCTTGCACGTAACTTCCCAAATTAAATCCAAATAGCCGAGATCATTCACTTGCCCTGTTTTATCGAGATATACCCAAACCTTCCTTTTTAACCGATTCTGACACATATACATTCCCTATTTTATCTCAACAAGTTAGAACCGATCAATATCACCAAATGCATCGAACAAAATCTCCTCCAAATCGTCTCCCGCAAATCAGGTAGCCGGCTGGTTATGTTCCCGCCAGTTGGGCAGGTTTGAACGTGAAGAAAAGATGCCCGCTAAACGTTACTGGGGTGCGAATAACAGGTGCCCTGGGGTTCCCCCTGTCCTTTGCTGGGGTGTCGTTAAGATGTGGGTACCCCTTATCCATTAAACTGCCTTATCAGCTCACCTGGGATGCCTTTAGTAATTTTCTCCCGGGACCACTTTTTGAGCCAATTTTTCCACAAATGCTTATTTCTCCAAAAACACCTACAAAAACATAAAATAATCAAATAAATACAAAATCGAGCACTAACAAACAATACACATGATTGAGAACAAAATAGACACATAAATGCGTCTATCAAATACCCTCAAACTTATTATTTGCTAGTCCTCGAGCAATAATAAAATCCTAACTCATTGCCGCATCGTCGTTTGCACTTAGCATGTGCAACAAGCCTTTAAACCTCTAGGTGGCCCTAGTGGCCGAGTTATAGTCTCGGGAGGGCTTACTAGAGATATACCCACAAAACCTTTACTTCAGACCCTAGCTATCTACGCAAAACCTTGGAAGGCACTAAAGAATCTCCTTGGTTGGCATACTTATTGACTATAGGAGGAAGTACCCTGATGCATTCCAATTGTTATACACGAGTTTGCACTCAAGCATACTAAAATTCATGTATAAGTGACAGAGCTCTACTCAGATAGTCGCACTATGGACATCAATATCCGGAGTCAACAAATCACATGGATAGATTAAGAAGATGGATATAGAAAAACATAGATGGTTTTGATGTTGACTAGATGAACGGTGTTTCTCATATCTGTCTGAAGGCCTGCCAAAGTGAACCTATCCTGATGGACTGAGATACTAGTCTGACTAATATCAACACAACTGGCATATACAAGGGAACCAATGGTCGATAATCCTAGATCTAGGTCAACACAACTGGCATATACAAGGGTACCAGTGGTCGACTTTATTGAATTTATTCCGGTTGGTATAATGGTCTGGTCTCAAATTTTTTTTCCTTTTTATCATAATATTTTTTTTCATTTTTTTTGGTATCTCAATCACTCTATTTCACCCTGGAAGTGGTAACAACTTGATTCGTGAGCCCCACCTAATCACTTAGAAAAACATATTTTAAAAAGAAAACAAAATAAAAACAGAAGTGAAAAGGACTCAATGAGATATGGCGAAACTACCATGTTATTTCTAACACCCGAGCTTTGTGCTTTTATGAATAATCAAATTGGTTCCTCAACTCCTACAACCAAGATGCTTCCATCCACTTAGATTGGTTAGTGCAATCCTTAATAGGCATAAATTTCTAGGCTCTCGAGTTTATTTATTGCAACTAAAAGTTTCTCTCATACCCTCGAACTTAAATATAACATTGTCCTTAATGTTATAAAGATGAAATTAAAAGCACGAACAAGGATAAATTGTTACCATTTGAAGCAAAAGAGATAAGGAAATATATTACCGTGTTGCATGAGCATGGGTTACCTCCCAAGAAAAGCTAAGTTTAACGTCTTCAGCCAGACATAAGAAAGAATTAATCACCTCGAATCATATAACAATAGTCTGAATAACTGTGGGTCATTTGCATCAAAATGTGTTACCACAAACAAAAGGAAACTGCAATAAACCAAGAATAAACATAGCACACCCTTGCCTAGTTTCCTGTTTAAGAAAACTACATCTAGTTGTGGTTCAGGTTCAGGTTCTATAAAGAGGTCTAAATAAAATATTTTCATGGGATGCACCTCCTCATAAGTACGATCCGAATTATCAGGTTCTAAGGTATGGAAGAATTTAGAAGCACATAATAATATCCTGAATCATTTAGGATCCTCTAAGTCAATCATATTCGACTCAAACAGTTGACCGCAATGAAAGTGCTGGTCTTTCTTAAGCAAATATGTCGTTTTTATTTTCCTAAAATAATTAGGTCTAGTCTCATAACTTGATAACTGACACATTCGAAACTCATACGTTCCCACATGTGGAAGAAAAATATTTGGTGGAAAAACAAAGTCAATCTGGGTATCATAGCCTGGGTAAACCACATCAACTATAGGATGAGTTTCTAACAACTAGACTTCTTTATGGACATCACTAGGTTCAGGAAAACGTGTCTGGAGATGGTCTTGTAAAATGGTAGAGGTACATATGTCAAATCCCAAGTGAGGGACCTTTCTAAGAGTTAAAGTTAAGGCACAAGGATAATGGTAATCACCCCCAAACTTAGAGTTTTGGGTGTCCCTAGATAGACTAGCTACAATTTCCCTAATTTCTAGATCGTCAGAATCCTAAAGATATTCAATTGCTTCTTCTAGGTTATACTCAGGTGATGCATCCTCACACATATTCAAAGGCTCTATGAGTTCATCTTCTTTGTCTAAGACTATTGTTTCTAAATCGTGGGACTCAAAAACATTATTCTCAAGGTAAACTCGTTCCTCTAAACCATTATCGGCTTCGTAATCAAAAGGAAATTCTACGTCATCTAAAGAAGCGGTATCTCTAGTCAAATCCTCGTCCATTTGAATAGCTGAATAATCATAAAAATTATCGGGATTTGAACCAGAAATAACACTATCATCATAAAGTTCATTTGAAGTAACAAATTCTTCATCAACACTATCCTCATCATAATCATCATGATAATAATATGAAAATAGTTGAACCTCATCTAAATAGGTAGTGTTACCAATTCTAACCTCATCTTGATTATGCAAATAACTATCCTTATTTTCAAGGGTACTATTGGAAACACTGTATTGAATATTAAGACTATCTTGAGCCAATTTTTCCACAATCCTATTTATACTCTCAGTAGATTGCTTAAGAGTCTCTTCTAGAGACATCTTTGTTGACTGCTCGTTTGGAAGAATGTTACAGGTTTTCTTCACAAATAAGGTATATCTCTTGAGAGCCTCTTCTAGAGAAATAGAAGGATTGTTTTGCTCGTATGACTGGTGGATGTGCGAATAGTAATTGGGATCACTTTGGTATGAACCATAACCTCGAAAAGGTTGGCATTCCCAACCAATATTCACACTGTGGTCATAATAAGAATGTCCATGTTGATCAGTCGGATATCCATCGTATTGTCTATTGTAATACCAGTTCGACATTATATTGTGCACGTGCAAATGCAAGGTTGACTAAAAAGGGTAAGCTCAGGTTACCTTTAGAAAAATATACCCACAGTCAAAGACTGGTCAAAGGTACAAGGCTAAGGCTTGTGGTGTTTCGCATGATAACGCCCAGAGGGTTCACCGTACTAAACCACGTGTTTTCCTAAAAATTGGTGTCTGACGATGCAATATGGTAGTGTGCACGTGTTTGTATCACAAAATATAACCTGCTGACAGGGAATTCGTGGGTGGATAGAGTCTTACCTCCCGTACCAGACGGGCGATGAACCGTTGAAGTCGACTCAGGCCACCGACTCCAATGTCAGTGTACGAACCCGAGGGGCCGAGACAGTATCGTAACTATCGTCCTTCCCTGCAGCAGTTTTTTTTTTTTTAAATCAACCCTTCCTTAGGGTTTTTAAAAATAATAATAATGTCCAAGTCCAAAAATAAAGTCCAAAAAGAATGTCCAAAAATAAAAAGAAAAATTACAACAAAGCAAACCCTAATACAGTTTCCAAAAATAAAAAGATAAAATAATTATATACAAAATATTCTTCTTCATTCCCTTCGGATTCCTCTTTTCTTTCCTTCTTTGGTGATGCTTTCCTTTTATAGCACTTTTTCTTTCTTTGTAACTTCGCTCCAAATCTGAAAAGAATCGAAAAAATACTAAAGGCGTAAAAGAGAAAAAAAAATCTAAAAAAATAAATAAAGATGAAAATAAATCTAAAACCTAAAACCTAATACAAATCCGCGTTGGCAGCGCCAAAAATTGATGTGGTTTTTCGAGTGGTAAGTAAAGTTCGTTCAACTCGGACTTTATAAGGCTAGGTTTATGACTAAAAAATAAAAAAAACGAAAAATATATTCACACGGTTGTCACAAAATATCGAGAGAACTTGGACTCGGGTTTCCACAATTAATCACATTTAATAGGTTCGTATATTAATTCATAACACTTCTAGCTCTTTTATGGACTCTATTTCTTTGCCAAAGGTAGATTTTGTAAAAGATTAATTGTAAATCATAAGCATGACGCATCAAAAGCTGTAAATCTAAGCATACTTAATCAGACAAAATCACAACTAATTAATAAAAATTAAATCAATTAAATCAATGCAAAAAGTCATGAAGAATCATTATAGTTACCAAGTAATTATGAAACGTGGATTCCTCCGTCGTCCCAGTGTTGGGGTTTAGCTCATAATGCTCAAAACACACTAATAAGATAGAAACATGTCTCAAAAGGTGTTTTTATTGAAGAGAAATAATAATACAGCGAATCTGCAACCGTTACAAAAGAATAAGACTGCAGAAAGAACGATAGTTTGTTATTGCAACAGAATTTGTGACTGTCATTGTGCGTTCAATGTTCTTCGTCTCCTTCTTCTTCAGCACCAGCAGAATACCTTTCTGCAACTCGATTTTTTCCGCACTGTAGCCTCCCAATTATCCCTACTGGTGCCCCCAACTCTCGACTCTCATGCTCGACCTCCTAACAGCCTATATATACACAACAGATCAATAAATTAAAATCCCGGGAAAATCTACACAATCTTTTCTTTTCCTCCATCCCAAGTTACGGATTTATTTCTTTTCTTATCTCGTGAACGCGTCTCATGTCTTCAAAATCCTACCAAGTATAGAATCGAATGGCAGTATATTTTCCTCTGTTAGGTCCACACTTATCAACAGAGTATCCCTAGATTTTCTTTCTTTGTTTCATCGAGGTGGAAACTTCCCTTTTTACGTAAATAATTCCATTACTAGTCCTGGTTTGTTGAGACAAGACAATATCAATCCAATCACTCGAAGAAATCCGAGAAACGCTCTCTAATTCTTGCACGTAACTTCCCAAATTAAATCCAAATGGCCGAGATCATTCACTTTCCCTGTTTTATCGAGATATACCCAAACTTTCCTTTTTAATCGATTCTTACACATATATATTCCCTATTTTATCTCAACAAGTTAGAACCGATCAATATCACCGAATGCATCGAACAAAATCTCCTCCAAATCGTCTCCAGCAAATCAGGTAGTCGGCTGGTTATATTCCCGCCAGTTTGGCAGGTTTGAACGTGAAGAAAAGATTCCCCCTAAACGTTACTGGGGTGCGAATAGCAGGTGCCCTGGGGTTCTCCCATGTCCTTTGATGGGGTGCCGTTAAGATGTGGGTACCCCTTATCCATTGAACTGCCCCTTATCAGCTGACCTGAGATGCCTTTAGTAATTTTCTCGCGGGACCACTTTTTGAGCCAATTTTTCCACAAATGCTTATTTCTCCAAAAACACCTGCAAAAACATAAAATAATCAAATTGTAAATGGGAAAAAATGATTTGCTGGTTTTCACGGAATTGAGTAGACGACCGTACGTAGGAGACTCCTTGAAGCGAGCGAAATGCTTAACCTCACACAGATGCACTGCAAGAAGGGAGTGCTTTAAGTTCGAGAGATCAATCTGTAGGACTCCGGTCTAAACCAAGACCATGGTCGTTTTAGAGTCAATTCGGTCACAAGAGAAGATGGGTCGATCTGTAGGAGGGAAGCCGAGAAATGTGTGAGATCAATGGTGATCAAGGATTGTTGGTGTGTTGTGTATTTTGCGTGAAAATAGTTTCTGAATGATTGAGTTTACTCAGTTGAGAGTAATTGCTAAGGCGATGAGTAGACGAAAAACTGTCTATCGAGAATTGTCTGTTGTTTCAATCATGGGTTCAGAGAACTATTTATATTGCAAGAGCAGTAGACACCTTGATCCCAGTAAGTGTGACAGTTTCTGAAGTCAAAGAGTGGGAAAGTGGGAAATCGTGTAAAAACCAGTTTCTCATCGTGCGGAGGTTAGGTTGATTGTCCACCCACTACTTCGTTAACTCCTTCAACTGCTTGCACGACTTAGTCACATTCTCATCGTGGGTGAACACACGTGCCGTAGGCCGCCAAACCAAAACCCTAGTTAATATCCCCCATGTGACATGATTGATGTCTCGTGATTGTGGAGTCTGTGAGGCAGATGTGTATTTAGTTAGTCAGTTGCTGACTTCATGGGACGATTAGTCCTTGTATTGCTGAGTCGAACGTGATTTGCAAATGTTCTAAGACTCATGAATTGAACGTGTTTGTTGAGACAGGGGTATAATACGTTGAAAGTTAAGGTGAGCAAATATTTCTCATTTGATGTACTTTTGAATATTGATAGTTGAACCAATATTCCTTAGTCTGAGCAAATATTGCTCATTTGAGCAAATGTTGCTCGTTTGATGAATTATTGGTAACAGAACCGAATAAAATATTAATTTGAAATACTGGCAACTGAACCGAGTATAATTAATTAAAATGTTGACCACGGGATCAACGTAAAATTATTAGCATTTGAATATGAAATTATGAACCTTGGATTCGAAAACCCTAATTTCGATCAATTGTTGATCAATTGATAATTTATTGAGAATCAACCACGGAATGAAGGAGGGACCGGATACATGGGATGATGGGTCGACCACGTAGCGCCCAGATGCTCGAGTGAGCAAATACCAAAGTCTCTTGAAGACCAGTTGGTCAAAAGATGATCAAATGCTGGTTTAATCATTTTTCAAATAATGTTCGTCTGAACCTTAGGTGATAAAACCTAATAAATTATGAAGAGATGAAGGACCGACCAAGGGGTCATGAAACCGATCCTGGTTGGTCACGGGATCGACTGAGGATCATTTTATGAAATTCCAAGTCGTTTGGAAGAGTTCTGGACCTAATGCGTGCAATTGTGCAAATTAGGTCAAATTGTGAAAATTCCTGGGACCGTCTCCTTGCAAGCAAAAGAGCCAACCTTGGCCGGTCAAGTAATATGCTCACGTCTCCAAAGTGTCCGTGTCTCAACCCTGAGAATTTTGATATTTTCTGATGTGCGTTTGAGCAACATTTTGAGAAAATATGAAGAAATCAAGGATTTTGCTGAAACCGAGGAAACTTCATAAGATGAAGGAAATAATAATAATAAAATGAAGGAATCATGAAGTGTGGGACCGGATATGGCCAAGGCATGGACGTCCGGCCAATGAGCCCGGTCCCATGGCACTTTTCCTAATTTTATATTATTTTCATGATTTTAGGAAAATATCATGAAATCAAGGAGTTTCCTTGAAGTGAAGGAGTTTCCATGAGATTAGGGAAACAAATAATATTAATAATAATAAAATAAGGGCGTGTTGGACCGACTTGGGCCCGGTCCCATGAGTCTCCCCTAATTTTATAGTATTTTCATGATTTGAAGGAAATATCATGAAATTAAGGGATTTCCATGAGATGATGGAAATAATTAATAAAATAAGGAATTACAAGGTGTGGAACTGGTCACGACTAGGGTATGGCGGGCCGGCTAGTGACCACGGTCCCGTGACACCTTTCCTAATTTTATGTAATTTTTGTATAATTTCCTTAATGTGAAGGAAATACCATGAAACGAAGGAGTTTCATAGGATTAAGGAATTCCATGAGATGATGGAAATACTTAATAAAATCAGAAATTACAAGGTGTGGGACCGGTCACGGTTAGAGCATGTCCGGCCGGCTAGCGACCACGGTCCCATGACACCTTTCCTAATTTTATGTAATTTTGTATAATTTCCTTAATGTGGAGGAAATACCATGAAACGAAGGAGTTTCATAAATTTAAGGGATTTTCATGGGATCAAGGAAAAATAATAAAATATGATAAAATAAAGGGAGAAGCGCGGGACTGACCACGACGGCGTGACCGTCCGGCCGGTAGGCTGGTTCTCCTTAGACGCCTCTTTTAGGTATTTTATTATTATTATTTTCTCCATGGTTTGATCGTTCCTTCGTGTTATTGAATGTTCGTTAGTGCATTTATTGCTGAATACATTTGCACCATTTTCTCGGGGCTTACTCGATGGTGGCTCAGATGCCCGTACGTTGAATATTTATTACTAACCCATGGAATTCTCCTGGGAATAACCATAAATTGAAGTAACGAAATATTGTACAGAACGTAGAATATTTTCTAGGAATTCAATTGATGAATCTTGCGACTAGAAATAATTAATTGATGGCTCAATACTAGCAGGCATGCTGTCTATGAGCATTATAATTATTCGAAAATCGAGGTACGAGCTAGCTGAAGCAGAATGCTCGATTTGAATGTTTATTCTAGAAAGTCAGGGAATATTGCGACATTCTGAAGACGTTAGTGCTATGTACTAGTGAGTAATACATCTAGGAGCCGTCCAATCATTTTGATTCTTTACAGAAGTGATTACTGAAATTGCTCAGTATTTATGAGATATATCGTTGCCTCAGCTGAGAGACTACACATCTACATATACTCTGAGAGACAGTATTCTCAATCAGAGATTCTTGTGGCATGAGCTTTCATGCTTCGACGAGAGATATGAGCCTCAATACTCATCTGATTGCTGGTTCAGGAGCATGTATAATTATGGTTTTACGATTTTACCGTTTGTCGAAAATCCACCATCTACACAAATATACAAAATCGAGCACTAACAATACATATGATTGAGAACAAAATAGACACATAAATGCGTCTATCAACTTTCTACTCAGTTTAAATCACCGGCTAACCCTAATGCTACTCAGTTCAAGAAGAATCCTTTACCACCTGGTTATAAAAGGCTCACTTGGGATGAACAGAAAGAACGGAGAGACAAGGGTATTTTCTTTAATTGTGACCAACTTTATCATCCAGGTCATTTATGTTTGAAAACTAAACTGTTATTGTTAGATGTCCCTCCAAATTATGTGGAAGTTCATGACGAGCAAGATGATGAAGAAGACACTATTGTGATTCAAACTATTCTTTCAGAGGATTCAGGGCTTACAATTCCTTGAATTCATTGTTGGGTTCTCTTTTTCTTAGAACTATGCGCATTCTGGGTTACACAAAAGCTCAACCTTTCTCCATATTGATTGACTCTGGATCTACGCATAATTTTCTTCATCCAAGTATATCTAAAAAGTGTGGTTATCACATACAACCTGAAGATGTGGCTCTACAAGTTACAGTTGGTGATGGTGGTCAAATATAAACTCGTGGTTCATGTCGTAGCATACCAGTTAAGCTTCAAGATTATTCCTTTACAACATATTTTCATCTTCTTGATATCAGTGGTTGCAGATGCAGTCTTCGGAGTTCAATGGTTACGTACATTGGGTCCAATTATATGGGATTTTGATAAGCTGACCATGCAGTTCAGAATACAAGATATGGATGTGGTATTAATTGGAAATAATTCATCCAGCATAATGCTCTTGGACACTGAATCCATGCAGCATTTATTATGCAGAGAAAATTTTGCAGTTTTATTCCAAATATCTGCATTAAATACTTCAATTAAAGTTACACAGCTATTCCACCTAAGCTGCAAGAACTGATCTCTTACCATGCAGATGTTTTTAAGACTTCCACATCACTACCTCCTGAAAGATTGCAGGATCATCGTATTTCTTTAACTCCAGATTCTGTACCTGTCAATGTAAGACCCAACCATTATCCACACTTTCAAAAAGATGATATTGAAAAGATAGTGTATGAGTTACAACAGGCTGGTTTGATCCGACCTAGTTCTAGTCCTTAATCTTCTCCAATTTCGATGGTGCGAAAGAAGGACGACTCTTGGCGTATGTGTGTGGATTATATAGCTTTAAATAAGCTAACTATCAAGGATCGTTTTCCAATCCCAATGGTGGATGAGCTGCTGGATGAATTGCATGATGCAGTGATAGGTGTAGAATACACCTTGATTTAGCATCTATTGGTTATGCTTTCTTCGCTATTGTTCTTGTAAATTATGTATTTTATACGCTTGTTTTGAGTTTTGTAGATACTTTGGAGTCGTACGGAAGAAAAGAAGAAGAAATCACCCAATTTAAGCCAAAATGGCAGAATGGTCATTATTAATGTAAGTACTAGTAGCAGTCGAGCCAAGGTTAAGGGGTAACTCTATTTGAAGAAGTACTAAATATAGTCCAGCCAAGGTTAAGGGGGTTGCTAGCTGGGTGGTTCTTATTCAGTGTGGAGTCTAAATCCACCCCAATCATCCCCAACCCTAAAATCGATCTTCTTTCATTATTATATCTGAAATTGAGGCGCAACTTAAAGTTCAGAGAGACGAAATTGAGAAAGAAAAGAGGCAGCAGTTGCTACAGTCATTACCGGAAAGAACAAAGAGAAGGCGATCTGTGGGTTTAATGGTTTGATGTTGCAATTGATTTCAGAGGCAAAGAATTCAGTTGGGTTTCAGCGTATTGAGCTGATTGGCAGCGAAGAACTGGTGATGATTGGACTCGAGAATAAAACTGAAGAAGAAAAGTGGTGCTGTGTTGCTAATTAGAGCAGATTATGTGAGATAAGAAAGAGATGATGTTCATAATTTGATGAAGAAGGAGATTTGGTGCCGTTGTTGAATCCAGAAGAAGAAATGGATCTGGGGACCGTCGAGTCTGTGATGATTTAAAGTAATGGGTTTTAAATTTGATTGAATTCGCTGTTGGTGGTTGAGATTAACGAGATATTGAATCTGAGAGTTATTGAAGATGATGGTGATGATATAGAAGATGGGCTTGTGTAGATGGTGGATTTTCGACAAAGGTTAAAATCTTAAACCCATAATTGTACATATTCCTGATCCAGTAATCAGATGAGTATTGAGGCTCATGTCTCTCATTGAAGCATGAAAACTCATGCCGCAAGAGTCTCTGACTGAGTTTATTGTCTCTCAGAGCATACGTGAATATGCAGTATCTGAACTGAGGCAACGACATATCTCATGAATACTGAGCAATTTTAGTAATTACTTCTATATATAATCGAACGATTGGACGGCTCATAGACAGCTTGCCTGCTAGTATAAAGCAATAACATCTTCAGGATGTAACAATGTTTTCCCTGACTATATAAAAGAAATATGACGCTTCAACAAGCACATATCGCTCAATTCTTGAATAATTAATGCTCCTAGACGATCGTGCTAGTATAGAGCCATCAATTAATTATTTCTAAATCATTAGATTCATTAACTGATTCCCTATAAAATATTCTACGTTCTTCATAATATTTCATTACTTCAATTCATGGTTCTTCCCAGCAGAATTCCATGGGTTAGTGATAAATATTCAACGTACGGGCATCTGAGCCACTATCGAGTATGCCCCGACCAAAATGGTGCAAGTGTACTCAACAATAATACACTAACGAGAACTTTAATGCACGAACGATCATCCAAAAATACGAAGGAACGATGAACCTATGCAAAATAGGAAGAAAAATAACAATAATAATATATTAGCTAAGGCGCTAGGGGACTGGACCCACCGGACGGCCAGTCATGTCCTGTCCGGTCCCACGCCTAATTCTTTATTTTATCATATTTTTTTTCTTTGATCTCGTGAAATTCCTTCATTTGAACAAAACTCCTTTGTTTGAGGAAACTCCTCTGTTTCATGGTGTTTCCTTCACACAAAGGAATTAATATAAAATTAGGAAAGGTGTCATGGGACCGGGTATACAATCCGGTATAGATGGTGGATTTTCAACAAAGGACAAAACCGTAAAATCATTATACATGTTTCTGACACGGCTTTCAGGCATGTGACAATTCATATTTTACGAAGCCATGATGAATATGCATTTCGGAAGGCCTCCACTACTGAGCGTTCGATAACTCGTATTTCATCATGCTCTCTATGTAGAATAAATTAATTGGGCGGTTCTCCGTAAGATTGAGAGCAACAACGCCTTCAGGACGTCGGTGACACTCATTGTTCCCTGACTACATGAGAGAGAGACCTCTCTACATAGAATAACGATTGAGCGGTTCTCCGTAAGATTGAGAGCAATAACGCCTCCAAGACGTCGGTAATACTCACTTTTCCTTGACTATGTAGAGAGACGTGTATAGACCCAGGTGGTTCTCCGTAAGATTGAGAGCAATAACGTCTTCAGGACTTCGTCAACACTTGCTGTTTCACTGACTATACGCAAGAGATTGACATTCATCATTGAATTCCTAGAAGATAATCTATCTTATCTCATTACTCTTATTTCATGATTGAAATGGTAATAGATAAATGTATTACTCCGATTTCATGATCGAATCCACGGATGATCTCATGAAATGGTAATAAATATTTCTCCAATTTCATGGTCGAACCCACTGTTGGTCTCATGAAATGGTAATATCACCACTTATTTTATTACTCTGATTTCATGGTCGAATCCACGATCCCATGGAATGGTAATACCTATTTTATTATTCCGAATTCATGGTCGAATCCACGGCTGATCCTATGAATTGATGATAAAAACTATTCATCTTTATTACTCAGTTTCATGAATTATTCACCACTGAATTTCATAAATTAGTAATAAATACTCAAGAACCGGGCATCTGGACCACCACTGAGTAAGCCCCATAAAATCCACGGCCGGTCCCATGCCTCTCCCATTATTTTTCTTATTTTATCATTTTCATGAACTCATGAAAACTCCCTCATCCCAGCAACTTTCCTTGTTTGAGCAAAACTCACGGTTTCTCCATATTTTGATGAACTCATGGAAAATAATATAAAATTAGGAAAAGGTGTGCGGGACCGGGCAACATAGCCGTCCGGCCATGCCCAAGCCGTGGCCGGTCCCACACCTTGCAAACCCTAACTTTTCATAATTATTATTTCCCTCAACTCATGAAACTCCCTTGTTTCAACAAAAATTCAAGGATTCTCCATAACTTCAAGGATTCATGAAGAATAATATTATAAAATAGGGAAAGGTGTGCGGGACCGGGCAACCTAGATGGCTGTCCATGCCCAAGCCGTGTCCGGTCCCACAACTTACAAACCCTAACTTTTCATAATTATTGTTTTCCTCAATTCATGAAACCCCTGGGTTTGAGAAAAATTCATGATTTCTTCATATTTTCTCATATATTGCTCAAACCACGAAAACCAAAAGCCAACATGGTCACACAACTGGCTAGCCTCTCACGTCAATTTTTAATATTAAAACACTTTTATTTTAATATTTTCAAAATATTGATGAATTGAGCATACATGCTCATTCCAACAAAAATCAAGAGTTTCAGCCAAGATGAAACTCTTCTGAAAATTCACAATGTTGCTCGAACGCGCATCGGAAAATACTGAAACTCTCAGTATGGAGACACAGACACCACGGCAACACGTGCATGCCTTCATGACCGACCAGAGTCATTCTTAGGGCTTGCACAAAGCCGGTCCCACATGTTTTCATAATTCTGACCTAATTTGCTCAATTGCTCATACTGGGCCCAAACTCTCTCCAACCAACTGGAGGATTCTTCAAACGGCCAACAATTGGTCACGTGACCACCAAGAGACGGTCCCATGGCCTCTTGGTCGGTCCCCCATCTCTCATACCTAGGTTTTATCACCTAATGCTGAAACCAGCAATATTTCAGAAAACGATGAAACCGGCATTTAATCATCATTCTTTCACCTACTCTCAAAACCGAGAACCCTAGTGCATGCTCACTAGAGCACTTGGCACCACATGGACGCCCATCATCCCATGTGGTCGGTCCCTCTTCACTCATGATCAATTTTCAGCAATTTACCAATCGATGAAGGATTGATCAAAAATTAGGGTTTCGAACAAACGCTCATGAAATCAGCATTATGAGAAAGTTCAAACATTAAATTATGTTATTCCAGCAATCAACATCTAAATTTAATTATATAATATTCGGTAATCTACCAATATTTTAATTAATATTTTATTGGGTCACGTCACTAGTAAATAATTCGCCGAATCGAGCAATACTTGCTCAATTGCCCGAATATTGATCCAACTAACAATATTCAGTAAATCTGTCGAATTGAGCAATACTTGCTCAGTTGCTCGTCAAATTCTCAATATTTAATGATCTGCATAATTGAGCAATACTTGCTCAGTCACTCAAATACTGGTCAATAATTCACTGAATCGCTGAGCATTCATCACTCATGCTCGATTCAACAAAATCTAGACTCACCGTCTAATCAGTTAACAACTGATTAATTAAAACACGTCTGCCTTGCAGACTTTACGATTCATGAGACATCAATCACGTCACAAATGGGGAGATATCACTTAGGATTTTGGTCTGGCGGCCTACGACACGTGAATACATCCATGACGATAAGTGTGAGTAAGTCGTGCAAACGGTTGAAGGAGTTAGCAAAGTAGTGGGTGCACGATCAGTCAAGTCTCCACACGACATGGAACTGACTCTACCACAATCTCCCACTTTTCCACTCTTCACTCACGAAACCGTCACACTTACAGGGATCAATGTGTTCACTACTCTGACAATATAAATAAGTCTAGGAATCCATGATTGAAAACAAGAATTACATCAGTAATCATCTACACAGAATTTCTCGAGTAACTACTCTCAAGAATTCATCAATCTGCCAGAACTTATTCGAACTCAACATTTCACCATTATTGTAGAAACCTTCAACACATCCACAATCATTGATCATCACTTATCCCACACAATTCTCACCTTCCCTCCTACAGATCAACCGATCTCCCTCTTTGCGACCGAATTGATTCTGGAACGGCCATTGTTTTGGTTTAGGCCGGAGTCATACAAATTGATTTCCCGAATCTAAGCGCCCCCTTTGCAGCGGTGCATCTGTGTGAGGATTAAAAAATTTCCCGGCTGAGGAGTCTCGACAGCACGCTCAACTCTTCACTTTCCCAAAAAATCGGCGGCCCGTTTTTCCCCATCCACAGATTGGCGACCACAGTGGGAGATTAATCTCTCAGTTGCAGTCTTAAATTTTCACAAAGATGGTTGGTCTCGAACTAATTCAACTACTTCAAACTCGATCCAAATCTTTCAAATGGTGATATTCCGCCTCCCAGCACTACATACAACAGCGTGGTCGGTGAAATAACCATGAATTTAGCCAAATTGGCACGGGTCCAAGAGATTCACACCAGGAACATGGATCTGATGAAAGACACGATGAACCACATACTCGATTTTCTCATCAAGCTGACATCGGAGTTAAGTGGTACCTCCATTCCGGAGATTCCAGCACTGGGGACTGATTCGTCACCCAGCGATCCTCAAACCAACAGTTTCACCACTTACGAGAAATCGGTGGATCAAGAAGTTACGCATCTAATTGAAAATCTGTGTGAAATCCTCCATTTCTCCATAGACCAACGAATCCGTTTGCTGCACTCAACCAAATATCATCCGACGGTAGATAGCTCCACCATCAATCGAGCAGGTGTCCATGGTTTCCGAACATTCGATCAACGACATCACTTTCACTGAGGAAGACCGCATTGCAGAAGAAGGCACAACCAAGCCCTGTTCGTAACTGCCTCTATCAAAGATTCTGAATTCAGAAGAGCTCTTGTCGATACAGGCGCTTCTACAAATCTCATAACTATGAAGACTCTCAAGGAAGTCAAAATTTCACAAAGCAAGGTCATCCATCATCTTATACTGATGACGGGTTTTGAAGAAAGCCAGAGTCAGACATATGGATATGTTTATGTGGATCTTAAGGTATGAACGATTCAATCTACTGTCAAATCCCACGTGATTGAGAAAGATCCGGATTATCGCATAATACTCGGAAGACCATGGCTCCATGACAACAAGGTCATTCCCTCGACGTACCACCAATATATGAAAGCTTTGCTCAACAACAAAATCGTCCGCATTGAAGCTTCGATATCTCCTTATGCTCCAGTTTATGATGTTGAGTTCCTGAGCCTCCATCTACATACAAAGAGCTGTACGACTGGGACTGATTACCATAATCAATCTTCAAGGAAATGAATTTGAGAGAATGTTGATCGATGTTGTCACTTCTATCAACACTATTCCACTGAAATCTGTCAAAGTCGCAGGCATCACTCGACAAGCAACTACTCATGATATCTCAATCATAGACCATGAAGGAACGCTCAAAGATGCTTATGGCTACATCACTCTCGAGGTGAAAATAAGTTCAATCTGGTTAAAAAACCAAGTTTCACATAATCAGGAAGATCCAGGATATGACATGTTCTCCAGACGACCATGGATCCACGCTGAAAAGATGGATACTGATAAAGCGCCTTTAGTTGTACATCTCTCCAACAAAGAAAGTTCTTATACAGAAGATTTGGCGAACATTCCATCATCAGAGCACTTGGAGGAATTTCAAACTTTGACGAAGTTGAAGCAAGAACCTACAAAAGAAGCATAGACATTCATCAAGAGGTTTCGCACTCAGGCAAGTCTCTTTCCATGTCTATGTCATTTATTTCCTCACATGCTATCCTATCATGGGCACTCAATTCTGCTAGCAACTCTGCAAGACGTTATGAATGGTAGCTTCACCGCATTAGTATTTTACCAAGTGGTTGAATCTGACACCGCTTCGAATCGAGCATCTCACCGAGATATTCACTACTGAGAGATGACAGAATCATGGCAAGAACACTTTAGGCATTTCTCCACTTGTAGGAATGTCCACGAGTATCAGAAATCTCTGATGTCTGCACAAGCGTTGAATCCCACTATTGCAGCGGAATGCTGAATCAACAGAAGATACACGGGCCGAGACGATCAAGCCTAAGACATTCGACGCTTTGGCGCTCAAGCATATAAGAAGCCTTCAAATTGTACTCCCAATCAAAGAGTACACCTTCGATAATAGCGCCTCTAGCTTCAAAACAATATCTCGACGGTGACACACTGGTTCAACACCGACACGATCAAAATACAGCTGAATTACAATTGATAAGTCTTCACTATCCAATGATAAGACTTCTGAAGCAGATGCAACATCATTCGTCAATGAACGCTACAAACTCCTTAAACTATGCTAAGTGAATGAGGGATGCACCAGGGACTTGATTTTATTGGAAATATCAATTCAATATATTTCAATAAAGGTTATCCACATAACAAGTCATTGAAACCTGATGTGATTCCATGAAACGTCATCAAATGAAACCTCTCTATATCACCACGACTGAGGAATTCATCTCTTCACCAATCACATCCAGAATGAAGACTGTCGCTGTTATCTGCCACGACAACATCGATTCCCTGGCGAAGCCACTTCACAACTCAGTGGATGGAGGAGCAAAGACTATCCTTTTCGGTCTCTGAAGCAACTCCAAACCATAGTATCGGCATCGACAAGGATATGTGGAGGAACCCCATCCAATGGTCTCAACATCAACAAGAATATCTGGAGAAAATTTGATCGTGATCTCAGCATCGACAACGGTCCCAGGAGCAACATCCTCATGACTTCCGGCTTCATCAACTATCCATTCTCTGAAGCGTTACTTTATGGATCGTGCTTCTTCAAGCCCTAATGATTCATATCAAGATGAGTAAACATGAAAACATGCTAACACGAACGTCTTCCAAAAGCTTGTCTGGCAGATGGGCACAAACCAAAATCTTCTACAAGATGTTCTCATCGCCTCTACAAGTGAGATATGACATGCTCCGGGCCATGGGTTTACAAAAACGTACCAATGGGTGAGGAATGGGACAATACTTCCTCAACGAAAGATGTTCTTCTATGTTTCTTCTACAACATACCAAAAGGGTGCATCAATCGGGCATACGATCTGAAAGATATGGCCTTTACCGTCAGGTCTACGACATCTGAAAATTTTGTACGGGATTACAAATTACAAATGTGCACGCTTCGTTGGCTGACCTCTGCAACTCCAAATTGAGTGGTTCTTTGCTTATGTGATAATTCAGTCTCTTAGCTTCAAAAGTTGGGGTCAATCATCGAATTACGACGTCGTAGGAGGTTCCTACAGTTTCCAGAGCATACAACATGCAAGCAACAATTCTTAGACGGGATTCATAACCTCCACAGTCGATCGATGTCCACCAGGTCCTTCCGCTAAATCCTTCATAAAGGTACCTCCAACTTCGACCACCTAGGTATTTACATCAATTTTTCTACCTGGGTCCTCTATCTATGTCTCACCAGGAAAAGGGAAAAGGAAAGGGAGAGACTTAACAAAATACTGGGGACTGACGGTCCACTGGTCAAGACGATCGATTTCACAATCCAAAACCAATCAAGAAATCAAAACCAAAATAAAACCTCGCATCTCTCAGAAGTCCAAGATTCAAGATATCATGGAAAGAAAACTAAAGAAAGTCAGCAAAATAAGATTTCTGCTTTTCTGCATCCTCCAAGACTTGCAAAGAAGCTTTCTCCGCCTCCAACTTCTTGGTTAGCTCAGCAACTTCCCATCTTCTTCAACACGGCATCACTGGTGGTGAAAGGAGTGTCACCTTCCACTGCTTTCCTGATGGCATCAATCTTTTGACGAAGTCACTTCAGATTGAAGCCAAGTTCTTCAGCTTTCTTCAAGTTGTACTCCCAGTCAAAGAGTACATCTCGGGTGACAGTATTTCTAGCTGTGATGCGGATATCATTTATAACACGCAAGATGGCTTTTACTTGCCTCGTCAAGAAATAACTATGCTCTGGATCCTTGGTAACGACGATGTGCCCATATATCTTCCACGGTTTCTTCTGCATAGCAGCATATCCAATGGGAACGCTAAATCCACCAACAAACCTGTGATATGGGAGTATCTCACCAAATGGAGGAGTAAAATCAGTCCCTACATTGGGATACTCATGTACTATTATCCGGTTCTCAGTCGCTGGAGCAGCGTCAGCAATCATAGGAACAACTTCGGTTGGAGCAGCTTCTTCCATTCTCGATTCGGGTTCCACCATCTCACGCACAATTGGATTTTCAGTCACCTCCACGTCAGCAACAACAAACGTTACATGACCTTGAGGTACAGGGATGGAGGTCTCATTATCAACGGCTCCATGGTTGCTCAAGTCATCATTGTTGGATTCAACTTCAGCATTTGGCACCTAATGTGAAGATTACTTGGGATTAAAATGATTCAAGCGTGGAAACCCAACACAACCATAAAATCCAGAATTTAAGTGAACTAACATCATCTATTTTTTTTTACTATGCATCTTAAATATGAGCAAATAGTGTAGAAGCCATGACACACGTTTTTCAAACAAGCTCGTCTGAAGAGATTCTACACTGCACTATGTTAAACGCCGAACTGGGACCAATTGGTAAGGAATTTAAGGTTGGGTCGTATACCATTATCTTCATATGGATGTTTTCTACAACATATCAAAATTTCATAGCAATCGGATGAACAAGCTAACATATGTGGCCAAAACATCGGACGACATACAATCTGAAAAAGTCCTGAAGGTCTCCTGGAAGTTCACTATTTCGCCTTTTTCAGGCCCTAAACATGCTCAAAGTTCAAACAGCTTCTCAACTAAAGCTTGGAAATCTCTTGGGCTTGAAGATACATATGCAGACCACGAAATCTGACCTCAGACGAGAATTCTACAGCATGTCTAATAAAATCTGAAGTCTGAAATTTTCTGGTGACGTATTTCGGCAAAGTTGTCCATAAATTTACATGGATTCTCATTCATTCATTCACAAATCAACAATTTCATACTTCTATGAAGAAATTACAAGAGATATACTTACTAGAGGAGTCTCTAAATCATTTGAAGGATCGGCAATGCCGGAATCTACATTGGCAACTCCACTATCTTCATTCGGCTCGGGATTTCGGGAATTCTCCATATTCCCATGTTCCAAAGAAGAATGTGCTTCATCAACATGCTGCATATCTACAATAATTTCTTCCTGGATTCACCAACAACAATTATTATTATTTCATTCAAGGAGATGCCACGATCACCGAAAGATATACTACATCGACTTCTTCACCAGTGCTGGATTCTTGGATTGTTTGCCCGGGAACAAGTTGAAGACCGTCATGGAGCAAAAGTCTGAAAATAAATAACATACCGTGGTCTCGTGATCCTAATTGCACGGGAAGGGAAAAGTCATGACACAGGGAGCTAACAACTCACTAAATTAACGGCTGGGGACTGCACGTCATCCTGTAGTCCTTACTGCTGGGTTCTCCGAGGTCCCAGAAGTACCATCACTCAGAGGTCCCAGAAGTACCATTTCTTGAAGTTGCACCGAAGAGATGTCATTCCTGGAAACATCGTCTTTGAAAGTGTCATCATGGGAGTCAGTCATTCTTGCAAAATGGCTCTGACAGATGCATAACATTCAGCGCATCATTCATACAAAGCGCGGGATTCAACAAAACAATGATAAAATCATGGAATAAAGGTGCTCACAACATCGTCTACAAAAATGGTAATTCTCAACTCTTACCTATTTACAGTTTCACGAATTTAGTGATAACAACGTAAAACTCCGAAAACCTTGCTTACTCTTTCAAACCTGCAAAGCCGAACACAAAACGTATCATTCAAGAGTCAACACTGACTTTTCACGAAACCATGAACAGTTCACATAAATTTTCATGTGAACGTCCCATGATTTTATATCATAAAACATACATCATAAAATCATGAAACACAATTGTTTATCTCTAACAATTACTCAAAAATTACTATTTTATTAAAAAAAAAAACTCACGTGCGCATGTAAAAAAAAAAACTTTTTTTTTTCACATGGGTTAGTTTTTCTCAATTGAGCATTCGTCTGTGAAACGAGGGTCTTTCCTATTTTTGCAAAGGTCCACATATTCTAAATAAAATTTTGAAAGCTCATAAACAATTTTTTTTTTTATCATGAACTCCAGGTCTTTTCAAAATTCCTTTAACCCTAAGGATTATTACTTATTACTTTTACGAACAACTCTACGTTTCTAAAAGTATTTGCAAAGCTCATGCTTCAAAAACAAACTTGGGTTTTCATGAAACCTAATAAACAAAACTTTTACTACTGCAACTAGACCATGTCTATTCAAAAGTTTATGAATATCTTTCATGTTAGGGATTTTTGCTCGTTCCTTCAACTAACGAACAAACGGGCATATATACGTTTTCTAAAACTTCTTCGTAAATCCTACGCATACATGCAACCATGGGATTTTTTTTTATGAACAACTCATAAATCATAAAGCACACAGAAAAAAAAAATCGCACGGACTTACTTGCCGGCGTCGGCCGGAATTCTGCCTGACGGTGGACGGACGGGCGGCGGTGCTGGATCCGGCGAGTTCTCCTGCTGCTGATGCTCGTGAGGTGATGAATAGAAGAGTGGTCGGTCAATCAAAAAACACAAAAAGAATTTCAAGGCTTCTTCCCTTTTATATTAATTTGATTTCCAAAACCTAATAAAACACGTGTTTCCTTTTTGGGCTCGGGCATGTAAATCCTAAGTTGACCAAAACTGGACCTTTGACCAACCAAATCAGCAATGCTCTATCTCTCAGTGCTCATAGAATCACGCCCTATCATACCATCAGGGTTCCTCACCCGAACATTTACTCGTACATGACACCATTGGAGTAAATTGAGGATTCTGAAACTACCTTTGTAGACTGAGTTTAACCACTGATCTCTCGTCGACTGAAAATCACCATTTAATGCTTACTGCGGAACATGATTGTCCCTCACCAAGCAGGGGACTTAATGTATATGGTGGATTTTCAACAAAGGACAAAACCGTAAAATCATGATACATGTTCCTGACACGGCTTTCAGGCATGTGACGATTCATATTTTACGAAGCCATGATGAATATGCATTTCGGAAGGCCTCCACTACTGAGCGTTCAATACCTCGCATTTCATCATGCCTCTATGTAGAATAACATGATTGGGCGGTTATCCGTAAGATTGAGAGCAACAACGCCTTCAGGACGTCGGTGACACTCACTGTTCCCTGACTACATGAGAGAAACCCTCCTCTACATAGAAGAATGATTGGGCGGTTCTCCGTAAGATTGAGAGAAATAACACCTTCAAGACGTCGGGGATACTCACTGTTCCCTGACTATGTAGAGAGACGTGTATAGACCCAGGCGGTTCTCCGTAAGATTGAGAGCAATAACGTCTTCAGGACTTCGGCAACACTTGTTGTTTCACTGACTATACGCAAGAGATTAAATTCTACCGTGACATTCACCACTGAATTCCTAGAAGATAATCTATCTTATCTCATTACTCCTATTTCATGATCGAAATGGTAATAGATAAATGTATTACAACGATTTCATGATCGAATCCACGGCTGATCTCATGAAATGGTAATAGATATTACTCCAATTTCATAGTCGAACCCACTACTGGTCTCATGAAATGGTAATATCACCACTTATTTTATTACTCCGATTTCATGGTCGAATCCACGATCCCATGGAATAGTAATACCTATTTTATTATTCCGAATTCATGGTCGAATCCACGGCTAATCCTAAGAATTGATGATAAAACTACTCATCTTTATTACTCAGTTTCATGAATTACTCACCACTGAATTTCATAAATTAGTAATAAAAACTCAGCAACCGGCATCTTGACCACCACTGAGTAAGCCCCATAAAATGGTGCAAGTGTACTCGACAATGATGCATGACTGAGCACCCGGATGCACAAACGAGTACTCAAAAATATGGAAAACGAGGAATCCTACACAAAACAGGAGAGATAAACAAATAATAATAATAAAATAATGGAGAGGCGCCCATGGGACGGGCCCACCGTCCGGCCGGCTGTGCCCTAGCCGTGGCCGGTCCCATGCCACTCCCATTATTTTTCTTATTTTATCATTTTCATGAACTCATGAAAACTCCCTCATCCCATCAACTTTCCTTGTTTGAGCAAAACTCACGGTTTCTCCATATTTTGATGAACTCATGGAAAATAATATAAAATTAGGGAAAGGTGTGCGGGACCGGGTTACATAGCCGGCCGGCCATGCCCAAGCCGTGTCCGGTCTCACACCTTGCAAACCCTAACTTTTCATAATTATTATTTCCCTCAACTCATGAAACTCCCTTGTTTCAACAAAAATTCAAGGATTCTCCATAACTTCAAGGATTCTCCATAACTTCAAGGATTCATGAAGAATAATATTATAAAATAGGAAAAGGTGTGCGGGACCGGGCAACCTAGACGGCCGTTGATGCCCAAGCCGTGGCCTCTCCCACATCTTGCAAACCCTAATTTTCATAATTATTATTTTCCTTAATTCATGAAACCCCAGGGTTTGAGCAAAATTCATGGTTTCTTCATATTTTCTCATATATTGCTCAAACCACGAAAACCAAAAGCCAACATGGTCACACGACTGGCTAGCCTCTCACGGAAATTTTTAATATTAAAACACTTTTATTTTAATCTTTTCAAAATATTGATGAATTGAGCATACATGCTCATTCCAACAAAAATCAAGAGTTTCAGCCAAGATGAAACTCTTCTGAAAATTCACAATATTGCTCGAACGCTCATCAGAAAATACTGAAACTCTCAGTATGGAGACACAGACACCACGGTAACACGTGCATGCATTCATGACTGACCAGAGTTATTCCTAGGGCTTGCACAAATCCGGTCCCACATGTTTTCATAATTCTGACCTAATTTGCTCAATTGCTCATACTGGGCCCAAACTCTCTCCAACCAACTGGAGGATTCTTCAAACGGCCAACAGTTGGTCACGTGACCACCAAGAGCCGGTCCCATGGCCTCTTGGTCGGTCCCCCATCTCTCATACCTAGGTTTTATCACTTAATGCTGAACCCAGCAATATTTCAGAAAATGATTAAACCGGCATTTAATCATCATTCTTTCACCTACTCTCCAAACCGAGAACCCTGGTGCATGCTCACTCGAGCACTGGGCACCACATGGACGCCCATCATCCCATGTGGTCAGTCCCTCTTCACTCATGAACAATTTTCAGTAATTTGCCAATCGATGAAGGATTGATCAAAAAGTAGGGTTTCGAACAAACGCTCATGAAATCAGCATTATGAGCAAGTTCAAACATTAAATTATGTTGTTCCAGCAATCAACATCTAAATTAATTATGTAATATTCGGTAATCTACCAATATTTTAATTAATATTTTATTGGGTCATGTCACCAGTAAATAATTCGCCGAATCGAGCAATACTTGCTCAATTGCCCGAATATTGATCCAACTAACAATATTCAGTAATCTGTCGAATTGAAATACTTGCTCAGTTGCTCGTCAAATTCTCAATATTCAGTGATTTGCATAATTGAGCAACACTTGCTCAGTCACTCAAATACTGGTCAATAATTCACTGAATCGCTGAGCATTCATCTCTCATGCTCGATTCAACAAAATCTAGACTCACCGTATAATCAGTCAACAACTGACTAATTAAAACACGTCTGCCTTGAAAACTTCACGATTCATGAGACATCAATCACGTCACAAATGGGGGGATATCACTTAGGGTTTTGGTCTCGCGGCCTGCGGCACGTGGATACATCCACGACGAGAAGTGTGAGTAAGTCGTGCAAACGGTTGAAGGAGTTAGCAAAGTAGTGGGTGCACGATCAGTCAAGTCTTCACACGACATGGAACTGACTTTACCACGATCTCGCACTTTCCCACTCTTTCACTCACGAAACCTTCACACTTACAGGGATCAATGTGTTCCCTACTCTGTCAGTATAAATAAGTCTCGGAATCCATGATTGAAAACAAGAATTACATCAGTAATCATCTACACGGAATTTCTCGAGTAACTACTCTCAAGAATTCATCAATCTACCAGAACTTATTCGAACTCAATAGTTCACCATTATTGTAGAAACCTTCAACACATCCACAATCCTTGATCATCACTGATCCCACACAATTCTCACCTTCCCTCCTACAGATCAACCGATCTCCCTCTTTGCGACCGAATTGATTCTTGAACGGCCATTGTTTTGGTTTTGGCCGGAGTCATACAGATTGATTTCCCGAATCTAAGCACCCCCTTTGCAGCGGTGCATCTGTGTGAGGATTAAAATTTTGCCCGGCTGAGGAGTCTCGACAGCACGCTCAACTCTTCACTTTCCCAAAAAACCGGCAACCCGTTTTTCCCCATCCACAGCCGGCCTACTATGCCTAGTTGTGGCCGGTTCCACACCTTTCGATTACTTATTATTTATTATTTCCTTTATCTCATGAAACTCCTTAATTTCATGATATTTCCTTCAAATCATGAAAATAATATAAAATTAGGGAAGAGTCACGGAACCGGGCCACTAGCCGACCGACCATGCCCTAGCCATGGTCGGTCCCACATGCCCATTATTTATTTATTATTATTATTATTATTGTTTCCTTCATCTCATAGAAACTCCTTCACTTTAAGGAAACTCCTTCGTTTCAACAAACTCCTTGATTTCATGATATTTCCTTCAAATCGTGAAAATAATATAAAATTAGGAAAAGTGCCATGGTACTGGGCTCATTGGTCGGCCAACTATGCCTTAGACATGACCGGTCCCATACTTTATGATTTCTTATTTTATTATTATTATTTCCTTCATCTTATGAAGTTCCTCAGTTTGAGCAAAACCTTGATTTCGTCGTATTTTCTCAATATGTTGCTCAAACGCGCATCAGAAAATATCAAAATTCTCAAGACTGAGGTGCGGACACTATGGTGACATGAGTGTATTACCTTGATCGACCAAGGTTGGCTCTTTGGCTTGCAAGAGGCCGGTCCCACACATTTTCATCATTTGACCTAATTTGTTCACATTAGGTTTAAACTTTTCCAAACAACTTGGAATTTCATCAAACGATCGTCAGTCGGTCCGTCATTTCGTCATGATTAGGTTTTATCACTTAAAGCTCATACGAGCGTTATTTCAATAAATGATTAAACCATCATTTAATCATCCTTTCACCAACTGGTATTCAAGAGACTTTGGTGCTGGCTCACTCGAGCATATGGACCCATCATCCCATATAATCGGTCCATCTTTGACTCCATGGTTGATTTTCAATAAATCATCAATTGATCAGCAATTGATCAAAATTAGGGTTTCGAATCCAAGGTTCATAGTTCCAGATTCAAACACTAATAATTTTATGTTAATCTCATAATCAACACTTTAATTATCATACTCGATTCAGTTGCCAGTATTTTAAATTAATATTTTTATTTGGTTATGTTACCAATAATTCATCAAACGAGCAACATTTGCTCAGACTAATGAATATTGGTTCAACTATCAATATTCAACAATTCATTAAATGAACAATATTTGTTCACCTTAACTATCAACATTTATTCGACAATTATACCTCTGTCTCAACAGACACGTTCAATTCATGAGTCCTAGAACATTTGCAAATCATGTTCAACTCAACAATACAAAGACTCATCGTCTCATCAAGTCAACAACTGACTAATTAAAATCACGAGACGTCAATCGTGTCACATGGGGGATATCAACTAGGGTTTTGGTCTGGCGGTCTACAACACGTGTTCATACACGATGAGAATGTGAGCAAGTCGTGCAAACAGTTAGAGGAGTTAGCAAAGTAGTAGGTGGAAAATCGACCAAGTCTTCGCACGATGAGCAATTGGTTTGAACACGATTTCCCACATCCCCACTCTTCGACTCTAGAAACTGTCACACTTCATGGGATCAAGGTGTCTACAATTCTTGCAATATAAATAGGTCTCTGAATCATGATTGAAACAACAAACAACAAGAGGAGAACAAAAACTCAGCGTCTGAAAAATTACTCTCAACAGAGCAAATTCAATAATTCAGAACTTATCTTATTTCTTCACGCAGAATACACAACACACCTATACTTTCGATCATCATTGATCTCACACATTTCTCAGATTCCCTCATACAGATCGACCCATCCTATCTTGTGACCGAATTGACTCTGGAACGACCATTGTCTTGGTTTAGGACGGAGTCCTACAGATTAATCTCTTGAATTCAAAGCATTCCCTTTTTGCAGTGCATCTGTGTGAGGTTAAACAGTTCGCTCGGTTCAAGGAGTTTCCTCTACACGGTCGTCTCCTCAATTCCTTAAAAAACAGCAACTCGTTTTGCCCCATCTACAGATTTCTGACCACAGTGGGAGATTAATCTTTCGGTTGCAATCTCACATTTTCGCAAGATGGCTGGTCTTAGGTCTGGGTTAGTTACAAACGCGAACGACGCTAGCACTAGCAACAATAACAATGATAGTGTTCCAGAAACCATTCCTGCTTCCAACAATGGTAGTGATACTACTCCTCCTCAAACCAACACTGGAAATCATCCTCTCTTAGGCCGACATCCTGAGGAAGTCAGAGAAAATCCACCCACCATAGCTAATCTCATGAAGATCCAGGAAGTTCTCGCCAAAAATCAAACCGATATGGCTACTACTCATAAGGAGTTATGCAGTTATCTCAAGACTCTTACAGACAAGATGTCATAGAAAACTCAAGAGAAAGGAAAATCTAAAGAAACATCTCCAGAAGTTGATCCTGAAGTCACTACAATCCATGTAGTAGATGATGAAGAAGTTCATAAGGATTCAGACAACCCGCCAACGAAAGAACCGTCCAGTTTCATCACTCGTGAAGACTTGGAGCGCCTTTTGGAAGATCGTGGAAAAGATAAAACGACCTCTGTCCACCGTCACCAACCTCCATACCCTGCTTCTACACAAAAGATTCATATGACAAAAGGTTATACCTCTCCAATATTCACCCTTTATGATGGAACATGCAATGCTCGAGAACATGTTTCTCGATTTCTAGAAGCATTGGGTGTATGAGCAGAACCGTGTCGTCCGCATGAAAGAATTTTTGAAGTCTCTAAAAGGCAGGGCACATACCTGGTAAAACAACATCGCACTAGGAAGTATCACAAGTTGGGGAGAAATGATTAATGCTTTCTATAGAAAATATTTCTTCGTTTCGGAACAAATGACCCTCTCTAATCTTGGAAGGATGTTTCAAAGGAGCAATGAACATCCTAATGATTATGTGAAAAGGTTCAGAGTTCAAGCCCTGGACTGCCATGATCCAAATGTCACAGAGAAGCAGCTCGTAGATTCGTGCATCAATAGAATGATCCGGGTCTACAGAGTTTTACTGGAAAATCTCTGATTCCAGACCTTCTCAGAACTCCATGAAGTGGCTAAGAGGTCAGCAACTACCGCACCTTCTTTACTGGAAATAGCTAAAGGTACAAAGGCCGAAGAACCACGATAAACTCGAGGTAGCAGACGTTTAATCAACAAATAGTACAACCTCCAACCTTCCACAAATGTTTTTGCATAAGGGAGCAAACGAAAAGCTGAGCCAAAACGCAAGCATACTTCTCCAGCTCCTTCGAAAGCACAAAGGAAGGATAATGCACAAGCACCTATCGAATACACAAGAACTGATCAAGAAACACCTGATTTTCCTTTTTCCATTAAATAAGTGATTGAACTACTAGATATCTGGGTTCAAGACGGTGCAATCAAGTTTCTGTATGTCAAGAAAGAACCAACTGAAGAAGCCATGGAAAATCCTCGTTATTATCGCTTTCACAGGTTCGTCAATCATCCCACAAGTAATTGCAGAACTTTGAAGCGCATATTCAAAGAAAATGTCGAATCAGGAGAGCTTAACTTGGGGAATGAAGGAGTACGCAGAGACCCTCCTCCGGTCAGAACCTTCACTCTCTCTGAACCACCCGTCAAGGAAGCAGTTCAATCCTTAATCGAGCATGTCTGCGAATTGCTGTACTTATCAAAGGTTCAAAGGAAAGACATGTTTTTTGCATTGAATCACATCATGTTAGGGAAGCGTTTATTGATTCAGGAGACACTTCCTGAGCCTTCAGCAACGGACAAAGAAATGTACGACTGGGGACTTCTCACCACAGTCCATCTCAAAGGAAACGAGTTCAAACGAGCCTTGATTGATGTTGGAACTGCTGTCAATGTTATCCCTCTGAAAAATCTCAGAGCTGCTGGTATCGCGTGACAAGAATCTATTCATGCTTCGGTCTCAATCATGGATCATGAAGGGACACCCAGAGATGCTTATGGCTACATTATTCTCAAGATAAAGGTAAACTCAACCTGGACAGAAACAAAATTTCACATAATCCGAGAAGATCCAGGATATGATATGATCCTTGGACGCACATGGATTCATGCTGAAAGGATAACTCCAACATCTTCAATTGCACATCTCTTTGTTGAGGAAAGCTCCGATTCTGAAGAAATAGAGGATATTCTATTGCTCGAGTATCTGAGGGAAGTCAAAACCTTGACGGAGCTGACACAAAATCTTGAAGAAAGTGCAAATGCTTTCATCAAAAGGTTTCGCACTCAGACAAGTCTTATTCCTCCTCATGTGTCCATATTATCAGTTTTCAAACATGTTGCTTTGGTTCGAGGGCTTTACTCCAATAGAAACTTAGCAATTGCAAATTGCTATGAATGGATAAACTCACCTCAGCAATATTTCACCAAGTGGTTGGACGCGGAATCTCTCCGAGTCGAGCACCTCACTAATACAGTCATTGCTGAAATAATGGCTGAACACGACAAGCAGTATCCTAGATACTCACCCCTCCGCGAATGTCCATATGTACCGCAAGATTTGAAGGCTTCAACAACATGGAATCCCACTGCACGAGGAATTCCAAACCAACAAAAGATATTCAAGGCGCGGATAATCAAACCTAACAATTTCCAGGAAGGAGATTTAGTTCTCAAAGAAACTAAGCGTAACTTTCATTCTGGAAAGAACTCCAACTGGGAAGGACCTTTTATGATCTCTAAGTCTGTTGCTGGTGGGTACTACAGATTGGTCAACTTGGATGGCAAAGAGAATGTGGCAGTAATACACGAAACATGGCTCAAATCATTCGACACCTAAGATATGGGATCTTTTGAGGTATTTGGGTTCAAGGCATGAACACCCAAAATACCCGAATTTGGCATTTAGGATTTTCTTTCACTGTATTTCAATTTCCTCCAAATTTTTTGTAATACTTGCATTCAGTAATTTAAGTTCAGCAATTTATCAAAATTCAGTTTAGTTAAAGAAAATCTCTATCAAATCCAAAGAAAATCCTCAATCATCTACTTATCCAAAACCGAAAATAAAACCTCACATCTCTCAAAAGTTCAGAAGTTCAAGAGATCATGGAAAAGAAATCAAAGAAAATCAGCAAAGTAAGATTTTTGTTCCTCTACATCCTTCAAAACTTGTAAAGCCGCCTTCTCCATGTTCAGTTCTTCAGTCAATCTAGCAATCATGTCTTCCTTCTCCATCACATCATCATTGGGAAAGGGTATGTTATTCTCACACGAGTCCTTGATAGCATTTATCTTCTTACGAAGCCACTTCACGTTGAATCCGAGTCTCTCAAAATTCTCCAAGTTGAACTCCCAATCAAAGAGAACATCTGGAGTAACAGTATTTCTAGCCCTAGTGCATATATCATTTATAACACGCTAGATAACACTTACTTGCATTGTTAAATAATAAGCACGTTTGGGGTCTCTGGTAAGGATGATGTAACCGAACTTCTATATCTTCTCGTACAAGCCCGCATATCCAATAGGAACACTGAATCCACCAACTAGTTCGTGGTATGGGAGTGATTCGCCAAATGGAGGTTTAAAAGCAACTGCTGCACTCGGGTATTCATGTACCATTATACGATTCTCAATTATTGGAGCAACTTCTACAGTCACGACAACAGTTTCTTCTGGGACAGTCTCTTCTACTCTTGGCTCAGTTTCTTCCATCAATGAAGCAACAAATATTGAAGTCTTGGACTCTTTAAAATTTTTAGCAATAACTCTCTCACGAACTTGAAGTGCAGAGATGGTCGTATCTTTATCAATAACCCCAGGGTTACTCGAGTCATCATCATTGGTTCCTTCATTCTCAACTTCGACATTTGGCACCTAATGCGAAGATTCCATGAGATTAGAGCTATCCAAGTATGAAACCAAGGGAAATCATAAAATATAGCATGTAAGTGAACTAATACTATTTAAGTTCTTTATTATACATGCAAGGCATAAGCAAATAGCGTGAAAGTCATAAAAACACGTTTTACAACAAGCTCATCTGAAGATATTTTACACTTCCCTGCATAAGACAACGAACTGGGAGCAATTGGTGAAGAATCAAAGGTTGAGTTATATACCATTATCTTTGTATGGATTTTATATACAACATAACAAAATTTTATAGCAATTAGATAACGAGTAAAGAGATGTGGCCAAAACATTGGACTACATGACAGTTCAAAATTTTCTGGAAGTCTTCTGGAAGTTTACTGTTTCGTCGATTTCGACCTCTAAACATCTTAAAAACTTAAAAAGATTCTGCGTTAAAGCTTGGAAATTTCCTGGGCATAAGGAAACTGGGTTAGACTGTAAAAATCCGCCATCAGACGAAGATTCTACAACATTTCTACTAAAAGGTTGAATTCTGGATTTTCTGGTAACGTATTCCGACAAAACTTTTTGTATATTCACATGGATTTTCATTCATTCACTCACAAATAAACAGTTTCACACTTCTATAAATGAAATACAAGAGAAGTGCTTACTTGGGTGGTATCCGAAGCATTCAAAGAGTCGGAATTGCCTGTATCAGCATTAAAAACATCATTGTTTTCATTCGGTCTTGAATTCTGGGAATCTTCTTCGTCACCATCCTCCGAAGATGAACGACCATCACCAGCACTCTCCGCTTCCATGACAACATCCTCCTGTATACATTCATAGCAATTATAATTTTATTCACAAAATATTATGGTCGTATGTACGGAGAGATACTTACATCGAATTCTTCTTCAACACTTAATTCAGAAGCGGCTTGCCCAGCAGAGAATTGAAGACCATCGATACTTGATGGAGCAAAGTTTTGTAATGAAGTAACAAACATTGGTTTTGTGATCCTAATTACACGGATAAGAAGAAGTCACGACGAAAGAAATGTTGACAACCCACCAATGAAACAACTGGGGACTTTATGGTGTTAGGTAACATCTTATAATTTTTGCTCCTGCTTCTCCGCCATGAATAATTGCTTCAGTTTCCGAGAAGTCTATATCGATTCGAGATTACAACCGTCCTATGGAATTTTTTTTTTGATGCAATGATCAAAATACAATTATCATAATTTTATGAAGATTATGTAAAGAATACGTACTTGTGAATACCCTGGAGATGTCTTTCGCTTATCACCTCCAGAAGGATACTTCAATCTTGGTCGAGTAGAAATCATCTCAGCTGAAGGAGGATCTTTCACCAAAGGCTGAACAGTTATCACGAAGTCATATAAACGAACAAATTGTTGATTCCAAAAGTCTATGTAACCTGGAGTTACATATGTAATTCGTTCAGAGCAAGGGAACCAGTAATTGCTTCCTTCCACATGTGTACGATCTAAATGGGTCTTAAGTTGTTCAACCGATGGTTTCCTCCTTCGAACAGTTGGAACACACTGATCCATACCCATTCGTCGAGCTGTGTATGGGCTGTCGTAGGCTCAACAAATTAATAAATATATTTCTCACTAATTAACTGGTAATATAGCGGTAGTAAGAGATCGTTCCCACAGAGAGCTGTGTAATTGATAGGTTATTTGAAATAGCAAAATAAAGTAAATAACAAAAGGGGGTTTTAGTTTATAAGATAAAATTAAAAAGACAATAAGAAGAAAGGAGATGATCAAGGAATCCTTCGCCGTTACCGAGCGTTAACAGGATTAGAATACTTATCTATTGTTCGTAAGAATCATTCGTCACCAACCGCAGAATAACAACTAGATCAGTGTTATCCCCAAAACTCCTTCAATCACTGGATACAGAAGTTCTCGACTACCAGATTCTATCCAACGAACCACCAAGTAGTAGATCACTCAAGGTGTAATCCAATCTAACACTTTAAGCTTTGTGAATTTAGGTTGATCCTAGTAGTTAAACTCTTAGATCAAGGTTCACTTGTTGATGTTGTCTTCACACACGATTCCTCCACAGAATCCCTCTGTAAGGTCTCGCGATTTATACTTGCGTAGAGAGTTAACCGACAATTACTTATCTCATAACATCCACTAGCAATAGAACGATCAATAGACTAATCTAGTATGCATCCCAAATAAATATAAGAATCACTCATAAACCCTAGATATGGTAAAGACAAACGATGATGATAAAAACTCTCGATAGATTTGTATTACTAATAAAGCTTCACGCTTAGAACATTGAATGCATCCTTAATCAACAAAGGATTTAGCTACTCATATTACAAAGAAGATGAATAATGGTGGTTTCCCCCTAAAGGGGTAAACCCTAGGTTTTGATGTAGAACTTGTGATATGAGATTCGATTATATTGATTTTTACATAACATAATACCTTTTTATAGGTTTACATTGCTTGGTCTCCAAGTATTTAGTTCGGTTCAAGAACCCGACCTGAAAACATGAACTAGCGACCCCAAACGTGCCCTTAGGCTTTCCAAGGTGTTAATACACGTTTTCCACTTGCTAAGTTCACAAACCCAGTACTCGAACTTCAAATTCCAGCATATATTTTCGGAATTAAAGTATGAAACCCGTCCGCGAACTGTATTGTCTTTGGTATTCAATAAAAGCTTGTTTTGGCCACAACTTCTTCATCCGAACTCGGAATGACCTCATTCTTTTTGCATTATTTTTATATTTCAATTCTATTCAAGATGGTGATGATAAATCCTTAATTTGAATGAGTTAAGATCCATCTTTGTCCCTTCTCTTGATTTTGAGCGTTTTGCTCCTTTTCGTCGCACTTCTTCCACTTCTCTTGGACTTGGGCACTTGGATACTTGGAATACTTCTCTTCTTATCTCTTTTTAGCAGTTTGTAGCTCCTTTTTGGATGATTCACCTAATAGAGGAAAATGAGAGAAAAAATAGTAATAATACGAAAATATGCAAGAATAATAGCTAAAACAAGTATGGAACGGACACTAAAATCATATGAATTATGAACTTATCAAATTCCCCCACACTTAGCTTTTGATAGTCCTCGAGCAAACTAAATAAAACTAATCCTAAATACAACAACTCCATGTCGTGAGGATACGGTTACTCTTAGCATGAATAACAGGCCTTTAAACCCCTAGGTGTCCCTAGTGGACGAGTTATAGTCTCGTGAGGACTTACAAGAGATATACCCATAAAACCTACTCCAATTTCCCGCCTTGGAAGAACCACTAAGGATAGACACAAAGAAAAAAGCCAAATAATTAGCTTGCATATGTTCTTTAGCTGCAAACATCCCACATACATTTCAATCATCACACATAAGTAATTACTTAAGTGTGTCATTCAACCTGATTGCAAAACTCTACTAAGATAGTCATCGTACTTGTTGCAACGTTTGTCACAACACTCGCATACTGAAATCACATGGATATATAAGAGAATGGAAATAGAAAAGTGTTGACTAAAGTAAAAGATGTTACCCACAATACTTGTATGAATGTCGTCAAAGGATTCTTATTTACAGCACAATAGTTGAGAGAAGCACCCATTTAACTCGACCACATGATTAGATACTCTAAGCGCATGTTCCTTTTTAGCAAGTACATGATAGTTTCCTTGGATCCTGCGTTCCATGCTTGCTTAGGCGACGGAGACAGGGACAACGTTTCATACATACTGCTATCAAAGTGTCAAGAACCTCATCAATAGTCTTTTTGACTTGCTATATAATGATGATATGGTTTTTATTTCATCGATAACGTGATTAGTCCGAAATTCCGGACTTATCATTTATTATTTGTCGATAAATGAAGAGGAGCCTTATATATTTTTCTTTCTTTTTCTTTTTCTTTTTCTTCTCTTCTCTTTTTTTTTTTTTTTTTTTTTTTTTTTTTTTTTTTTTTTTTTTTTACTTTTTTACTTTTTCACTTTTTTTTTCTTTTTTTCGGCTCACTCTTTATGAGTGTAAAACAATTGTCTTATGGGGCTTTCATAAACCCAACCAATGGTTACCTTGCTACAACATCCACGACAGTATTAGGATCCCACCAAATCACTTTAGAGAAGCATATAACTACAAAAATAAAAAGAAAGTGATTCTGTAATGATTAATTGCGTGGATGAATCTTTCAAACGACTACCGTAACTTAGTTTCGCATTCAATTATGAACGTATATATTTAAGGATTGAAATAAAGCCGTAAAAACTGTTTCAACCTTAAAAAAGTTTAGAGTGTCATCCTAAATATCTAAAAATTAACTCCAAAATATGAAGTCTCAAGTATGCAAGAAATCAAAGAGCATGATATTTTTATTTTATATGCAATCCAAACATGCTTAACTACTCCCCCACACTTAAACTCAACATTGTCCTTAATGTTCAAAACCGAAAATTCTGATTTCTGACATAACATCCCTGAAAAACTTGAAAAATTTACAAATGGGTAGAGAACTAGGAAACATATCCTAAACGAAAGTTGTTCGCCTACGTCTTTTATATAAGATGTCAAAAGGGAACAGTGTTTCGATAAACGGTCTGACTTTTATGGCCTCTGGACTGACTGACATGCAATCTGAAAAAGTTCTGGAAAAAATTCCGAAAATAAAATATCCAGGCCTATCGCTCCAACTTAACAGACTCCGAATTCAGATTTTCTTATTGGAAAAGAAAGGTATGTCTGTCCTATTTAAAATTTGGGGTCAACCACTCAAATCGGACTCCGTATGAAGTCTCGAGAGCTGTTTTCGTAACAAGTGCGCAGTCAGAATTTTTCCGACGAGAATAGTTTCGTCAAAACTTTCATTATAGATATAGGACTTTGTAAAATCTAAGATGGGAATGCAAGATATGATATGAAAACTAAAAAAAACTAAAAACAAAAGGGATAGAGATACAAAACCGATGGGTTGCCTCCCATTTAGCGCTTGGTTTAACGTCGTCTGCCCGACGTTATTGTTATCGTCCGTACACCAACAACCTGAAAATTTGGTAATCCTTCCAAATAACAATCTGCAATTGAAATAGCAACTTCACAAAAATATTAGCACTAAATATACATATTGAAGCTATCACTTTATTGAATTTTTCCCCACACTTAGTCCTTTCTACACTCGAAAGTGGATAGAGAACATAGAATTCGGGAACTTCAAAAGGTTCCTTAGCTGGGTGAACCTGCACAATTCTCGAATCAAACACATAAAGTGGTAGATACTTAGAAGCAAAATAATCCGTTAAAAATTTGGAAGCACACAACTCCAATGCTAAGTGAGGTATTTTCTCAAAAGTTGGGTTAGCAATTCTTTGGGAATCTACTTCAATTGGATGGAAAGGATCAATAGATATAGAATTATGCAAAGGATTAAACAAACCTTGTATCGGATCCTCATCTTTCTCAATTAACGGTGAATTATTTACCTCAAGCATATCGTGGTCCTCTATCGAACTATTATCTAGCTCAATTGGGTCTTTCACGACTTTAATCAATTTGGTTTCATTCTCAATCTCAATCTCCTCAACAACCTCGTCATCGGAATCGGAATCCTCTCCTAAAACATCTAGTTCATTGATGCGACTCCTAATTTCTTCGTTTGAGTACGTTACACCATTTATAACAATAGATATGTCATACCCAATCTCCTCCTTTTGAATAGGAGAGTGATCATTATCATGATATGGAGTTCGAATAACTTCATCACTATTACAAAGGCTTTCCAAAGGTTGCTCATCTTTCTCCATTTCCTCCTTAAACTGATTCATGTCTCTCCTTAAGTTGTTAATACCCTCTTGAAGTTCTTGGAGTGATTGATCAACACTTTGTTGATGTTGATAAATACTTAGTAGACGTAGCTCAATACTTTATTGATATAGCTCTAATACTTCATAATAATTTTATATTTGCACATGAAGATCTTCCATCATGCTACATATTTGTTCTGCAACACTTGAAGAAATAGGATTAGAAACATAACTATCTTCCCATCCTTGTGATTGTTCACTTACATGCCCGTCATAAGGTTGTTGACATGTATGAGAATATCCGTAAGGTTCCCTGGGATATTGATCATAGCCAAAAGATTGGTTTTGATTATACCCATAGGATGGTTGGTAGTTTTCATATGAATGAGATTGAAAACCATATTGATTACCACTATTATATGATTGATCTTGTGCTCCGTACATGTTATTTCTATAAGGAAACATGACGACTCACAAGAAAAAGAGAATCAAAACAAAAATAAAAACAAGCTAAACAAATAACGAATTAATTAGCAACTGCTCCCCGGCATTGGCGCCAAAATTTGTATGGGCTGTCGTAGGCTCAACAAATTAATAAATATATTTCTCACTAATTAACTGGTAATATAGCGGTAGTAAGACATCATTCCTACAGAGAGCTGTGTAATTGATAGGTTATTTGAAATAGCAAAATAAAGTAAATAACAAAAGGGGGTTTTGGTTTATAAGATATATAATTAAAAAGACAATAAGAAGAAAGGAGATGATCAAGGAATCCTTCATCGTTACCAAGCGTTTACAGGATTAGAATACTTATCTATTGTTCGTAAGAATCATTCGTCACCAACCGATAGAATAACAACTAGATCAGTGTTATCCCCAAAACTCCTTCAATCACTGGATACGGAAGTTCTCGACTACCAGATTCTATCCAACAAACCACCAAGTAGTAGATCACTCAAGGTGTAATCCAATCGAACGCTTTAAGCTTTGTGAATTTAGGTTGATCCCAGTAGTTAAACTCTTAGATCAAGGTTCACTTTCCAGTGTTGTCTTCACACACGATTCCTCCACAAAATCCCTCTGTAAGGTCTCGCGATTTCTACTTGTGTAGAGAGTTAATCGACGATTACTTATCTCATAACATCCACTAGCAATAGAACGATTAATAAACTAATCTAGTATGCATCACAAATCAATCTAAGACTCACTCATAAACCCTAGATATGGTAAATACAAACGATGATGATAAAAACTCTCAATAGATTTGTATTATTAATAAATCTTCACGCTTAGAACATTGAATTCATCCTTAATCAACAAAGGATTTAGCTACTCATATTACAAAGAAGATGAATAATGGTGGTTTCCTCCTAAAGGGTTAAACCCTAGGTTTTGATGTAGAAATTGTGATATGAGATTCGATTATATTTATTTTACATAACCTAATACCTTTTTATAGGTTTACATTGCTTGGTCTCCAAGTATTTAGTTCGGTTCAAGAACCCGACCCGAAAACACGAACTAGCGACCCCAAACGTGCCCTTAGGCTTTCCAGGTGTTAATACACGTTTTCCACTTGCTAAGTTCGAAAACCCAGTCCGCGAACTTCAAATTCCAGCAGATATTTTTGGAATTAAAGTATGAAACCCGTCCGCGAAATGTACTGTCTTCGGTATTCAATAAAAGCTTGTTTTCGCCACAACTTCTTCATCCGAACTCGGAATGACCTCATTCTTTTTGCATTATTTTTATATTTCAATTATCTTCAAGATGGCGATGATAAATTCTTAATTTGAATGAGTTAAGATCCGTATTTTTCCCTTCTCTTGATTTTGAGCGTTTTGCTCTTTTTCGTCGCACTTCTTCCACTTCTCTTAGACTTGGGCACTTGGATACTTGGAATACTTATTGTTAGAGCATTGCTCGGTCGACATCGCATGCGTTGATATCTCAAGCATGTTTGTCAATGTTAGTGATCAAAACTATAAGTTTTTATTTCTAGTCTATTATATAGATAAGTCTCGAACTAGGATAGAAAGTGTAGTTGAGCTCAAGGACTTCATGGAGATTCATCATACAAGTATAAGAACTACTCAAGGAACCGGTGGAACTTCTCGACAAAAAGGTATGTGAAGACTTGAACTTATCTATCACTCAAAAGTCCATCTACTCTATCTCTTACTTCTTGAGACAAAAAGTCGTATGCTATATATATAGACTTTATTATACACATTTGGTATTTCGAGCCGAGTATACCTCGCCTATCTATATCTCGAAATATGTGTTGGTAAGCTTTTCGCTTCGATCAAGTTTATCTTTACCTAGTATGTTTCAATCTGATTGAAAATTGCTTTGACGAGAAATGGTATAACAACTATATAACGTCCTCTAAGAATGTTTTGATGATTGGAATGAGAGTTTCCAATGATGGACATAAGTATTGTTGTGGAAACACATATGTGCATAAGTCCTATCCCTTGAATCAAAGTTTGCGAACTTTGTTGATCAAGAGAAACCGGAAGATGGCTTGTTGCCAAGTCCGCGAACTCAGTCCGCGAAATGCCGAACTTATCATCCCGAGAAATTCTGCTGGAGTTGACAAACTAGTTGCGTGAGTGCCAGTCCGTGAACCCAGTCCGCGAACCGGTGGAAGGTCTTTTGCCGAGATTTTCTGCTGGAGTTTGTAAACTCTGCGCGGTTTCTTAAGTCCGCGAACCTAGTGTGCGAACTTAAGAAGGTTATATATCTGAAGATGATTTGTGAACTTAAACTTGTAAAGACTAAGGAATGCAGAATGCAAACCGTGGATATAAAGTTCATGAACCGATTCAAGTGAATCAAATCATCTTTGCATCAATTGCGTCTTGTGTAGTTACATAAGATATCCTTGCAATTGAAAAACTCTCTAACTAGTTCATCTTGAAGTCATTTGAACTAGTTATGGTAAAGAAGAACATGGTTGATATGAAATGCTCATATGGCTAACCATTTGGTTAACTATTATTGAACCAACAATGTACATGTTTGGGTACGGTTACACAAACCTAGAAGCGTAAATGTCAAGTGTGTATAACAAGCTAAGTTTTCGATCTAACGGTTGAGAAATATTAGCTTGAATCTAAATCAGGTTTTCATCTAACGGTGGATATTGATTGCTTTGTTATCAAGGCAAAACCCTGATTTGAAAGACTATATAAAGGAGACATCTAGTATTGTGAAAAACTAATCCCCACACCTTACGTGTGATACTAGTTTGGGTGCTAGAGTCGTTTCTCCTTTAACCTTTGGTTTTCTTCTTCTAAAACCAGGTTAACGACTTGAAGACTTCATTGGGATTGTGAATTCAGACCGATACTACTTTTATCGTAGTTGTGTGATCTGATCTTGCATCTTCTATCGTACGAGTACAATCAGATTGATTGGGTTGAGATTGATATCTCCGATAGGCAAGATATAAAAAGTAATCACAAACATATTCGTCTCATTGTTTGTGATTACACAACATCTTGTTTCGCTACCATACGATTAAGATTGTTGTGAGGTGATTGGTAACTCTAGGATGTTCTTAGGGAATATAAGACCAGATTATCAATTGGTTCATGTTCACCTTGATTATTATCAAAAGACGGAACAAAACCTTTAGGGTTTATCTGTGGGAGACAGATTGATCTATCTGAGACAAATTTGTTTATTGCCAAAGCCTGTGATTTTTGGTCGTAAAAACTCTTAGTTGTGGGTGAGATCATCTAAGGAAATCAAGTGCGCAGTATCCTACTGGGATCAGAGGCGTAGGCAGTACAACTGTACCTTGGATCGGTGGGAGACTGATTGGGGTTCAACTACAGTCCAGTCCGAAGTTAGATTGGAGTAGGCTAGTGTCTGTAGTGGCTTAATACAGTGTGTGTTCAATCTGGACTAGGTCCCGGGGTTTTTCTGCATTTGCGGTTTCCTCGTTAACAAAATTTATGATGTCTGTGTTATTTCAGTTTCCGCATTATATTGTTTTATATTTATAATTGAAATAATACAGCTTGTGCGTTAAATCATCAATTAGAGTAATCCAACCTTTGGTTATTGATTGTCATTGATTGATCCTTGGATATTGATCTTTGGTACCATCCATGTTATTCCTTGTGTTTGATTAAAGACTCGCTGATTTCTATTAGCTCGAGTAAGTCAAAACAAGAGAGAGATATTAACTCCTTGATATACTTTAATCTAGATTGAGTCTGACTGTCTAGTTGATTCTCTAGCAAAGTATATTGGAGTTAGTCCATACAGATTGCTAAGCGAAATATTGGGTGGTGTTGTTAGACCCCCGCCTTTTCACTTCTCTTCTTATCTCTTTTCAGCACTTTGTAGCTCCTTTTTGGATGATTCACCTAATAGAGGCAAATGAGAGAAAACAAGAGTAATAATACGAAAATATGCAAGAATAATAGCTAAAAAAGTACGGAACAAACACTAAAATCATATGAATTATGCACTTATCAAGCTGCTCTGTCGATGTTATATTCTTCCACTGAAAAGTCTCCGTATATCGCTGATACTGAGTGACCAGGAGTGCAACTCAACATAAAGGATCTTTCGCCGTCACTCAGATCCGCACCGGATTTCAAAATAATACTTTCTCCATCATTGAAAGTTGTCAACTGAGAAATATAAGAGGGAATTGACACCCATGGGCGAAAATTAAAATCAGACTCGTTGTCTAATACATCGACGAGATGTGCCTTAACTCAAGGTTGTTTTGTAGACCAGTGCATAATCCTGGTATTATCCTTCTCAGATAAAACATGACGAGCGTCAGCATTCGGCCCTTGAAAGATAGTACGAGGAATGGCTGCATAATTCTTGAAGTGTTCCAACATCAAAGATTGGAGAAACATTGTATTGGCATAGCATTCAATCTTCATAAAGCTATATGAGACGCTGGAGTCTATGATCAAGGAGTCCAAATTGGAGTACAAAGAGACCAAGAATAGGCTACCTATTGGAAGTTTCTCACCTTGAGCCATCTTAATGGCAAAAGGAATCACAAACGGCTTCAAAAAAACTTCCACTATCTTCAAATACATCTCTGGATAGCCATAAACACAAGAAAGCAACGATAGATAACATACCGTCGATAGGTCTATCAGGAGGTTTATCTCTCGGCCACCAATATGTTAACCAGTGAGCATAACAACATTTGCTGGATACCTTATTGATTTTCTCCATTTCATCCGTCAAGATATCAGAGATTTCCTCTCCTTCGCCGAAAAATTTTCAGGAAAATTGCCCGTGATTTGGAGACGCAACAAAGCAACTACATCTTCTAAGGTGATGGTAAATTCTCCCCATATGGATATAAAAGTATGGGTCGGAATTCACCAACAAGCAAGTAGAGCTACTATACCTCGCACATCATGAAAAATGAACAAGTCTCCAGATGCTTGAGTAGCCCTTGTTACCTGTGCACTATCCAGCATAGCTCGAACACGAGGAAAGCACATCATATGCCTTGCCCATCCAGAATTTTTTTCTAAAGGTCATCGAGAGAGCTTAAACTCTATAACTGAAGCATAAAAATGCCTTCGTTGAAGACAGAATTATTAGAACATATATAGCTCGGTTGAACCCACCAAGCGTTGGTATGTCAAGTTTGGTTGTCATATTTTAGTGAATCAAAACTCATTCAAAGAGTCGCTTGATTATGTACTAGAGTCAACTTCGTATAGGTTAGCTTGAAAGTATTATGATATGAGACATTACAAATATTGCGAAGACTTGAACAAGTGAAGAAGTAAGAAGCTACAACGACAACATCATCCTTCCACTTGAGGTTAGTGATATTTGACTTGAACTGTTTCATTCCCTAAAGTATCTTTCAAGTCGTGCATATTAAAAACAAAAACGCGAAGCATGAATGACACTCTAGTTAGACATAATATTAAGGAATACAATACGAGGTTTATTGTTTAACCATTAAACTTTGTAGATAAGACATCGACATAATCGTTTAAATGCTATTGTGATTATGAATGGGTATGAGGTGAGGATTTCATCCTAGGAAACAATGTTTTACATGTGTTTTAAGGAAGTAAATTCATGAACTTGTTTTGTGAATTGAAAAGGAAATCGCCAAGCATTATTGGTATTGTTATTCGTTGCATATCTTTTGAACTACCAATATGTGTGATTAGTATAACCGCTCATGACTTGTTTGTGTTCTTGGTAAAACTATTCACAAAGGCCTGACTTTTGTGTTGGTATGACTTTTATTAGTGAAACCGATCTTAAGTAATCACCTAAGATGGTATGATCGAGTTTGTGATTTTGTGTATGACCGAATCTGAGTAAAGGGGAACAATCCTAGTAAGAGGTGCAACACATCACAAAGGGGAATCGATCCTTGTATGAGGTGCAACAAGTGTTTAGCAGAAAGGGGAACCGATCCTATGGACATGTGCAACACGTTTTTAGGCAAAGGGGAACCGATCCTATGGACATGTGCAACAAGTACAAGTTAGATACCATACATATATGGGGTACCGATCCTACTACCTAGTCAACCGAATTTTTGTAAAGCTAGTGTGACTACGCACAATACTCATATGGAGGTAGGACCGAAACTTGTTTTGGTAGAACCGTGAAACCCATGATTTGTGATTGAGTGTTCTTGATCAATCACATAGTTCTTGAAAGTCAGATGAACCAATTCTACAAAGTAAGGATGTCGACATACTTTGAACATGTGCAGTAACGCTAATCTTTAATTGTTCAAAGTTATTCCTTAATAGCTAAAGGAAGAAAATCCCAGGATCGAAACATACATAAGTTAAGAATCTTTTATTTAAGGTTTTTAATTTTATTTTAGGAAAATGAGAATTAGTAATGTGCATTTACTAGTTGGAGATTTTCCAAAGAGATTTTCGGTCATTATTTTGGACAGAGCATTTCCAGGAATTATGGAAACCGAATTTGGAATATTGCATATCTTGAGAATATTTTCGGTTTTGGAAATTCCTTGGTGTCCAAACTTCCTTGGTCTATAAATATGAAAGTTTGCATTTCTAGCAAACTAATCATTCGTGAAATCAAACTTCCTCGGTTGTGTTGTTACTGGTGAAGCCGCCTATTTTGAGAGGAGAGTAACCTAATTAGGAGAAATCTCTTACGGACGTTCAGTTTAAAGCCTGCTTTAGGATTGAGAAGCTCTATTAGTACCTTCAGTGGGAAACTAGATAATTGTGGTTTATCTTTTGTTTTCGATTGATTTGATTGACTAACGGTGGTTGAACTTTGATTGCACCTAGTTTGTTTATGCTTTAGAATCTTCTCTTATGACATAAGATTCACTCAAATTAGATTGAAGTTTCGACAGAGATCTTTAGACTGTTTGTAGATCTAAAGACGTCTTAGGATAATCCATTGTTAACAGACTCCGTTCTGTGCGTGATTGATCACAAGAGATTCAAGTTTTTGTGTGCAGGTGTTTATTGAAGATCTAAGAAGATTTGAAGAGAAAGAAGATATTGAAGATTTATGATTTGGGGTTCATAATCTTTGGAGTGCACAATACTTGTTTCGGTATAGAGGATCCAACTATAATCGGTTTATCCTTGTGGTAGATTAGATTGACTAGTTGTGTAGATCGGCATCAATATAATTATTTGTGATTAAAAGTATTGATTGCAAAATCTTAACAATTACTTCGGTAGTTGATAATAAGATAGATCTAAGAACCTGACGAAGGATTTTATTGAGATAAACATAAGAGCCTTTGCCGAACTCACATCACTTGGTTGAAAAGAGTTGCTACCAAACAGATTTGTTGTTCTTTTACTGTTTGGAATACGAACCAAAGGAATTGTTCCAAGTACGTGACTTATCCAAAGGCGTGGGAATACAGACGGAACTAGGTGAACTATAGGTTTAGTTTCTTGGTATCAACTATACGAAGTTGGTTTTATTTTGTATAGCGGCTTAATCCTGAGATTATTCAATTCTGGACAAGGTCCCGGGGTTTTTCTGCATTGCGGTTTCCTCGTTAACAAAATCTTGCTGTGTATTTTACTTTTCTATTTCTGCATTTATAATTGTTTTTATTATAATTAGAAGTAAAATACACAAACATTAATTCCTATTTACTTGATAAGTAATCATATTGTGTTTGGTTAAGTCCGAACCTTTTATCAAGTAAACATACTTCTTTGTTGTATTATCTCGATCTCGTATCCATAGACAATAACACAAAGTGTGAACCAATTAGTTGTATTGTCTCGACTCAGTCCATAGACAATCAGTTTCAGAAAAAGGACTTATAGGTGGAAAAGTTTTAGCTTGAGGTATATTTGGGTACCCTCGTATTTTCAAGAATCGGATAGCCGCCCGAAGATTCACCAGTTTCTTCTGAGAAATATCTCTGGGATTTATCAGAAGACGAAATGCTGGGAACTGGATACGCCTTTCAGATCTATGCTGAACCACGAAGAAAGAATCCTCTGTATTCGGAATATCTTGATTCCAAGAGCTTCTTCTTCCCCTTCTTCATCAAAAGAAGTTTCATCCATACATGTATCATCTCTGGAGGCATCATTATCTTGAGAATCAGACATTCTTGCGAAGTAGCTGTAACATCCACACAATACTCCACTTCAGTATATCATCCATACAAGGTGCAGAGTCCAATAAAACGATTGAATCATACAACTGGATGACAAAAATGCTCAACTAGCATCTACAAAAATGGTAACTCTTAACTCTTACCTGTTTCGATTCCACTAACAGTAGTGATTGTGATAAAGGAGTTAACACTTCAAAACTTGTTTGTTTCTTTGAACCTGCAAAAAGTAAACAAAACTTTGATTTTCAAAAAATCGACCTGATTTTCATTAAATCATGAACATAATTTTTCCACTATGTGAACATTCACCACTGAGTTATGAAAAGACTCACACCAAGCCAATATTTCATCATAAATAATTGTCTACTTTTAATGATTATTCAAAATCAAAATTTGATTTTCAACAAAACGATATATATATATATAAACGTGATTTACTCACGTAATTTTAAAAAAAAAAGTGTATATACTATATTTTGGACGTGAGCAAAACTCACGTAAAAAGCAAAAAAAAAATCTTTTGCTTCGTACGATCGCCCGTCTTTGAAACGAAGGTTTATTCCGATTTTGTGAAAATTCACACCTTTTAAGATAAAGTTTTTATTTTCATGAAAGCTCATAGACAAAATTTCACTAGACAGAGGTCTATATGAAAAAAAAATCTCTCCTAAGTCGGGGATTATTGCTAGTTTCTTAAACTAACGATCGAACAAACATACATTTCTAAAACAAGGGTTTTCTACAAAACTCACGCCTATATATGCACATGTGTATATAATTTTAACACGAACAAGCTATCAACTTCTGGAAAAATAAAAATTTGCTTACGTGGTCGGTGCCCGCCGGAATATGGCCGGACGGTGGCGGCGACGGTCGGTGGCGTTAAGCTCCGACAAAATTTTTTTTCCTGCTCTCTTCCTCTGCTCGGACGTGAAGAAGATGAAGAGATGAAGGTGGTGGTTGGTAGTGGAGATGAAATAATAAAAAAAAAAGGAATGAATCCCTTTTATATCAAATTTTATTTCCAAAACCTAATTCCACAAGATTTTTCCTTTCTTGGGCCTGAACCCGTGAATCCTAAATAGACCAATGTTCCATAACCAAATCAGCGGTGCTACATAAATTTATTCTCGTTAAACGATGCTCTATCATGCCACTGGGATATTCGTTCAAGCCATGGTTCGCTCGTGCAATCTAAAATCTGGTAACATCCTATCTTACGACTAAGTTCAATTACCTATTTCGTCTGTAACTAAAATAATCACCATCCAGTGCTGACTGAGGAACATGACTGTCCCTCACTAAGTAGGGGACTTAATGTAGATGGTGGATTTTCGACAAAGGCTAAAATCGTAAAACCATAATTGTACATATTCCTGATCCAGCAATCAGATGAGTATTGAGGCTCATGTCTCTCATTGAAGCATGAAAACTCATGCCGCAAGAGTCTCTGAATGAGTTTATTGTCTCTCAGAGCATACGTGAATATGCAATCTCTCAACTGAGGCAACGACATATCTCATGAATACTGAGTAATTTCAGTAATTACTTCTACATAGAATCAAACGATTGGACGACTCCTGGACAGCTTGCCTGCTAGTATAGAGCAATAACGTCTTCAGGATGTAACAATGTTTTCCCTGGCTATATAAAAGAAATATGACGCTTCAACAAGCTCATATCGCTCAATTCTTTAATAAATAATGCTCCTAGACGATCGTGCTAGTATAGAGCCATCAATTAATTATTTCTAAATCATTAGATTCATTAACTGAATCCTTAGAAAATATTCTACGTTCTTCATAATATTTTATTACTTCAATTCATGGTTCTTCCCAGCAGAATTACATGGGTTAGTGATAAATATTCAACATACGGGCATCTGAGCCACTATCGAGTAAGCCCTGACCAAAATGGTGCAAGTGTACTCAACAATAATACACTAACGAGTATTCAAAAATACGAAGGAACGATGAACCTATGCAAAATATGAAGAAAAATAATAACAATAAAATATTAGCTAAGGCGCTAGGGGACTGGGCCCACTGTCCGGCCAGTCCCACGCCCGATTCTTTATTTTATCATATTTTTTTTTCTTTCATCTCATGAAAAATCCTTCATTTGAACAAAACTCCTTCGTTTGAGGAAACTCCTCTGTTTCATGGTGTTTCCTTCACACCAAGGAAATAATATAAAATTAGGAAAGGTGTCATGGGACCGGGTCTACTAGCTGGTCGGCTATGCCCTAGCTGTGGCCGGTCCCACACCTTACAATTCCTTATTATTTTATTATTTCCTTCATCTCATGAAACTCCTTAATTTCATGATATTTCCTTCAAATCATGAAAATAATATAAAATTAGGGAAGAGTCATGGGACCGGGCCACTAGCAGGCCGACCAGGCTCTAGCCATGGTCGGTCCCACGGTCCCCTTATTTTATTATTAATATTTTTGTTGTTTCCTTCGTTTCATAGAAACTCTTTCACTTTAAGGAAACTCCTTCGATTCAACAAACTCCTTGATTTCATGATATTTCTTTCAAATCGTGAAAATAATATAAAATTAGGAATTATTATTATTATTATTTCCTTCATCTTATGAAGTTCTCCAGTTTGAGCAAAACCTTGATTTCTTCATATTTTCTCAATATGTTGCTCAAACGCGCATCAGAAAATATCAAAATTCTCAGGACTGAGGCGCGGACACTATGGTGACATGAGTATATTACCTTGACCGACCAAGGTTGGATCTTTGGCTTGCAAGAGGCCGGTCCCACACATTTTCATCATTTGACCTAATTTGTTAACATTAGGTTTAAACTCTTCCAAACAACTTGGAAATTTCATCAAACGATCGTCAGTCGGTCCCATGACAAACCAGGGCCGGTTCCATGATCCTTAGGTCGGTCCCTCATTCCGTCGTGATTCGGTTTTATCACTTAAAGCTCAGACGAGCGTTATTTCAATAAATGATTAAACCAACATTTGATCATCCTTTCACCAACCGGTATTCAAGAGACTTTGGTGCTGGCTCACTCGAACATCTGGACCCATCATCCCATGTAGCCGGTCCCTCCTTTACTCTGTGGTTAATTTTCAATAAATCATCAATTGATCAGCAATTGATCAAAATTAGGGTTTCAAATCCAAGGTTCATAGTTCCAGATTCAAACACTAATAATTTTATGTTAATCTCGGTTCAGTTGCCAGTATTTTAAATTAATATTTTTATTTGGTTCTGTTACTAATAATTCATCAAACGAGCAACATTTTCTCAGATGAGCAATATTTGCTCAGACTAATGAATATTTAATTCAACTATCAATATTCAACAATTCATCAAATGAACAATATTTGTTCACCTTAACTATCAACATTTATTCGACAATTGTACCTCTGTCTCAACAGACACGTTCAATTCATGAGTCCTAGAACATTTGCAAATCATGTTCAACTCAGCAATACAAACTCTTAGTCTTATCAAGTCAACAACTGACTAATTAAAATCACGAGACATCAATCGTGTCACATGGGGGATATCAACTAGGGTTTTGGTCTTGTGGTCTACAACACGTGTTCATACACGATGAGAATGTGATCAAGTCGTGCAAACAGTTGGAGGAGTTAGCAAAGTAGTGGGTGGACAATCAACCAAGTCTCTGCACGATGAGCAATTGTTTTAAACACGATTTCCCACTTTCCTACTCTTCGACTCCAACAATTGTCCCATTTCATGGGATCAAGGTGTCTACAATTCTTGCAATATAAATAGGTCTCTGAATCATTATTGAAACAACAAACAACAAGAGAAGAACAAAAACTCAGCGTCTGAATAATTACTCTCAACAGAGTAAATTCAATCAATCAGAATTTATCTTGTTTCTTCACGCAGAATACACAACACACCTATAATTTCGATCACTATTGATCTCACACATTTCTCAGCTTCCCTCCTACAGATCGACCCATCCTATCTTGTAACCAAATTGACTCTGGAACGGCCATTGTCTTGGTTTAGGCCGTAGTTCTACATATTGATCTCTCGAATTCAAAGCACTCCCTTTTTGCAGTGCATCTGTGTGAGGTTAGACAGTTAGCTCGGTTCAAGGAGTTTCCTCCGGACGGTCATCTCCTCAATTCGTTAAAAACCAGGAACTCATTTTGCCCCATCTACAGTTTGATTATGTGATGAATTTGAGGTTGTCCACTGTGATTTGAAAGAAGAGAAGGAATAGATGGTGGTGGATGTTGTGATGAATGAATGCATGAAGTACATTAGATGAATGTTAGGCTTGTTAAGGGAATAAGAAGAAGCCGGAATTTGGCCTGGGAATGTCAGGAAACAAACGAAACTCTGTCGGATTTTCTTTCCGACGAGTTAACTCAGCTACCGATCCAGATCTGTGACTCAGACCCAGTAAGACTGAGGCAGTACAACTGTATGAGCTGATTGGCCTTCTACCTTGACCACACTGACTAACGGTTGACCACTTGAATGTTCACCTTAACGGAATCCTTACGGAATATTCTGTTATCGAAGAAAAAGATTTCAGGCGAACTACAGACACTATCCGGTACCTTTCTGGATGGATTCCGGTGGAACCAGTGAATTTCCAGCGACCCAATTTGTGAAGAATTTTCTAGACTCATCTAGACTCATGGGTTTGAGGAATTGGACTTGAATTTGAAAAGAGAAGATGGAGGATTTGATAAATACTTGGACTTGAAATTGGGTGAAGAATTTGGCTTAAATTTGGAAAGAGTAGATGGAAGATTTGAGAAAGACTTGGATTTGGAAGTGGAGATACAAAGGGAAAGGGAGTCTATTCCTAAGAGGATTGCTACAAAATTGAAGCCTATAAATAGAGAAGTTCTCTACTTTACACTTCTACACATACAAAACTTCTCTTCTGTTTATTCTTTGTGAACTCCAAACCATGAGTAGCTAACTTTCTTATTGATTGGGGATGAATTCCTAGTTTTTGACATGTTTTGAGTTTTGTTTTAAATCTACTTTGAAGTTTTCACATGATTATCGTTTTTTTTTACTAATATAAGTGTTTATGATTGATTGATAGATTGTTTAGAGGGCACGCTAAATTGAGTTGTTAATTTGATCTAAAGCTAGTGAAAGTTAGGGAATACGTAATCGTTTCTTGACTCTTTACACAAGTAGAAAACAAGAGACCTTGCGGAGGGATTCCGTGGAGCAATTGTGTGTGAAAACCACGCTAGAAAGTGGACCGAGCGAACCGAGTTTAACTACTAGTACTAAACCTAAATTCATAAACTTAATGCGTTCATTGAATTACATCTTGTAAGCGAACCTCAAGGTGGTTCTTTAGAATAAAATCTGATAACTAAGCGGACCTGTTACTCAGTGAAATGAGGAATTTTGGGGTTAGCTAAGCGAACCTGCTATCCTACGGTTGGTGATAATCTGTGATTAATAAAAAGTGGAAAAGAACATAACTTGAATCAATGTTTTGCAACGAAGAAGGATTCCTTGATCTTATCTCTCTTATTCATTTCAACTTATAATTTTAATCGCTTTATTTACTTTCTTTTGTTTTTAAATCTAAAACCAAAACCCCCCTTTGTGACATTATAAGACTACTAAAACCTCTTGCTCCTCGTGGGAACGAACTTAACTACCACCATATTACTTGTTAATTAGGTGGAAAAATATTCACTAATTTGTTGTGGTTACGACACGCATCATACGGGACTAGATTTTCGATCTGCTTATCATCAAATACGAATACAAAAACTATATATACCAAAAACATCTTTTCGAACTCATGATGGTCATTATGAATTTTTAGTTATGTCGTTTGGTTTCTCGAATGTACTAGCCACCTTTCAAGGACTCATGAATCATATTTTCAGACTTTATCTTCGCAAGTTTGTATTAGTATTCTTTGACGATATCTTAGTTTAGAGCAAGACCATGATTGAGTATATCCGACATTTATCTTTGGTGTTTGAATTATTACGATCACATCAGTTATTTGTCAAGGAGTCTAAATGCACTTTTTCACAACATTCAGTTAACTATCTTGGCCACGTAATTTCTTCTGAAGGAGTTTCAGTTGATCAGGATAAGATTCAAAGCATTCTACCATGGCATATTCTTATTATAATCAAAGACTTACGAGTTTTTTTGGGTTTAGCTGGCTACTATCGTAAGTTTGTTAAGGATTTTGGAAATCTTCGTGAACCGCTTAGTCAGTTGCTGAAGAAAGATGCATTTGTCTGGAATGACGATGCCACTGTTGCATTAAAATTACTTGAAAAGGCTCTCACTACCACACCGGTTTTAATACTTCCATATTTCTCAAAGGTATTTTCTATTGAGTGTGATGCTTCTGGCAATGGATTAGGAGTTGTATTAATGTAGTTTGGTCGACCAATTACTTATTATAGCAAACCTTTAGCTGGAAATAATTTGAATCTCTCTATATATGATAAAGAGATGCTTGCAATTGTATCTGCAATTCAAAAGCAGCGACCATATTTACTTGGTAGACACTTCAAGATATACACATATCACATGAGTCTTAAGTATTTTCTTGATCAAAAACTATCTTCTATGGAGCAGCAAAAGTGGTTATCCAAATTATTGGGGTATGATTATGAGATTATTTTTCGCCAAGGCAAAGAAAATATTGCAGTTGATGCTTTGTCTCATAACACAGTCTCAAACTTTATCCTTACTGCACCAATTTTTTACTGAGATCATCCAAGAATATCATTATGACGCTACGCTAAGTATTCTTATTCAACAACTCATTGATACTCCTAATTGCAAACTCAATTTCTGTTATGTTAATGGGGTTTTACGCTACAAAGGACGTATAGTAGTGGTACCAACTTCTTTATGGTGTACCAAACTTCTTCAAGAGTTTCACTCAAATCCTATTGGAGGTAATTCAGGATTTTTGCAAACTTATAAGCGTTTGCAACATAATTTTCATTGGAAAGGCATGAAGCATTCAGTTAAATATTTTATTGCTCAGTGTGATGTGTGTCAACGGAATAAGACTGAAGCTGTAGCTCCAACAAGATTATTAAACCCTCTTCCTATACCTATTGATGTATAAATAGATATATCAATGGATTTTATTGATGGATTTCCATCTAATCGTAAAAATTCAATTCTGGGGGTATTAGATCGTTTAACAAAATATGCACACTTTATCGCTCTCACACATCCTTATTCTGCTATTTCTATTGCGGAGATATTTGTACGTGAAATTGTTCGTCTTCATGGGATGCCAATAAGTATAGTCAGTGATCGAGATCCCATATTCATAAACAACTTTTGGGAAGCTTATTTTACTCGGCAAGATACAAAACTCTGCCGTAGCTCAATGTATCATCCTCAGTCTAATGGACAGACAGAAGTCACCAATAGAACATTGGAATGTTACTTGATATGTTTTGCTGGTACGAAGCCAAATGATTGGTTGAAATGGATACCATGGGAGGAATGGTGGTATAATACAAGTCATTACTCAGCCATTAACAAGACTCCTTACCAAGCTCTCTACAGTCGTCCTCCACCAACAACTTCAGCTTATCTACCTGGTTCTACTTCCGTGAATGATGTTGATTTGAACTTAAAGGCAAGAGATCATACACTCAAAATACTGAAATAACATTTACATGATGCTCAATCTAGAATGAAAGCATATACTGATGCTCATAGTACAGAAAGAGAGTTTTCTATAGGTGATTGGGTTTATCTTCGTTTACACTCCTATAGACAGAGAACATTGACTAATCAATCATTCTCAAAACTTTCTCCAAGATTTTATGGTCCTTTATGTTTTCTTGAAATGATAGGATAAGTAGCATATAAGTTGGAATTACCAGCATCAAGTCGTATTCATCATGTGTTTCATGTCTCTCAATTGAAACTGAAGTTAGGATCAGCTATCTCTGTTGAGAAAGTTTTACCTTCTGTTATTGATTATGATAAGTGGGAACCAGAAGCTGTGTTGGAGCGCAAGATGTTCAAGAAAGGTTCATATGCAGGCACTAAACGGTTAGTCAAATGAGTGGATCATCCACGTGAAGAAGCAACTTGGGAAGATGCAGATGAGTTAATTCTTCGTTTTCCAGGATTTGAGGCTTGAGAACAAGCCATTTTTCGAGGAGGGTGGGATGTTGCGGTGCCAACACTGACCTAGACTAGTTTCCTTTCATAGCTTTTCTATTTTTAGCTTACTTTAAATTCCATGATTAGTTAGAACTTTATTGATAGTATTTCTTATTCTACAAGTCTTCACAATTATAAATACTGCATCTGAGCTTTGTAAAAGATTAAGAAATTAATACAAAAACTCTTCTTCTGACTTTCTTCTCTTCTTAATCTTCTCAATTTTCTTATTTCTGGTGGTTAACTCCTAATTCAAATGGTTTTTATTCGGGTTTTATACCTATTTAAGTTACGTTAACCTTGTGTATAACCTAGAACCCTAACATATGTACTCAATGGGTTTCTTCTATTGTGTTTCAACAAACAAAACTCAAAACCACCGGCTTTAATTTGTAAATTAATATGATCTTTTTCATCAAATAAGTCTTCTTTTTTGAATGCTACACTGTTACTCGCACTACTTTTACCATCTAACCACTAGAGAAGAATAAGAAAAAGAAATATGAATCAAATGATTACATAACTGGATTATCAACCTTAAAAATCGAATATGGGTCGAACTGTTTGTTTATGGGTCTGGTACTGTTTTAAATTGACCCGAGATTTCATCTTCTTGACCCGACAGTTGAAGAATACTTTCATAAAACAGATATCTGCTTAGCGTCTGAATCATTCGATCGATCTAATAATTTTTATTACGAATAATTTTAACTGAAAATATCTTTATTTGATGGTATATGAAGGATTTTTGTCATCAATTTAATCAATCATCTCAAAAATTTTCTCAAATTCCAGAAATTAATATTTTGTTTTTGTTTTTCTGCACAAAAACTGTGACAGACAAACAAACATTTTTTCATCCCGAAGAGACTCCTTTCTCCGGTCGACGTCCGAAAATTAAAAATGAATAGTAATTGTGTACCCGGTGGGAAAGAAAAGTATTTCCAAGTATCAGTTTTTTTGGAATGCACAAATTTGCACTTAAATCTTTAGTTATTTTAGCAAGAAGATATGGGTTTTATATCTTTTTTTTAATGGGTTAGTATAATGGTTAGTTGTGACCCCAAAATACTAGAACACCGTTGCCACAGTGGAGAGGGCCGACCGAAGAAAAACAAAACAAATAACAATTTCCGCAGGGTAGGCGTAGACTACCTCCTTTTCAGGAAAAGTGATATTTCCATAGTTTCATTTTTGCCTAAAAATAGGCCAAATTGAAGAAAAAAATATCAAAGTATCACTTTTCCTGACAAGGAGGGAAATTGAAAAAGTGAAAGTATCACTTTTTCTGAAACAGATTGAAAGTATCTCTTTTTCTGAAATGGAGTGAAAGTATCTCTTTTTCTGAAACCGAGTGAAAGTATCACTTTTCTTGAAACGGAAAATTAGTTGATGCATAAACCAAAATATGACTGCATAATGTGGTATGCATCCTTTGTGGTGGTATGCATAATGGTTATGCATTCAATTTTTGAAAATTGTGCCTAAAGTGAAAGTATTACTTTTCCTGAAACTAAATCGTTTTATTAGTCGCAACGGAAAGTTAGTTGATGGATAAACAAAAATATGGATGTATAATGTGCTATGCATCATTTGTGGTGGTTTGCATAATGGTTATGTATCCAATTTTCGAAAAATGTGCCTAAAAGGATAAACACCTCCGAATTTTTCGTAAATACTCTAAATTTAGTATTGTTGGTTGGACTTATTACGTAGATTTCGTTAAAATCTTTCCAACGAGATAAAATTTGTAAAATTCCAAGGCACGGATGTTGATATGTTATGTTCTAGTTTGCTTTCCAATTATACCCTTGAAAAAATAGGATACATGGTAGGTTGGGAAACCTACAATAATATACTGCAAGTGTACAGTGTCTAACTTGTAGACAATGACAAGTACAAGTCGTTCCCACGAGGAGTGTGAAATACCACTACTAATTAATATCAAAAATCAACTAACCAAATTCAGTATTTTAGAATGTTTATGGAATAATGAAAGCAAATAATAAAACTTAACCAAAGAAGTGAAAGGTGTCTCGAATTTACTCATGTAAAATAGCAATCCTAGCTACTAGTACACGGAAGATATTTCATTAAGAACCATTGACAAGAATTATCGAAACGGTAGTTTGCTCTTATCTTAAAGTAGAATTTCAAAGCACTAAGTATACATGGCATAAATAGTCGAAAGATATTCATAAATCGATCATTACTAAGGTTCAACGAGTTCTTTTACTAATCTAACTATGGAGTATACATGGCATAGAACATGAAAATATAGCTAGAAGATAAAGCATTGAAAGAGAATCACAAGCATCAACATTAAGCTCAAATTATTGAAACCCATTGTTTAGAACACAAAATAAATTAACCTACAATTTCATCCTTTCACCCTAACATGAATTATCTAGACATAGCTTTCTTAAAAGCCATAAATTAATCGAAATAAAATCTTAGCTAATCGAAACAGAGAATGAAACAGAACTTCAAACCCTAAACGGCTGTGTGCCGCACCTCCAACTCCAGGCCGCTTCCCCCTTTCTTCTCTGTTCGCTCCCAAGATATAGAAGAGATGCTCCGAAGACTTCAACTACCACTGAACAAACGGGCCAAGCCCAACCAAAACTCGGCCAGTGGAAATGATGACTCACCCATCAATCTCAATTTGGCCCATCTCCCACCTAAGTCCGACTGCAGACTCAACAACACACTTCTCTGTCATTCTATTTCTCAATTTCACCGATTCAGCTCCAAACAAACCCCCCATAATCCACCAAGTTGCAGATGAACTCTCAGTTGTCTTTCCAGTCCCGAGAGTAATTGAGCACCACCACTTCTCCATGTTGCTGTGTAATCAACATCGAAATACTGAGCTCCATCATCTGTGCATCCGTCGTCATCAGCAACTTCAATCCCAGCAGCGTCCATACAAAACTCCCACCGGCTGCAATTTCTATTGGCTGACCATCTACCTTCAGATTGCATTTCACCCATTGGCTCACGACTCCAACTCGACTGCTCCCTACGACGAGCCTGTTAAGCCTGACCCAGCACCGTCATTGTTGCTGGTGCTGTAAAGAGTTCGAGAATCACCTACTGCCTCATCAGTTTCACCTGTTTGATTTCATTCCACGTTTTGTAAAGCATCGGACTCGCATCTCTCGAGCAGAAACCGGAACAAGACTACCAACGGCAACCACTCTTCTTGTCTGCTTTCTGTCCGTCCAACTCTCGACACCTTCCTGCATTCAGTTTAGACCAATTGCGAGCAGCACCATCTTCATTTGATTGCGAAACTGTAGAAAACCACTATTTGATAACACCACTGCCTCAAATCGACCAAGACACGCAGAAAATGGAAGCCAACTGATTCACTTTCATAACGTCTGCAGACAATCATCACTTCCATCTACACTTCTCTGCCATGCAAACGTCAGTCCATACACTCCTTCCAAAACTCTGTCCAACTACCGAGCGCAACTTCACCTTCTCACCAAGGACTGGACATAACTCGATTCACATCATAAACCCAAGCCAGCAGATTCATGAACTTCAGTTCATTACCAGCAACTAGGGGGTGTAGAAAAACCAAAATCGCGGTTTTCACCCGCAACCGTCCGCAAAATTGCGGGTGAAAACCAATCCGCAAGAGTCTATGAATCAGACACGGTTGATTCAAATCCGCAAGGTTTAGCGGTTTGGTTGCGGTTGGACTTCGAAATCCGCGGATTCACCCGCACCCGCAAAAATTGAGTTTTAGATTTTAGATTAGATATCTCTAATTTAATTTACTGGGAATAGGAGGTTCGTCCTCTTCAGAGAACATTTCAAGATCTGCATAAACTTCTTAAAGAAACTGAAGGTTTTGAAGCTTCTCGATGCTTGCATGTGATCCACTCCGTGCGTTGTGAGAACTACTGGAAAAAGAAGCTGTGATTTCCTCTTGATACTGAATATAAACACAAAACAAGATAGCAGTTAATTATCCGCCAAAGATGGTCTAATGTGGACAAGAACCCTGCTAAAGCACTAATCCAGGAAATTTATCCTGCTGTTTGTTAATTCATAGAGGAAATTAAATTCGTTTTCAAAAACAAGGTGCTACATCAAATGATTAAAGATCACTACACTTATCAGTTGCAGTATTAATTAAGATTACTACCTAGTAAGTATATATTGTACTCATAATATTGTGCAACAAAACTTTGGCATTTGCTTCATTGTTATTAATTTATTATCATGGGAGTGAGACAGTGACTTAACATAAACAGAGAGATCAATTACCCATATGAAGGGATTTTCACAGATATACATACTTTTTTTTTTTTTTTTAATTCTAAATCTGCGGTTAATCCGCATACGGTCTGCATCACCCGATAATCCGTGGATGTCAAATCCGCGGGTGATTGGGCCGGTTACGGTTCAATTTTCCAAATCCGCAACTTTGACAGTTTGGTTTCGGGTGACCCCTAATCCGCAACCGTCCGTCCGTTGCACACCCCTACCAGCAACACCGCCAACTCGAGCTCAAGAGCAAAACAAATTAGCACCCATTAAACCGAGTTCCAATCATATCCACAAATCACCAGGATAGAGGCCTGGGCACCACTCTTTTCTGGGAGGGGACCATCATTTTGTTTTGAGCAAGTTATTTGAAGTAGCGTGAGGACACCCCTTATCCATATATTTATTTTAATACCAAAACAACCATCTTAATTATTTTTGTGTAATGATTAGTATAATTAACCATTGATTAAGGTTAAATTAATAGATGATTTTTTTTAGAAGAAGTCGAATTATTGAGTGATTAAAGTAGTAGAAGAAGAAGATGGAGATTTTTTTTTTTTGAGATCGGTGAATATGGAAAAAAAAACATCTTTTTGGTATTGAGGTACGCTTTTAACTTAGTTAATGTTACTATAAATGGCCTAAAATATCTTCAAAATGGAAATCGTAAGAAAAAATTTCAACTAGGTCAACATAGTTCGGTTAATAAATCCAAAATACACAGGTAGCCGAACTCGCTTTTAATGGAGGTTTTGATGAGTTCGGTTAACAGGTTCCAGGACAGGTAACCGAACTTTTATTCCAGAGTATACAAAGTAAAGTTCGGTTTCCAACATTAATTTTCGACTGAACCGAACTCAATATTAGAGTGAAGTTCGGTTAGAAAACTTTTTTTTTGCGAATTAACCGAACTCAAGATATTAATTTTCAGAGAAAGGTTCGGTTAACAATTTTTTTTTTTTGCGAACCAACAGAACTCAACATATTGATTTTCAGAGAAGGGTTCGGTTCGGTTAGCAATTTTTTTATTTTGCGAACCAGCCGAACTCAGCATTTGTTGCTCGAATACAAGTGTTCGGTTAAAGGAAAAAAATTTCCAATTAACCTAAACAACCGAACACAATATATTGATTTTCAATGAGGAGTTCGGTTAAAACTATTTTTTGTGAACAAAAAATTAATTTGTGATAACCGAAGTGTTCTTCGTCTTCTTGGTTTCAGAATGTTCGGTTACAAAACTAGTTTTTTTTTTAAACTATTCCTAATCGAACATGCCATTTTAACTTCCATTTAAACCATATTTTGATGATTTCTGCTCAATTTTCCCAATCAAAAAACGAATTAAAAAGATTGGTAGGTTTTTCAATTGAACGAGGAACGTCAAGGAAAGAGAGAAGAAGAAGAGAATAATTTTTTTTCAAAACTAAATTTTTTTGATTCCCCTCCTGTTTTTGTTTTTGATTTTGATTTTGGTTAATAGATTCATTTAAATTAGATTTATATACTTATTAGGTTAGTTTTAATTTAAATTAAAGTAAAGGATAAATGTGTATTTACCTAATTTTAGGACACCCCTTATGAATATAGGGAGGTTGACCTAATAAGACCATGGTTCCCAAAAAAAACCATGTCCCTAAAAAATGGTTCTAATATAACCCCACTTGAACCTTGCCACCCATAAGATTTGTTGTTGTCGAACCATCACCAATCCCACTAGATAAATTTCCTTTTTAGTCCAAAAAACCCGACCCGGGTTAATCTGTAGTCCAGCGGGAGAATACATTTAATAGATGGTCCAAAAAATATTTGAAAAAGCTAAAATTACTAAGCTAACCTTAACAACACGCGTGTTAGAGTCACAGGCAGAAAAACGCAGAAAAGAAACCACGCGTCAGTTCAGTTTTCTTCTTGTTTTCATCGACAAACAAGAACTCTAACTATTTTCAGTTTTCATTTTGCTGCTCCTACACTTTTTCAATCTTCTCTTCTTTTTTAGTTTTTCAATCTTCTCCGAAGAAAACAAAATCCACCAAACCAGATCGAAATTGTTTGATCTACAAGCACCGTATCACAAAAGAAATCAAAACTAAACTGATTTCCTACTGAAATTCTCGAAGTATTTTGATCTGAAATTCTCGAAGTTAATGGTTAAAAAAAATTGAAAGAAATCGATAAAGGTCATCAACAATAATTACCGAAATTTGAAATCGAAAATCTATCAACAACAGTTACAGAAAACCTAATTTCCATTTCATTCAATTGAAGAGAGAAAATGGTATTGAATAGAAAAATTAAGAGGACAATTACAGAAGAAATTACAGAAGAAAACCCTTCTCCAGCAAAAAGAAGAAGAAAAAACGATGATGATTCACCAACAACAAACCCCGAAGAAACCCCCCCGATGTAGGAGTAACAAGAAGTAAAGTTGTTACTCCTTCACCAATAAGAAGTAGGAGTAAAGTTGTTACTCCTTCACCAACAAAGAGGAAGAAACATATCGATCAGAAAATAGGTAAGTTGTTGTCGTTTTTCTTTTTGATTGCTATGCTCAATGGAATTACTACATATTTGTATGTAGTGTCTGGTATACATGTTTTCATATGTTGTATATGTAATTTGAGACAACATATTTCCAAAGCCTAATTTGTGTTGTTTAATGATAGCATCTCAAATTGATATGTGTGCTACATATTATTATCTGCCTGTAATATGTAATGTGTACAAAAATTTTGGTTTACAAAAACAGCAAAAACCAAAGGAAATAAAGCAGATGATGCTTCTGAAGCAAAAAGCAAAATAAAAACAGCAGCGGCAACTACTAAAGCAAAAGGAAAAACAGCGACAAAGGCTGCTACTCCTTCACCACCAGCAAAGGGGAAGAAAGCACTTGTCCTGAGAGCTGCTACTCCTTCTCCAAAAGGAAAGGGAAAAGAAAAAAGGGGGAAAGCAAAAGCGCTCCTGAAAGAAGGTTTGTAATGTTAAAAGTGAAGATAATTCTTAATAACGAGGGGGCGCTGCCCCCTCGACCCCCGTAAATTGTGGTTCATATGTAGCTATCAGTATGTAGTTATAAAATTACCAGTATGTTGTGGTATCTGATATGTAGTTGTTTCATGTTCATGGTAGATACATTAACTACATATTTGATATGGTGTAGGGGAAGAGAAGGGGAAGAAAGCACTTGCCTTGAGAGCTGCTACTCCTTCACCAAAAGCAAAAGGGGGGAAAGCAAATGTAGAAGGTATGTAGTACAACTACATATAAGAACAAAGCGTATGAATAATATGTATCCTTAATAACATATGTTTATGAGTATGTAATGATGCATTGTTGTGCTTGTTTTTGATATTAAGTGTTTTTACATTTTTACTGTATCAAAGCAGATACATATGCCATACGTACTATTACAAATCGATATGTAGTTAAAATAATACGTAGTGGTATCTACTATTATATATCAATATGTAGAGGTAAATACTTATACTCTCATAACATATTACATATCAATATGTAGAGGTAAATACTTATACTATCATAACATATTACATATAAATATGTAGAGGTAGATACTTATATTCTCGTATGTACTGTTAATAATATGTAGTTTCAAGACTTGGTAGATATTACAACTACATATTGATGATGTAACTACATATTTGATATACCATATTGATACGTACTGTAATAGTTTTTGGTTCTTGTTATTGTGTAGGTGCTAATAAGCGTAAGAAAGGAGATGGAAAACCACGAAGTTTATACCGTGGCGGTTTCAGGGGATTGTGGGGGCTTGCGAAGACTATTAGGACCACTAAGAAGGCTATTGCGAAGTCCACTGAAAACCTTGAGTTGAGTGAGTTGCAGCTGAAGATGATTTCTGAAGCATCATTCGGTGACATGTTCCTAATGTTCTGGTACACAAGATTTGAGTTGGAACATTGGTTGAAGATTGAAGATGCAATGACGAAAATGTTACGATGTTACGTTAGGGGTCAAGATCCAAACAAGCTTAGATTTGTCTTTAAAAGGCATGGCCAACCGAATGAGCTAGTATCCACACCAGAAGAAATGTCACTTATTTATGGGATGCCGAGAATTCCAAATAGGGAATATCTTGATTATAGGCTTACACAAGTCAATAAAAAAAGTGGATGGCGTGAAACATAATTTTTCAAAAAGGACTTTTCCTACTGATATGAAAGTTGGTGATAAAGTGACTAGGACAATGATTGTGAAGGCAATCTTGAAAATCTTTAAACGAACACCAATTAATCTGAAAAAGAAGAAGTCCGGTGAAGAGTCTCTGCAAAGCGTGGGTGATCAATCAAATGAAGATTCTGAAGAAGACGAGGAAGATACCGAAGATCTTGTTAGGCTTATCTTCCTGTATATGTGCACTTCATTATTTTTCGCTACAAGTGATGCAAACGCTTTGACTGAAAAATATATTGGTTTCGTTCTTGATCTTGAGAAGGCTAAGAATATTTCATGGCCTAACCTCATCCATTCTCATTTAGAGAAAGAGCTGAATGAAAACGTGAAATCCGTAGAACGCACAAATGGTTGTGCTATTTATTTGTTGGTAAGAATCTATTTATTTGTTTATCTACTTCAAAATGTTTTTGTTTTATGTGTTTTCTACATTTTGATAGTATATCTAATACTGTATATCAATATTTTGCAGCCATGGTTTGCGAAGCATACCCATTTGGTGGCGCCCTAGTATATAGTGACAGAACCTGCAGGAATGTATGTGCCAAGAGTGGCTAGGTGGAATCATACAAAGATATGTGCTGAGTTCCTAAAGGATATTGATCTTTCTGAGTATCAGGTAAACTTTCCGTACATATTTTGTCATAATAAAAATATATATTGATAAGTACATGTAGTTCGACATATTGATATGTAGTATGTTAGCATATCAATATGTAGTAGTTTAGCATATCAATATGCTACTACATATTAGCATATCAATATGTAGTAGTTATTAGCATATCAATTTGTGGTGATACATATTGATATGTAGTTATTAGCATATCAATATGTAGTTCTCCCTGTGTATCTAATAGAGAAAGAACTACGACATGTTTTTTTTTTGGTAATATCTAATATGTAGTTGAACAAAAAGCGCGCTTCAAAGCCCGAAAATCAGCAGGTAACAACACCCACCAGACCTGTTACCCGTTCCCATCCTGCAAAGAAGGTAGATGATATATATGAGAGTGGAAGTAAGTTCTCACCATCATATAAAGGACCGAAAGCTGCAGCAGCAGAAGCAATACCACTAAACAAAAAGAGAAAGCTTAAATTGGCAAGTATTTCCGGAAACTGACTAAATCACCATTCTATAATGACATGAACGATGAACAAAAGAGTACTCTTTCCACATACATCAATAGTGCAAAAAATCTTAGGTGAGTTCTCAATTGACACTTTTATATTGATATGTACTATTAGTTTGTGTATGTACTTTTGATATACATACATATTTGTATAAAAAATACTGAGAAAGACATATCAGTATGTACTGTTACACAAAGAATACTAACCTTTACGTCGTTTATTTTCTAGCTCAATTGCTTGGAGAGTGGGAGAAGGTGGTCTTTGTGTAAGTGGAACTACAGTTGATGAGTTGGTGCAGAACGATTTATTAGAACAAGATCTTCTAAACTACGAACAATACAAGCTTAACACCAAATTTCAGAAGTATACAGGAAATACTTGCATGTGTTGCATCTGGATCCGTCCACTTGGGTGAGTTGTTATCTTACACTGCATATTTACTACATCACATATTCAAAAATAAAAAAAGTATGTAGGGGTAGGTACACTACATATCGATATTGCATAAAACAAAATTAGATATAAACTATTTCAAGTACATCCATGTTTTCAGTACAATGTCGAGTTCTCGGATAACCTCAAAGGAGCAGCACATGATTCTGTTTACAAACCAATATTGGCGATGGATGAAAGTATCAAGAAGATTCTTGTACCAATGTGCCACCACAATCTTCATTGGACGCTACTTGAGTATGACTGCGAAAAAATGGTGTTCAACCACTAAAATTCTTCTAAGGCTGAATGGGGAGGTATTTGTTATCCACACGCCTGCAAAATGGCAGATTACATGTACGTACCTATCAACGTGTACTTGCTGGAGAAGAAAAAAGTAACAATGAAGAATGTAATAGTGAATGAATGTGAAGCACCTCAACAAGGGGGATCGCCAGGCTGTCTACTGTTTGTGATGCATTTTATGAAGATGAAGTCAAAAAGAAAATATGTGGGAGTGCCTTTGGAGATGATGAAGAAGTGCAAGCGAAGATTTGTAACAAAAGGGTCTCGTTAGCATGCAAATTGCTGAAAGCATCTCCACCAGAAATCAGTTGGCAGATAACACAAAAATAGTCTTACTTGCTAAAAGTAATATGACAGTACATATCATTATTTACCTATTTTCTATTCTTTTTATTCTTGGTTACATTTCATTTCATGAGTTCAAGAATGTTCAAAAACATATAGCTTTTCCAAACATGTTTTTTTTTGGGTATATCTAATATGTAGTGATTTTTAATTCAAATTTGGGTTTAACTTTAATGTAGTGATATTTCAATTGTGTTACTTAAACATGATTTTGTGTTGTTGATAAGATGGGGCGCTGCCCCCTCGACCCCCGTCAAGATGGTGAAGATGGTTAAACCACAAACCAATATATATTTGATTGTTTTCTTGTTACAAACATCTAGTATGGTTACACTACAACCACTACATATCAGTATGTAGTGGTAGATACTAACACTACAATACTGACATGTAATTTCAGTATGTAAATACTTCACTACTGGTGATAGATACTGAAATTTTGATAGACTTAACAACATATTTCATTATTCGAAAATAACTACAATAACTACATTTTGATAGACTTATAATGTTTCAAAAACCAAAAGATGTTCTAAGAAACAACAAAAACAGTATTTTCAGTACACTTGTAATGTATGTATTGTAAATGAAATACTTATTAACCAAATTCTGTTGGTACTGACAAAATCAAAAAGAAAAACGGTAGAATAGAACAAGGGCTAGAGGAAAGAATTGTGGAAAAGGAATCTGGCAACATCATCGATATAACATTCTGCTGCACTTTCAAGCCTGTGATAAAAATAAAAAGAGAAATCAGAACAATACTTGCTTAAAAGTACATTGTATTGTATCATACTTACTCAATTAAGACATTAATATGTATCTGACTGAAATACATACCTGACACAAAATCATTCTTCAGAAAGTTCATATTGTCGGATAAGATTGCATGTTGCCTTGTTGTGATGAGTCTTCAAATTACAGTTTGAACACTTGACAGATTTTCTACTAGTCTCATATGCAGACTTAATACTTTCCCCTTTTTCCTGCCTGGTGGAGACCTAATTACTTCTGTTGGGAGAACGATATCGTCTACGTGATACTCATCGAGCCTGTGAGGAAAAAACAGTATCATATAAATGGAATGAACCACAACTACATATGAATATGTACACAGTATATTGTTCCTGAAAAAACAAATATCAAAAAATGTAGTGGTATCTACCATTACATATCAGTATGTAACATCCATATGTAAGTAGGTTTATGTTGACAGTTTCAATTGCTATTACATGTATAAGTGGTATCTACCATTACATATTGTTATGCAAAATATGAAAATGTACTGATTAAAGACACATAACTGTCGTGGTTAGGAACGGGTCTAATAGCTATTGAATATAGCTTACAAAAGTGGTAACTTTGAAATAATCTTCAACGTAATCAAGAATCCTTCCTCCAGATCTAGTAATAGCTGCAGTAGCGTGCGAGCATGGAAAACCATAAACGCGCCATCGTTGGCAAGTACAAGTTTTTCTCTCTAGATCTACCATATAAGATCTGCACAGTACATATTCATGTGTTATTTTTCAGTGCACCTAATATACACAGTACATATTTATATGTTCTCACAGAAACATGGTACTTAAAAAAAAGAAAGAGAAAGTAAATAACATTCAGATGATAGAGATTAGGGGTAAACGCTAACCTTGGAGAATGCACTTCATAACGATTAGCATCTGACTGGCTAACTTTCCAGGAAAGGCCAATTTGGATGTGTAGTTCAAGCAAGGCTTGATACGTAGGGATTAGCAGTTCTGGGTCCATCAAGAGACTCTCTTCACGACGTTCTGACATCATTTCCATCATACGTATCCTACACGACAAGGGAATAGCAAGTCTATTATACTAAAAATATACGTAGATTAACAGAACATATATGCTAATACTGTTACAAAAAGAAAACTAATATAAGCTTGTACTGTGACTAAGAAAACTGATACAAACCTGATCGAGTCAACGAACGCACACGCAGGTAATTTCTTCTCTTTGTTAATCCAGTTATTGAACGATTCAGCAACGCTAGATGAAGTGTAACCATAACTACAGCCCTTGAAGAAAGCACTTGACCACTTTTCTTTTGGAATGTTGCGGCAGTAGTCAGCAACCCAAGGCCTTCCCAAATTAACCATTTCTTGAAGACCTTCCTCGTATGTTGCAGGAGAAAGAGCATATGTCGCCTTTCGGAAAGCATCAGTCACATCCTTATACTTTTCGTCACACTTTGTAATAGGTAAGTTTTTGTCCAAATGGAAGTAACAATATCTTTGATGAGAACCAGGGAACTATTTGGGAATATATTTAACCAACCCTTCACCTCGGTCAGTCATAAAAGTGATTGGGCGATCATCATTAAAAGCCTCCTTCAGTTTCTTGAAAAACCATTCCCAGCTGATATTGTCTTCACCGGGTACTAAAGCAAACACAAGCAGATAAAATCCTGCAAAAAGGAATTACTAGTTATGTTAAGCAACTAATATTGACACTACATATTGACATGCAGTATGGTTTACCTCTTTGTTGATATGTGAAAACCTGACACTACATAATGACATGTTAAGCAACTGATTGACACTACATTTTCACATGCAGTATGGTTTATCTCATACTCAGTAAGGTCAATATGTAGTATGTAGTATGTAGTATGGTCAATACTCATTGTCAGATAGTGAAGTAAGGTCAATATGAGTGATCTAACTACCAGACACTACATATCAAAAAAAAAAGAACCAGTTACCTTGATTGCCATTAAGACATGTTGCTTCCATGAGACCTCCTTTAAAAGTTCCAGTGAGAAATGTACAGTCACAAAAAATTATGGGACGACATAGTTTATATCCCTCTATACAAGCTCCAAAGCAAACAAAAAGTCTATTGAATCTTTTTGTAGCATCATTAAAATCGAAATCAATAAATGACCCAGGGTTTGTTTCCCTAACAACATTCACCCACCAAGCAAGATCAGTGTACGACTTCACATCATTACCAAAAATCTGTTTATGCGACAAATCAATTGCATGATATGCGTGGTGATACTGGATTTCAATGCCACCACCAACTTTAAGATAATTTATGATCTCTGCCGGTGTTATGCGAGGGTTGTGCCTGACCATCTCATGAATTCGACTGTTCATGAGTTTTTTTGTAACTCTTGGATTCTTCAACATATAACCACCGCCACAGGTGTGCCTTCCCACATATTCCTTTATCTTAAAAACATCAATAGAACTACCAATGGCAGTTGCGTGAAGCTTCCATGAACAACCTTTCACACTACATACGGCGGTGAATCTCTCAAGGTCATTCTTCTTCTTAATTACCTCATATCCAGTTCTCATGCAGTATTTTTGGCATGCTATACGTACGGCATCAACACCACCATAGAATAATTGATCTGTATCATCAAAAATCTTATCCCAACCATCTGAAAAAAACACTCTTGGGGGTTCTTTACCTTCTTTCAAATAATTATTCTTTGCACTGACAACTAAGTCTGCATTATTGTCAACTTCCATATGCCTAGATGCGCCATTTGAAATTACATCCACGTGCAAATCAAAGAAATTTGGTTGCTTTGAAGAATGTAATGCAGAGATGCCCTGGAGTGTTACATCGGCAAGAATAGGAACTATCGCTTGATTCTGGAAATAGTTAACCAGAATAGTCGATGGAGTCAACCAGCTCCACATATTACAGATGCAAAATTTCAAATCCTCTAAAGTTGAAAACAATGTAACCTCATATGCAAAATGATATTGCTTATGGTATACATGAGAATAGATGGAGAAGTCTGGTTTGGGAGCAACGTCAGACATGTTAACCCTGTAAAAATGACGTGTACTGAGATGAAACAAAAAGAGTATTTGTATTGACATGTTATAAGCAGTACGTATTGACATGTACTGACTCATATTGATATGTATTGGCATCAACTGCAGGATGAAAAAAGAGCATGCTATATGCAGGACGTATTGACATGTACTGACTCATATTCATATGTATTGGAATCTACTGCAGAATGAAAAGAGAGCACGCTATATGCAGTACGTATTGGTAATACATACTACGCGATCTATCTAATGAAAACTAAACAGAACAGCAGCAGAAAAACGTAGAAAATACAAAAAATCAGATTACAAAAAACAGAATAGAGATCATAAAAAGAAATCATACCTTGTTTGAATCTGAGATAAACCTAATTCGAAGCTCAAATACCTAATTGAAACACACAAAAATCACGAAAATTACTTAAAAAACGAACGGAAATTACTTCGAAACTGAATTGACATTGTAAATCATCATAAAACAGAAATCATAAAACGAAATCATAAAAAGATAACAATGTACATCATATACAATTATCCTGATAGAAATCGGATCAGAATAAACCTAATTATTCATCAAGATTTCTAGAACAACAGCAGAAGAGGATGATTAAAAGGATAAATACCTTGGTTCGAAGCTCAGATGACCTAATTCGAAACTCAGAAGAACCTAATTCGAAGCTTATATGAAGATGATTGAAAAACAGTACCAGAAATTGATTCTATCCAAAACGCAGAGTGAGAGAAACCGATCTGAGAAGAAAAAAAGAGGAAAGAAACTGACTTGGTTTTATGTTAGTCACTTTGAGTTGCAGAAGGGTATGTTGGGAATATTTGAAAACTGGTCTTGTGTAAACCGCACGTGGATGGACTAGGGGATAAAGTTTCTGGTCCAAAAACATGTTTTTGGACCAGAGGATAAATCAATTCTGGGAGTGGACGAGCCAGTAACCGATTCCCTCATTCCTGGACTAGACAGTAATTCCTAGATCCCACTATCCCCGTATGGCAGTACACCAATTTCTTTAGCCCAGTAATGGGGTTCACGTGCCAATCTCTCTGACCTTGTAGTGTGACTTTGGTGTTGTTGTTGACTTGGCATCTCACATTAATTAAGTTGTCTCCCCTGGTGCCATAACTAACTTTGGTGACTGTTGTTGCAAACTCCATTAAATGGTTCAATTAACGGCTTAATCTTTCGGTGATTGGATTTGGTTGTACTTTCTACAAAAACACTAAAACATTATTATTAGTTAAAATATCAAGTCCTAGCGAAATATGGGTATAAAATATAGTATTTACGTGCTTACCAATTTATAAGGAAAAATAGGATACATAAGGAATTATATGAAAAGGCTTCACCAAAAAAAGCCTCATCAAATCCATTTTTGTAATCAAATTGCACATTTGTGTTAGGTTTCATTTTACAAAAAAGTGATCATAAAAGGGACTCCCTCCATTCGCACCATTCGGGCCCTCCAGTAGGTCGGCCCAACTACTAATAATTACAGGGTCTAGGGTTCGAACCCTTACCTCCTCCAAGGGAGGGAGCATGAGAACCCTCAGGCCGCTTGATGGTTCTCCAAATAGGTTATATATCAAATTTTAAAACTTAATACCATTTGAAAATACTGGGGGTACCAAAATACACCATCAAATTTTTCGTAGGGAATCTGTATGGACAAACTCAACATAACTCCGGGAGTTAAAACTCAACCAAGGAAAGTGTCTAGAGTTATATCTTTATCTCTCTTGTGATTAGAACATTTACAGAATCGTATCCGTGAAACTAATCACAAAGAGAGTTCTTGGACGGTACCAAAGACCAATGTCCAAGGATCAATCAAGTCATATCTAACAAACTATGTCGGACGTATCTACTTTGATTGATTAACGCGCAACTTGTGATATTTCAATTATAAAGATAAACAATATAATGCGGAAAAAGAAATAACACATACACCAGAAATTTTGTTAAAGGGGAAATCGCAAATGCAGAAAAACCCGGGGACCTAGAATCACTTAAATCTATATAACTCGATCTTCAAATTTCTTGAGTGGCCTTATTGCAGAAGACAAGGACCATGAAATAAATAACAATTTAGATAAAAGATAACTACGAGTACAATTAAAATAAAAACTGAATAAAAATCTAGTAAGGCTTTAAACTAATTAATCATGTTTTTGCGCAACTTAATCGCGACTACTGACTATTGATAGTTGTAGATGAAAGATATAACGTCTATCGGAGAACTTACAGCTGAAGAGTAATACAACTGGGACACGAAATAAAATTCAAGGTCATACGTCGAAGACCTGAACCAGATGTCCAAGGATCGATCTATAGACGACCGAACAAGACAAAGACACGAAGCTAGACACGAAATACCTGAGTCCAGGTGCGAATCTAATACACATGGGTTAAAAAAAATAAAGCTTCAAAAACTCCTTGAATCCATCATGCTTGATTTCCTTGGTTTCTTCAACTCCTTGAATTCTTCGTTACTTCAAGTTGCAATGATTCTGAACGTGTGCAACTCAGCATCGTTGTTGTTGAAGATCCTAGTGATAACAAATTTGAAAACAATTATTCCCACTCATCGTTATACAGAAACATAATATTATTATCTTCTCCAAAATTCAATTGTATCATAACTTTGAAGTAATACTACGGTGATATATTTTTCCCCCTTAATCAATACTTACATCTTTTGCACAATAGGTGAAACCTATAGATATTGATTCACTCCCCCCTTACATAATGATCCGTAAACCATATGTATGTAGCGCGAAACTACTAATACCGCCCCTCCCTCCCCTCCCCCCCACCCCTCTTGTGTCAATAAAAATTGGCAAAAGTACGAAAATCATGGGATCGTGATGAAATCAACCAAAAGATACTTCAAGATTTAAGGAAGTTATATACAATACATAATAACATAGTTAATATGTAACTCCTTGTATCAACTTTATATATATGATACTACATAGTATGAAATACCTAGCGCTCATCTAGGAGATTTAAGATACAAGCATCCCCTTTAAATTCCACATCTACACACCCCACAAAGATATATTAATTAAGCACAAGTTCATTTAAGAACTCTCCCCCATTTGATGTCATTCCCAAGAGAACAACATGAGTTGGAAATACGAGGGTACTCAAGTACACCACAATCTTTTTGTTTCAACCTATAAGTCCTCTTACCAAGTGTGATCGTCTATGGACAAATTCGAGAGAATACAACAACTTCGGTATTCACACTTTATGTGATCGTCTATGGATACGAGATCGAGAGAATACATAAACCAAAATGTGATACTTGATAATAGGTTCGGTAATAACCAAACTCTATATGATCACTATCAAGTATAACGGAGTTAATGTTTGTGTATTTTACTTTAATATGATAATAATTATAATGCGGAAATCAAAGTAAAAGATACAGCAAGATTTTGCTAACGAGGAAACGCAAATGCAGGAAAAAACCCGGGATCTAGTCCAGAATTGAATACTCTCAGAATTAATCCGCTATACAAAATCTAAATCAACTTTGTATAGTTGAGACCAAGAAGACTACCCCTAGCTACTTAGTTCCCTTAGTATCCCTGCGCCTCCGACTTCAAGAGTCACACACTGGTACAATTCCTTTGAATCGCATTCCAAACTGTAAAGGAACAACAAATCTGTTTGGTAACAACTCCTTAGATTTTTTTCAAGATAAAGATATCTTAAGTCATACGCAAAGGCTCTTCCGTTTAATCTAATGAACTCCTTTTCCTGGTTAGATCAATCTAACTTTAACTATCGAAATAGTCAAGTCTAGATTCAAAATCAATCAATATAGATCTCAAAGAGAAACTATAAAGCGATGCCGATCTCATGCAACTAATCAATCGAATTCTGATATTAGCTGGATCCCAGCCGATCAAGGTTTGTGCACCCAATTCACAAGATACGGGAACCAATAAGAAATCTTCTTCGTCTTCAAATCTTCTTTAATCTTCAATAACCTACACCACACCACTTGAATCTCTTGTGATCAATCACGCACATAAAGGAATCCGTTAAATGGATTATCACAAGATGTCTTTAGATCTAACAACAGTTCTAAAGATCCCGTCGATACCTCGATCTAGTTTGAGTGAATCTTATATCAGAAGAGAATATTTTCAAGAATAAACAAACTAAGTGCAATCAAAGTTTCAACAACCGTTAGTCAACTAAATCAATCGAAAACTAATAACACTGCAATTATCTAGTTTCCCACCAACAGTACTCGTAGAGCTTTTTGATACCACAAAAGTCTTTAAACGAGTGGTCGTAAGAGATTTCATCTAATAAGGATACTTTCCTCTCCGAATAGACGGCTCCACCAGAAACAACAAGAAATGAAGTTTTCCTGGCTCTTAGAATAGTTTGCTAGAAATACAAACTTAGGTATTTATAGACCAAGGATGTTTTGACACCAAGGAATTTCCAAAACTGAAAATATTCTCAAGATATGCAATGAATGGAAAAATTCGGTTTTCATAATTCCAATAAAATCTTGTCCAGTATTTCCGAAATATCTCAATAGAGAATCTCCAATTAGTAAATGCATATTACTAATTTTTATTCTCTAGAGATGTGCATGGTAATTAAAGCATATAAAACCAAAAACATTAACTGAAAGATTCTCAATTTATTTCAGAACAGGATCTCCTTGAGTACTAAGGAATATCTTTGAACAATAAATGATAAAAGCTACTACTCGTGTTCAAAGTATGTTGACATCTTTTCACTATAAATATTTATTTCACATTTACATGGGTTTACATTCTTGAAATCGGTCTTACCACACTTCTAAACAAGTTTAGATTTGGCTTCCCTGTATTCCAAGACTACTATGTGATTGATCAAATACCAAATTACATACATGCATGGGTTCAATCGGTTTTACCCCTCAATATGGAAATACTTATGATCGGTCACACCAGTTACGGGGACCGGTTACACCAGTTACAAGGATTGGTTCCATCTACACATGGCATTTTTTGTAATTGGTCATACCAGTTACCAGGACCTGTTAAACCAATTAAAAGGACGATCATACCAACACATGGTGATTACTTAGGATCGGTTGCTATAATTCATAAAACTAGTCATACCAAATCATAAGTCAGGCATTGTGATTAGTTATACCAAGATACATAACATAAGTTAAGATCGGTTCTACCATCTCACACATATTGGTCATCCAAAGATTAGCAATGAATAGCCGGACCAATAAGCCTAATGATTTCCCTTTCGATACATAAAACAAGTTCATGAATGTATTTCCTTTAAACAAATGTAAAATATTGTTTCCTAGGATGAAATCTTCACCATAACCCATTCACATAATCATAAAAATATATACAAGATTATGTCGATATCATAGCTATGAAGTTCAAAAGATAAGCACTATACTTCGTAGTCTAATTCCCTAATACTATGGTCATACAATTATGATCATGTCACATCACTAGAGTATTATACAATATGTACGATACATACAACTTTGCAGTTATGTTTTCAATATAACACGACTTTAAAGATATGTTAGGAATGAAATAGTTTAAGTCAGTATTACTAACCTCAAGTGGAAGGATGATGTCTTCCTTGTAGTTCGCTACTCCTTCACATTTTTCAGGTCTTCGGAGTAATACTTGTATGTCTCAACATTCCTAGACTTTCTAGTCTAACATGAACGAAGTTGACTCAAGTATTTAATCAAGCGACTTTAGATAAGTTTTGACACACTAAAATATGACCACAAAACTTGACATACCAACGCTTGGTGAGTTCAACCGAGCTATGCTCTAACAATCTCCCCCTTTGTCAATTTTAGTGATAAAACTCTTATTACATATGGATAAACAAATTACACAAGAATTCATTTTACATACGCTTGATTCCAAGTTTCAACAACAAAATAACCTGCATATATTCAATCAATAAATGCCGTTGTTGACATTTGAATAACAAAAGCTTTTATTACCCCTAAAGATAAGCTAGGTAAATATTCAATCCGAACATCTTTGTTATTCCCCTTTTTGTAGTCAGAATACTACAACAACAATATGATATGTTTCTCCCCATTAGTCAATGCTTTACTCTTTCGTTTGATATAGTATTTAAGCACAATTTACCTTTCCTTAGTGATTGAAAATCATTTGTTTACTCCATATATTTCTGTAACGACCCTCAAGCTCGTCAACATTATTTGACTGGTCTAGATGTGATCAAGAAACGATTTAACCGTTAATGACTCGATTAGTTTAACACGATTGTTGGTTAATAGAATTAATCTAACATTAGTTTAAATATGAAACTAGTATCACTAGATAGGTATCGAAAAATTACGCGCAATGGGATACTCGAACGTGTCATTTAGATACCGAATGAAGAAGATAACATCAGAATTGTACGAGGGGCAAAATAGTAATTTTGCTGTTAAACCGCCTGGCTTCCCTATCAAATTTATGGGTGCCTTTATCATTTTGGTCGACCTTATCTCTCAACCGTTCGGGAACAAAAAAAAATTGACTCAAAAATGGCTAATTTTATTAATAAAACCAATGCATCACTAAGGAAGTAATGACAATGGAAGAGAAAACAAAAACAGGACCAAAATAAGCAGCATTAAACAAGCTGCAATTACAGTAAAGAAACAAAACCAAGACAAATCAGGCTGAGAAGCTACTTAGTGAATGACAGCCTCCCAGTTATGCAACACTATGTCCAAAGAAATGCCTTCAAAAATGTTTGTACCAACACACCAATTGTAAATGAAAGCCTTGACACTATCTTTCACATTCTCCACAGAACTGTATTTACCATTAAAAACTCTTGGACTCCTCTCAAGCCATATTGCCCACCAAATTGCAAATGGCAAGATATCCCATATTTTGTTTTTCAAATTCATGTTTCTTTTCCATTCCCAGATAGTGTCTCTTACACTGTTTTGAAAAACCCATTGCAAATTATAACCTCCCAAGAAATAGTGTCAAATTTCTCTAGTTACTTCACGATGCAGAAATAAGTGATGGTTTGTTTCTGCATTCTTCTTACACAGCAAGCATCCATTCACATTATAAGAATTCTTTAAGCTATCCATTGTTGGTGCAGCATTGTAGCAGAGAGACCAAACAAAGAATATTACCTTTTGTGGGATTTTTGGGTTCCACACACACTTGTAAGGAAATACAAGCAAGCCATCTTCCTCTAAAGACTTGTAGCATTCTGACACTGAAAATTGTTTTGATCCATTCTGCCACACTCTTTGATCAGAACCTACTCCTCTGTTGAAAACTGACAACAAATCCAGCAAATGTGCAATATCTTCAATTTCAGTGTCTCTCAAACTCCTGCAGAAAGAAAAATTCCACCCATCACCTGCATCTATATTCAGCATTTCCTAAATTGTTACATCCTGTAATCTGCTTAATTTAAAAAGATTAGGAAACATTGATTTTATAGATTGCCCGTTCATCCAGACATCCTTCCATAAAAGACATATATCTCCACTGTGCACCTGAATATGCATGTTTTTCTCTACATGCACCTGAATATGCATGTTCGAGAAGAAATTTATTTCTTCTTTTCTCTTCTTCTTCTTTCTTCTTCTTCTTCTTCTCTGTTTCTCCTCTTACTTTCTCTGTCAATCTCAATCTCAGAGATTTGAGGCCTTTTGCGTGAGAGTGTCATAGAAAGATTTTTTTGATTGAATAGGTGTCAGGAAATAAAGAGGGGCGACATACAAAATGGATGTGTCCCGACCACATCGTAGACCGGGCGGAAAGATTATTAGCCGGTTTGATTAGAGATGAATGTGATGGTACGGTGGTTGATTGAGCACAGGAAGTTGATGATATGGTTGCTACTGAGAAGATCGAAATAGGGTTTAGTATGTATTTGAGAAGTGAATCGAGATGTTGATGGATGAAGAAAAGAAGGGTTATCGTCAAATCGATGAAGTGAAACTGTTTTGATGATGAATCAAAAGAAAAGGTAAATTAGGGTTTCGTTAAATTAAATTAGTTTTGTGTGCAATTGTTTGTTAATTGGTTGTTTAATTGGATAGGTTTTGTGTTAATTTGTTAGATGAGGTAGAATTTTAGAAGGATTCTGGTTTAGGTGATGAGTTGATGAATTAGGGTTTATGTTCTGTTTTCCCCTTTTTGGTTAGGGTTGAAGTGATTAAATACTTACAGAAATTGGAAGGAAGATGAATTGATGATTTAGAGTTAGGGTTTTGGATTGTGTTTTGGAATTGAGAAGTTATAGTTGGAGGTTAAGTTACAGAAGATGAAGATAATTATAAGTGGTGGTTGGTGAAGTTTAGATTAGATTGGAACTACAAGGGATTCTGAAGTTACAGATGTGCATGGGTTAGTAGAGTTTGAGTAGTGTTGAACTGGTGGAGGCAGAGAGGAGCTGGAAGTGGTGAACTGTGAAAGTTGCGGGTGGTTATTGTGGCCTGAATTGAAGGTTGGATGTATGAATTAGGAGATGTATGATCTGATACAGGTTTTGCAAGTCATTGAAGAAGATTATGTGAATCTACAATTAAGTGATTTTATTCTCAACTGATAATGAGAAGAAGTTGTGTATGATGAGATACAGTTGTGACAAATGGAGCTGGTGGAGGAATATGAGGGTGGTGATAGAGTTAATGAAGATGAGGTCTATGTTATTATTGGAGGATTTTATTACTAGCAGTGATGTGGATGTTTGGTTTTGCTATGGATGTTGATGCTGCTCTGGTGAAGGCAACGCTTATGACTGAAGTTTAGATGAACTGATTATGCTAGTGTTGTAATGGAAATTGTAGATGTAGTTAATGGAGCTAGTTGAGAGATTGGAACTGATGTAGCATTGTTGAGGTTGATACAGTTTGGATTCGAACTCCAACTAGTGGTGTTGAACTGAGGTGAGTTGAGGAAGTCGTCATTGTGTTACTACAACTGTTGGAATCTAAATGAGCAGGTGACTGTGTTGTTGGGTTGAAGATGTAGTATTAGTCTGAGTTAAGGGGGAATAGATTGCAGTGTGTTTAGTATTTGAAATTAAGAGTGTAATGAGTATGTAATCAAGATAGTAGTTAGAACTGATTTGAGTTAGAACTAAAAAGTTGTCTCCTGCTAGAGTTGGTCTTTGAGAATTTATATTTATGGTGATGTTTGAATGAACTTTTGTTTCTTAAACTTAGACCTATTAGTCATCCCAGTCATATTGTCTGACTGATTTGTTGTTGCCTGACTCAGTTAAGCTGACTGAGTCGAACCGTGTTGAGTTACCGAGTTATCTGTCTTGACCTGAGTTGACTCAGTGGACCGAGTTGGACCTTGACCCTGGACTTTGACTGGCGTGGACTATCAGTTGACTCCTTTGACCGTCAGTGACCGTTAATTTGACCCAGTTGGATCAGGCCTTGTGTTAATGGTTCGAATGAGTGGACTTGGACTTAGGACTAGTTTCATATGTTGACATTTTGGACTCTTTATGGTCCGAATTGACCTTTGGTTATTTCTACAAAGTTGTAGATAATCTTAAGACATATCTAATGGACTATATAATTAACCTAATTGAATTAGTAAACCTTTAGATGTGTTAAAGATTCATAATGAAAAGGTTTAGAACCATAAATGGGCTTAGAACAATTAGATAGTTCACTTAGTCTTTGACTAGAGATTTGTATGAGATTGTGTTATGAGCCTTGTATGAGCCTTTTGTCTAATCTTTAGAGTGCTTGTATGATTAAAAATTAATCTGTATTAACAACGAACGACTTAAAGGATGATCCAGTGGATTGAAAATCTCGAGGTAGGCGAGGCTTGTCATCAAAAGAGGTAGGAATCGATAACGAACTCTCTTATATTCATTATTGTTTTACAAATCTATCTTTTGTGAAATCCATGCATATCTTTGTTACTATATGATAGTGTATGCATTTATTATATGTGTGTATACAAACTATTTTTCTTTTACATTTTGGGATGGGATTGGATCTTTGGAAACAACTAATATCGGTGTTTTGGGGGTATTTACTTATTTTCAAAAAGTGATTCTTTCCGTTGACTGGAAAGTGATTACGTTCTTTACTTATTGTTAGCATGAAAGGAAGACGGTTTCCTTTTGTTTGGTATATAGAATGAGTTCCTTCATCGCATTTTATACCTAGTTTTTAAGCACTTGTGTAGAGGCGTAAAAGCATCCAATATTAAATAGGCCCGGAGGGTATCCTTAAGTGGGTACTGAGGTGTCCAATATTACCATAGGAGGCGTAAAATCAATAATAGAATACTTTTCATAGAGGGAACTATTCTGTATGCATGAATGTTTACTGTTCTTTTAAATTTCTTTGAAAAAGCTATTACATTATGTTTCGATGTTTGGGGAGAATGATGTTGAGAATCTTATGTCTGATTGTTGAACCTAAACGATGGAAATGGCTCTCCATGAATAGGTTCTTCTGTCGGCTATAACGTTAACACCATTATATCTCTTTGGATACTTGTTATGCAGAGTGCGCGTACATTGAGGTACTGGTAAGGTACCAATCTTATCTGATTACGGGGCCGCAAACCTCGGGGTGCTTTAATGATCATTAATGAATCCGCAAGAGTCACTCCCTACTACTCCAAAGGAATACGTCGCTCAACTACTATTTATGTTGTGAATGTGTGCCGGATTGGTCGGTAGAACTTTATATTTTCCGCACAACTTATTATTTTAATATGCTTTATCTGTTTTCCGTGTTTTATCGGTTTTCAACAACACCTGCATTGTTTTTAAATCATTCTAGTGATTACTTGAAAGTTAGTTGTTGTTTCTAGTGGACACCCTTCGGGACGATGTGCTCACTCAATTCCCACTTTCAGTTTCAGAGACATATAAAGATGTGCACGTGGCGATGGACGCGTCGAGGAGTTGGTTTCCGTTAGTTGGTTAGCTTCCGCTATGTTTGTTTTGTTTTTATATTCTATTTGTAAACCAACTCACTACTGAATATATATCATCAGACATGAGTTCTTGTATTTATTTCAGAGAGGGTTTAGATTCGGGTAAATCTTTGTTTAGAACTTCGAAGTTAATGTTTTAAATAGATGATTTAGACCCTTAGTGCCTCTGTTTATAGTTAATCTCTTGGATTAGTCAGCTGCTAGCTTAGGGGGCGCTACAATTTCTCCCCCTTTTTGTCACAAAATGACAAAGGTTCGAGCAAATAAAGGACAAACCGAAAGGATCTTACAAATCTAAAAAACTTGTAAACAACCTATAAGATTTAAGCACGAAGGTTTCACATACCACTTTAGATAACCAATATTAAAACCGAAACTACAAGTAATTTAGTTTTAATATGATATCAAGGAAACAATTGCCCGAAGCAATTTTCCCTAATAGTTTAATAAATTGACTAAGAAACTTAATTCCCTTGTTAAACCAATTGACCAAAAGTGTTGGTTTACAGTTCAACCACACACACAATCGGTTATTTCGATAACCAAAATAAAGATCAAAATTAACTTTATTTCTCTCATCAAGTTCTAAATATTCAGACTATAACTTAGACCTTTCCCTTTAGACAAGACAAACACTAGGTTAGTTAACTAGTTTTTCTTGTCAAGGCATTCAATTAGACTTGAATAACTGAATTCTCCAATTTGATAAGTCTAACTAAGATCATAATTAACTTAGTTTCTCTTATCCAGAATCAATTTGGACAACCAAACTTGACATATTGGTGAATTCAACCGAGCTATGCTCTAACAGAAATCATCCAAAATTTAGAAAAAATGACAAAATTTCCATTTCACAGGCCAATAATATTGGGAGCCGAGTCAAGATTAAGGGGATAGCCAGTTTGTTAGAAGCACCAAAGAAGATACTCAGGCTCCCATTTGCGGTGACTCTATCTGGGTGAGGGGGTGGGGAGGGGGGTCTTAGTCTGTCACTTTCTTAAAGACCTAGATATTAGGTCGAGAAGAACCTATTTCTCTTATCCCCCCCCCCCCCGTTATTTGGTGTCGTTGTCTCCGACAGTAAAATCAAGAAATTCAGGGTTTTAGAAGGTGGTTTAATGGAAGATTGAGTTGGTGAAGATGGATTAGGGATTGAAGAACATGGAGCTGCAGTCGTTGAATGAAGCACTGAAGAAGTTGAAGATGTTTTAATATCACAGAGATGAGAAAAAGGGGATATGGTGCTGATGAAGGGAAGTTGAATTAATGGGTCTGTTAAGATGGAACTGGTTAGGGTTTAATTTGAATTAGTAGAAAGAGAAGGGGTTTGATGGATGATTTAGATCGAGAATCGAAGAATAAATAGTGTTGTTGTGTCACTGTTGAACAAGATTCCGATGATCGACATTGGCTTTTTTGGCCGGATTCCGGTGCCACCAGAGACTTTCCCGACGACCCAAAATAACAGAGTTTTGTGTGAGTGTTTCTCATGGGTGTGAAGACTTGGATTTGGAATTGGATGTGGAATTTGACTTGAAATTGAATTTGGAAGAGAATAGGAGGAATTTTACAAAGACAAGGACTTGGAAATTGAATGGGAAAGGGATCCTAATCCTAAGAAGATTGCAAGCAAATTGAAGCCTATAAATAAAGAAGTTCTCTACTTTTCTCTACACATATCTATACACACAACACTTTGGTTTTTGTTTGTTTTTCTTTTAATTATTTGTGTGAACTTCAAAACTATGTGTAGTTAATTTTCTTATTGATTGAGGATGAATTCCTAGTTCTTAAAATGATTTGAGTTTTTGTTTTAATTCTACTATGAAGTTTTCACATGATTATCGTTTTTTATTACTATTATGAATGTTTATGATTGATTGATAAGTTGTTTAGAGTGCACGCTAAATCGATTTGTTAACTCAATCTAAAGCTAATAAAAGTTAGGGGATAAGTAATCATTTCTTGACTCTTTACACAATTAGAAAACACGAGACCTTGGGGAGGGATTCCGTGGAGCAATTGTGTGTGAAAATAACGCTAGCAAGTGGACCGAGCGAACCGAATCTAACTACTAGTATCAAACCTAAATTCATAAATGTTACTGCATTCAATCGAATTACATCTTGTACGTGAACCTCAAGGTGGTTCTTTTGAATAGAATCTGATTACTAAGCGAACCTGTTATTTAGTGAAACAAGGAATTTTGGGATTAGCTAAGCGAACCTATTAACCTACGATTGGGGATAATCTATGACTAATAAAAAGTGGAAAAGAACATAACTTGAATCATTGTTTTGTAACGAAGAACGATTCCTTGATTGTATTTCTCTTGTTGATTGCCATTTATCTTTCAATTGCTTTGTTTATTTATTTTTCTTTATAAAATCTACCCCCCCCCCCCCCCCTTTTTGTGACATTATTAGAAAACTAAAACCTCTTGCTCCTCGTTGGAACGAACTTAACTACCACCATATTACTAGTTAATTGAGTGGAAAAATATTCACTAGTTTGTTGTCAGTTAGGATGAACTGTATGTGAATCGTGTATGCTGACTTGTTCGTGAAAGGTTAACCGAAACTAGCCAGATGAACTATAAGCTTAACCACTTTCATATAACACTTTTAGACTTTAATCTTGAGTCACAACCATAATATGATCAAATACGTCTAGAGGTTTTTTAGAGAGTTTTTCAAAATGCTGATTATCTCATAGAATTAATTCTGATGCATCTGAAAATATTCGACTGGATAAGTACGTGTACTTACTTCCATTTTGTGAGTTATTTTTTTCATAGTATGTATATCGGGTATGTGTATCCTTAAGACAAAAACAGTTTAGGAAATTTTGGCATCCACACTAGGTATGTATACCTTCCTGAGTCACGTGTCAACAAAACTTTTTGGTATCCATACAGGGTATGTGTACCAAAGGTCATTTCCGAACTATAGCTATGCTGGTATGCGCACTACGGCTCCGGACCTATAAAAGTTACGCCATTACGTGAACTGGTATGTGTATTGTCCTGTATCAAGATTTACAGTTGTTCTATATCTCTCTAATAATCGATTTGAAACATTCCCGAATAACATCAATGACATATATCATTGTTCCAGGGTATCTTCAAATGATTAACTTGAATCGTGATTTAGGTCATAAAAAATAAATTGTTCTTAACCAAATTCATCAAGTTTTGAACAAATGTTCTTATTTCTTAAGCTTAATCATTCATATTTCATGAATAATTAAAAAGATAAACTTGACCCGAAATTTCAATTGTGCAGTTTTAAAGTCCACTTAGTCAGGCGACTTAGTCTCATAGATAGAAAGGGGAAAACTTGAGTAATAGGTTGGTTCAATCTTCACATACCTTTTATCGATGAAGTTCTCCAAATGTATTCAGTTGATCTTCGCCTTCAAACGGTAGAACGCAGTGATGTCTGATACTCAACTACACACTTCTATCATAATCCGAGACTTGACTAAGTATAGACTAGAAATCTAGATATAGTTTTGATCAACTAAATTTGACAACAAGCTTGAGATAGAAATACTTGTGAGTTTGACCGAGCAATGCTCTAATAGGTTCTAAGGCACATCTTCCTTAGAACCGCTACTTTGAGCAACCTTAACACCTTTATCACTTTCAACGGCGGAAACAATATCAGAATGCGTACCTATCTTTCCCTTTAGAAATCCGAATTTAGTAACGTTATCATCCGGATCCTCACTACCTTTTTTTATGATCACCATCCTTTAACCTTTGTAAGGAAACAATGGTCGGAGTCAGTCAAAGAAATAAATATGGAAAGTACATGTATTTAAAGAATTTGGAAGCAGGTAGTATTTGTTATCTTCACTGTCTCCGCCTAGGGCTTACTACTACCACTAGTTCCCTTACGAGTCTGGAGAACTTGAACCTGTGAAATCAGAGCAAGAAATCACGTCTCAAAGCGAAGGAAAAATCTTACAACACTCGAATGACATGAGGAACTTCTACCTTGGATGAATCGATATTGGCGACCCAGAGTTGGTAAGGTTCAGCAGGGAAAGTAGGAGGAGGAAGCTTGCCACTCAATATCGGGCCACGAATGATCATAGGGACCTTGTCCCAATTAATATCGCTAATATGACGAGCATGCTTTTTAGTGTTGCCACCCTTCTCGGGATCCTCATCTATCATCAGCATCTCGAAGCCATCTGAAACACGCTTACGGTGGGCACTACAACCGCGAAATTAGCTAGAAGACCCGGTGAAGTGGTACCACTCTTATAGTTTTCCAAAAAAACTCGCAGAAGTGTACTTTGACTTGTCGGAAAGATTGTAATTCAAATGCTCTCTTCGGGACAAGAACCTCTACCCCTCTCGTTCATGATCCGAAATAAATTGACATTCCATTGACCCAGATCTCGGGGAGGCTGGATCTGAGACGTGAGCTCGTAAGCAAAAGGCCGAGACGGATGATATAGAGGGAAACGAAGTCCAACCTCCAATTGGCTCTTAGTAATAATTGTAGCTTCGGGAGTGTGATAAAAATCAGTAAACTTATCCTTCTCTAGAACTCCTCTCTGATCCGATGGAAGCTCGATATTATAGTCATAGAGGCTGAACTCATCCTTAAGCTGATCAATGAACTGAGAATCGGAAAGATCGGAATAACTAAAGACCCTTTTCCTACCCCCATTACAATCAGGAAGCACAGAATCATTAGAAAAAAAAAGAATAATGCATTTGTTGATCATGAAGTAACGGATCAACGACAGAAAATTATCTTCATCAAAAAACGTATAACTTACACACCTGTTTTCAATCATGGAAGGAGTTGAAGCCATTAATGACAATCACAAAATGAAGACGATGATGATGATCATCACAGTGATGATAATGACGACGGCGTAATCCAACCAGTAACAATGACAATGGCAAGGATGATGGATACTAACAGGAAAGTTTAAGTCGAAAAAGATATAGTAAAGAGAGAGAGATTTACTACAGAAGAATCTGAAGGAAAGTTGTTGAAGCAGATAATGTCGAAAATAAAGAGGTTTCACTGCACATGCATTCTTTATAAGAGGGTGAAATAAACGAGGAGAAGTTATACCGACTGAGAAGGTGGCAGGTTAATAATGCGAGTTAGTGGGAGACGTGGCGGCATAAGATATGACGTGTCAACGGTTACCAGAAGACGAGCAATTTCTTCCCATCGTGCCAATCACATGAGTGGAAAGAAAGCAGCATAAATGTAGTAGTAAAATATGAACAGAGGCACGTGGCAACATCCTAGAAAATGGAGCATTAAAAGGTATATAACGGTGAAGGACCTAATTCTAAAGTTCGGGATACAACAACCGAGATATCTACTCATCTGATCGGAAGAAAGGCAAGTGGAAACCAAAATGGGGATCAACGGTCTAGTTTGCATTAGGTGACAAGGCATTAAATGCTACCGTCGAAGCACGCACGGTAGCAGAAGGGTCAGTTCAAGGTGGGCCCGATGTCAGAGGACCGATGCGATACATGAGTCGGGTCAGGATATCTACCATCAATAGGCAAGCAACAAACATCGGGAAGATTCGAGTAAGGTCACCCGATAGGAACATCAAAGTTGATGTAATAGTCCAAACACTATACTTTCGTTGTATCTTGGGCTTTGCCTATAAATACTCAGCAATATAATGAGGGAGAAGCAGGTTATATGAGTGAACAAGGAAGAGATTAAGTATTATCTTTTCTTGAGTATTCACTAAACACTATCACCACTTGTAACATTGACAAATAATAGATCGATCATTCACCCCGTGGACATATGTTATCACGCCGAATCACGTATTATTTTTATAAGAAAGGAGGAAAACCCTCAAGACCTACAATACCTGAGAACTGGTGCTGCTGAGCAGACTGTCAGTCCTCTCATGGTTCAATATTACATTTCCATAATTTAAATAAAGCATATTGTTGTTCAAAAGGCTAATACTGCTAAGGTTTATAATTCCTGAGATAATCGGGATCAGGTACTGAACAGAGGATTGATCCCGTTGTCTGTGAAAATTTCCGTTAGAACTGAGCCTAGCTAGATTTAATGATATGTGATTATCTCTGTCATTTATCGTGCTCCGGGTGCCGATCTCAAAAAGTTATTTCCCATCATGCTGTAAGGTGAATCTGTCTCCTATTTTCGCTGCATACCTACTTCTGATCAGCTTTATTAGTTGGCAAGAGTTAGATTCAAAGTCCATTTTGCTTCCTAGTTCCACTGTCCAGTTGTAGGCTTCGGTTGCGGCTTCCATTTTTATGGCTTCGGTGGAGCTTTGGCCAAAACTTGATCCCCTTGCTCCTCTGCATCTCCCTGTGTGATCAAAAAGGAGCATTCCCAAACCAGTGATTTTAGTTGCCTGGTTAGTAAAAATTGCTACATTGATTTTCATAGTAAACAACTCTGGGGTTGTCCAAGCATTTATATATTCAATGATTTGTTGTTCTACATCATCCCTGGAGTAGTCCACTGACAACAATGTTTTCCTTTTTTTTATATCTAGCCGCCCTATGATTTTTCATGAATTTCATAATCTCAATTGCAATGTATTTTGGGTTAGGAGCTATATTTTGAAAAGTTAGGTCACATCTGGCTTTCCAGACATGCCATATGACAGTAGCACACAATTCAGCCCAACTGTAATTATTTTCTCCCTGACTTTTGTAGAGAAGAAAGTGCGTGAGCCATTCATGAAAATCCAGGTGGTGATTGAAAACATCATAAGGTTCAAAGTGGAGTTCTCTCCAAACATTTTGAATCAGGGGACAGTTGATAAACAAATGAGTTAGAGACTCACTTTGATAGTTACATATTTTGCAGCTAGCATTTATGTAGCTCAGATGCCTTCCCATTCTTTCCGCAGTAGGGAGAATGGAATGAGAAGCTTTCCATAAGAAGATTCTGATGGAAGGGGAAACTCCAAGGTTCCATATAGTCATCCAGTTTTTGTTTTGAGCACTTGACTGACCTCTATGAGTTAATTTATTGTATAGAGACTTGACAGTAAAAGTACCATCCTTAGTTAGAGACCATTTTACCCTATCCTCCTGGATGGCTCTTATTGTTGTGTGTATGACTTTATCAGCTATATTATGTGGGAAAAGATTACATATAAGGGATCTATTCCACTGATTATTTTCAGTTAATAGATCAGCTACCATTTCCACTCCTTCTAGGCAGTTGTCTGGCCTAGTTGGAGGAGCATTCAATCCGTTTACCCAATTATCCTTCCAAATGTGGATTTTGGTTCCAGAGCCAACTTCCCATTCACCATATTTTTGGATGTTAGCTACACCTGAGAGGATCCCTTTCCAAACCTAAGATTCAGTTGGTTTTGGAAGGGTAGACATATGCATAATATCTTCCTTCTCGTAGTATTTAGCTTTCATGACTTGAGCTCCTATACTATTTGGTTGCTCCATCATGCGCCAGCCAATTTTTGAGATAATGGCACTGTTGAATTTCTCTAAGTTGACAAAGCCTAGGCCTCCCTCTTCCAAAGGTGTACATATCCCTACCCAAGCTTTCGGGTAAATTCCTTTAGATTTTTCCTTATCTTTTCCCCAGAAAAAATCCCTTTGGATTTTATTTATTTCATTAGTGATGGTTTTTGGTATTTTGAATGTGCTCATCTGGTAATTAGACTAAGAGGAGGTAACATGTTTTATAAGGACCCTTTTGCCAGCCGGGTTTACTGTTTTGTTCTTCCAGCCCTGAATCCTATGTTTGATGTTATTAATCACAGGGTTGAAATCTTTAAACTTGGATTTATTAGTAAAAAGTGGGGATCCTAAGTACTTGTCCTTTAGGGAGATAGGACTGATCTGTGTTACTTCAGTAATGTCCAATTTTAACTCAGGAGAAGTATTATTACTGAAAAAAATGCCTGATTTAGCCAGGTTTATCATCTGCCCTAGCATTCACTGAACTGAGCTATTAGCTGCAGTAGCTTGTTAGCTTCATTAATATTTGCTTTGCAGAAGATGATGCAATCATTTGCGAAAAGCAGGCGGCTTATGGGTGGAGCCTTTTTTACTATTTTTATACCATGAATATTACCTTCACTTTCCGCTTTTATTATGATTCTAGAGAAGACTTCCATACATAGTATAAATAGGTAAGGGGAGAGGGGGTCCCCTTGCCTGAGTCCCCTAGAAGGTTTGAAAAAGTCGCAAGGAACACCATTTAGAAGAATAGCAAGGCTGGTGGTGGAGATACATTGATTAACTCTATTTCGCCATTCACTGGAGAAGCCCATTTTTTCTAATACAGCTAGGAGGAAAGGCCATTCCACCCTATCGAATGCCTTAGACACATCTATTTTTACCCCCATCCAGCCTTGATTATCTCTTCTAGTTCGCATATTATGTATCATTTCGTGAGCTACCATGGTATTGTCGTTTATTTGTCTGCCTGGTATAAATGTAGATTGATAGGGGGAGATGATTTTTCTTAGAAGAGGTTTCATCCTCTGAGCCATGAGTTTAGATATCAGTTTGTAAGTAGTATTACATAATGATATTGGTCTAAAATTACCCGCAGAAGATGGGAACTGCACTTTAGGAACGAGGGAAATAAATGTGGAATTCATTTCCTTAAGCATATAACCAAATTTAAAGAAACTTTGCACTAGTCCGATTAGGTCCTTTCCAATGGTCTCCCAAGAATCTTGGAAGAAATTTGGAGGGAATCCATTTGGACCAGGTGCCTTATTTCCTTCCATAGCGAAGAGTGTACTCTTGATTTCTCCCTAAGGGGTATTTCCACAAGACTAGCATTCTCAGTGGCAGTAATAACTGTGGGAATCAGTTCTAACATGTCCCTGTTTAGAGTTGGATTACTGGTTGTAGCCATACTCTGGAAGTGGGAAGTAAGACAGTTAGCAATGGATTTTTTATCCTTTAGCCAGTTACCCTGAGTGTCTTTCATAACATCAATTCTGTTTCTACGATATCTGGTTCTAGCAGCATTATGGAAAAAAGTAGTGTTTCTATCACCCAGATTTATCACATTATTTTTGCTCTTTGTTTTCCAAAAGTTTTCCTCTATGTTCTGCCATTTGTTCAAAGAAGTTTCAAACCTCTTTATGTTTGTGTTGCATCTGTTGTTGTTACCAGCCATTTGATCTATTTCTTTCTTTATATTAGCAATATTATTTTGTATGACCCCAAATGTTTTTATTTCATCCATACAGGGAATGTTTCACATTTTTGAGGTTTTTCGCAAAAGAGAAACTGGTAGAACCATGTTGGTGGTTTTTCCAAGCCTCTTTTATAACTCTAGAACAATCTGGATGTTCCATCAAAGGACCAAAATACTTGAAAGGGTATGCTCCATCTTTCCAATCAGAGTTAGTTTTTAGGATTATCGGGCCATGATCTGAACCCCTAGCTATGAGATGTTGGATGGAAGATTTTGGAAATAATTCCATCCAAAGTTCATTGCTTAGGCCCTGTCGAGACTTTCCTCCACTCTTGAGTTATCAGTTCTTTGGTTACACCATGTGAATGGATATCCACTGAAACCCAAGTCATGGAGGTTCATATCAGTTATAAGGTCATTGAACACATCGGCTTCACCTCTATCAAAAGGTCTGCAACCTTTTTTCTCTTCTTGCTTTAGAACAACATCTAAATCACTCATTACAAGCCAGGGTATATTAATATTATTAGCTATTGTTTGCAACATGTTCCAAGAATCTATTTTCCCGACAGTATAAGGACTGCCGTAAAAAGCATAAATCATGTATAACTTGTCCGTACAATTATCAGTTATGAGGGCATTTATTTGATTGTGAGTAGAGCTTTCTATGGTGAGTTTCAAGTGATGTTTCCAAATAAAGGCCATACCTCCAGCTTGGCCTCCAGGTGGTTCTAGCCAGTAGTGTTGTACATTAACAGCTTTTAGAATCTTATGCATATTATGATTTTGTTGCTTAGTTTCTAGTAAGCATAAAATGTCAGGGTTTTCCTTGTTTAATAACTCTAGAAGATAATTTTGGGTATTTGGTTGGCCAAGGCCCTGACAGTTCCAAGTAATGACAATAATAAACTCCCCAAAGTAGGAAATTATAGGGTATTCCTTACCCTTTTTTCCTAGGAAGTGGGTTATATGGTGTGTGCTTTCTGTTCTGTTATAGTAGATACAACAGTTTAGGGTTACCTTCTGCGCATTTGAGGTCCATTCAACTTTGATTTCTGGAGTCTCATTTTGCATTGTTTCCCTCTTCTTTGGTGCTTCCTTACCATGCTCCTCCATTGAGTTGTTGTTGTTGGTAGCTTGTTTTGGTTCTTCATATCCTCTTTTTTTTTTTTTTGAGAGACCAGGATTCTGAGCACGTTCCTCTTGGCCTTCTTCTTCAAATTTGTTTATGAGGTTTATTGGACGATGTTGTCTAGTCCAAGACTTGGTGGGATTGCCCAAACCGGTAGCTTGGGGACTAACATTTTCGAATCCAGAAAGGATGACATTCTCTATTACGTATATCTTTATGTTTCTATAAGTTTACTTATCTTTATGAATCTCATATCAAATGTTAGATTTTTTACGACTACAAACCATCCCTTGGTCCACCTTTAAACACACCGTAATCTAAAAAACAGTTGTTCAGGTTCGCTCAAGTAAAAGCATGAAGAAACCCTTGTCAGCTGTTATGATTTTTGTGGTTCAAAAATAATTCCGGACCACCAGATTTGATGTTTATTTCTACCGTTCTGGACCTTCTGGTCTGGTGTTTCGGAATTCAGCACATCAACATATTGAAAATGATGGGCTGTTTCAGACATCTGGAGCATCGTATTCACCCGTACCGGTCGACAATTCCAAAGACCTGGAACTTTAAATGCACTGCCATGCCGACGGTCCAAATCAGCAAGCAAGTTAAGTGGCACAACGCCAAGCACAAGTGTATGCATAATCCCATTGAGTTTGAGCCTAATTTGTGGCGGTTATGGAGAGACCATCATTTTTAGATTAACACATTGGTGCCATTCCATTCAGAAGTTTTAAATCCATCATTCAGCAACAACTAACAAGGACAAGGTAGAAATGAATTTCTTGTCTTTAGTTCGGGAAAGTGGTTTTAGGGTTGTCGCTAATTAATATCTACTGGAGTAAAAGTTTCCTTTAAAAACTAACCCAAGTTGCAAGAGCACCAACTATTCCTTACCCGACAATTATTCAATGGTGGATCATCTTCTGATTACTGTGCCAGCCATATAAGCACCCGAGTGCGTAGCCCTAGGCTGATAACAAATTAATACTACTATATACACAAGGCCAGCCAGAAAGATTAACTGCTTAAAATACCTGGCAGGGCCATCCATACGGTTCACCTAATCCAGGTCACACTAAATCTATTCCCTTTGCGTGTATTACTGTTGGTTAAAAGCAAAAGCAGTTGGCTTAAAGCATGAAACTGAAACATGCCAGATTAGGGGAAAAAAAGAAAAGAAATATTCTTACACACTGATTTCCCAAATGGGGATTCCCTCACCAAATCCTTATGACAGTGTTAGAATGACCACCGGAGAGCATTTTAAAAATAAATCATCCATAATCTCATTTCTCATTAAATATTTTACCGTTTCGTTTCTACTTCATCCTAAAATTAAAATGATAAATCCTTCGATTTTAGCTAACATTCTATTTTTCGTTTATTGAAATATATATCTGGTACCGTACTCTGCAGTCTGCATAGAAATGGTATTTTACTTTATTACCGTTGCAATAAAGTAGAATTTTATGTTCATCAACAATAAAGAAAGGTTCAATATTCATTCAGCAACCATCCTATGATATACAACCAGTTTCGATAAATAAATATACTAGCCCAAATTGAAAGGAGAAACCTTGTATGCCCTTGTGAAGCCTGTATATAAAAAGATTTAGCCAGTGGAGCAATTAAGACCCTTGTATCATAACATTTAATCCGCACTCCAAAAACCTAAGATATGTGATCGGCCGCCACAGCCATACCATCACAACCGTGTATGGAGACTCTGTATAATCACAAGAGCAACAAATGACCTTCGAGAGTCATGACTAGGGACTACACACCGAGGCTTCTAACATGATTGAATTTATTATCGGAAATTAACAACCTAAAGAAAGATCTTTGATTCCAGAACAAGTTAGCTCGGCTATCAATTAGATGCCAAACTGCACAAGTTGGAGAACACTTTCATCATAATATGCGGTCCAAAAAGTTGTGTAAGACTTTCTAAGATCGACCGTTAGGGTGTTAGTACTTAGTACAAGCAATCTAATTATTTTTTAAAAGATAATTTAAGTTTACAAGATAAACATTTGGTTAAATAAATCCGTAAAGACAAAAGGGTAAGAAGATTATGGTATTAGGTTTTAATAACGTAAAGAAACTGCAATGGTGTAAAGGGTTTAATAAGAGAAACTATCTTTAATAAACAATAAAGATGAAAGTAGAACCTCACTGGCTTTAGTAAATGGCATGTTGGTAATTTCTCACCAATTTGTTATAATAAAGAAAGTTGGACCTGATACCCTTTAAAGCTATTTCTGTTCATTATAACCTGCTACCGGAAAAATAAAAGAGAGAAAAACCCCATCATTTTTCAAATAAAGCAACAAAAGCAAACAAAAAGAGAACACAACAGATAACAAGAGAGAGTAAGAAAGAGTGGGATAGAAAGAGATTTTTGAGCAACAAGAAGAAGAAGAGAAGAGAAAATAAGGGTTTGGTTTTGGTTTTGTGTTGTTTTTTGGGGTCAGTGTTTATAGATCTATAGCTACTGGTAACTTCGGAGATGACAACAACTCTGAAGCAAGCATGGGAACATGAACAGCAGCAGCAACAACAGATTCAACTGGTTACTAATTCTAGTAAAAATAATATGAGTTACAGTGGTGGTCAAATAGAAGACAACACCACCAACAACAACAACATTAACAAAGATGAAGAAACTTCAATAGTAGCTCTTAATGTCTTTAGAGCTAGAGAAGAAGAGATCGAAAAGAAAAAAAAATTAGAAGTTAGAGAGAAAGTTACTGCTCAGTTAGGTCGTGTTGAAGAAGAAGTTAAACGTTTAGCTGGGATCCGGCATGTAAGTTTTAACAGAAACCCTCTTCTTCCTTCATTCTTTTACTCATTTCTGTAAGAAAAGAAATATCTAGGGCAAAAATGTCCAATTTTTTTTATTAACGTTAGAACCCTCATCTGGTTTCTACTTCTACTATTTAACTTGATTTTTTTCCGAATCAGTTACTGTTAATTTCCGTGATTTTTTTTCATAAACAGACAAGAATGGGTTCGAGTCTCTAGTAATGCTGGTAATAATTGTGTTTTTCTTTTTTGTTGTTTAAAAAAATTAAAAACATCATAGGAACTCGAATCACTATCTGATCCAAAAAGGAAAGAAGTAACTACTGTTAGGAAGAGGATCGATACTCTTAACAAATAATTAAAGCCACTTGAGAAGCTTTATCGGAAGAAGGTAAACAATTTTGTGTATTTACTTTTATCATCATGTTCTATTGTTCTGAGATTTGATTATCCGAGGTAGAAATTCAATTAACACCATGGGAGTGGGTCTCTGAAATGTTACAGGAGAAAGAATACAACGATGCCTTGGAATCCTTCAACCAGAAGAACAAGGAGAAATCAGGCCTAGTTTCCAGATTAATGGAGGTAATTTGATCTTTGTATTGTCGATACTCCGGATGCATCTTCACTGCATAATTTTCAATTTCTGACATATTTATTGTGCAACTTTGTCAATGTGCAATGTTCAGTTGGTAGGGGGAAGTGAAAGAGTGAGAATGAAGAGGTTGGAGGAGCTGGGCAAAAACATTGATTCCCTATGCTAAAGATGGAATGGTGTTGATAAAGAAGGCCTAGGAGATGTGAGTTTAGTTGCTGGGGTTTGTGTTATTTGGTGTATTTATGTTGTTAACTTCTATGGAAGAAAAAGATTATTGACTCGTTACGCCATCACCTTGGATTTGTTGTGTTGTTCTCCACTTGGTGAAACTGTTTCTTTTGTGAATCATATATATAAGAATTTGCTTAAAACTATATAGCATAGATCTTGCTCTTAAAATTTTATAATTCAATTGAGAGTCTGACAAAAAAAAATGGGACGAAGTAGCTTAATATAAGTTTCTAAAAGTCTGGTCTGATCTGCATTGGAACATTTATTTGGTTTCAAGCCTATGTTTTAATGAATCTCAAAGTCTGGTCTGAATGAATTCTGATTGGTGTTTATGCAATGGATTGACTGCCATTATAGAAGCAAAAAGCTGAATCATTCTTAAACTCATTCACTGCTTATAGAATTCTGGTGTTATGAAATGGTTAGAGAGAACTTATCCAGCCTGTATGGAACATTTCATTCTTTTTTGGATGAAAAGAGAAATCCTTCAGAACAAATGAACAAACAGTAAACTATTGTTTGTAGGAATGAGATTACTCACAGATGACTTGCAGTATTAATTTGTTTATTGCGAAATAGTCTGCAAGCCACTTTTCACTTAGATACAAGTCGCTTGTACTCGGTTAACAGCTTTGGAATATCACCCATGCGCAACTGAAAAACAAGAGAAACATGAGATGGAAAACAAGAGAAACATGAAAGGGAAACACAAGAATTCAGGTGCACTGCGGCAACCATAAATCACATACAGATACACAGCAGTAATTAGTTAATGTGTGGTCCATGAAAATATCTAAATATTCCCCAGGCTGTTATTTGACATCTTTCTAAACATTGTGGAGCTTTATAAATGAGGTCTTATCAAAGACATTTTCACCCCTGAGTTCACATTGGTCGAAGAAGAAGAAGAAGAAGAAGAGGAAGAGGAGGAAACAAGAGGTCCATGAAGATATAAATGAGGTATCGTCAAGACATTTTCACCCCTGAGTTTACATTGGTCGAAGAAGAAGAAGAAGAAGAAGAGGAAACAAGAGTAGGACTTTCTGGTTTTCACATGCAATGAAGCAGGAATACAACTGCATCATGAGCAGCATAAAAAAAGAATATATAGTCGTAAAAATATTTGTTAAATTTATACCTGAGATGCAGTTTTGGTGTGATAAAACTGATAAATCTCCTCTCCTAAAGTCCCAGTCTTCATAGGCGATAAATCGGATCCACCATTACCTCTGCCATAAAGAATGAAGCAGTTCCATGAGACTATGAGCTGTTATTAATTTATGTGGAGTAGTTTTAATGAACTCCAAAACAATAACAAAAATGACAACAACAGGTCACTCATTTTTCAACTCTTTACAGAACCAAGGTCTGGAAGTCTAAGACCTGTATAGAGCCCCAAGAATCACTTGAAAATTCACTTCCCTTGTACAAATATCAATATTAGGTCCCATGTTCTGAGGCAATAACTAATAAGAACCAGTATACAAACACAGATACTTACAAGTGGTGGCGGAAAATCAAACGTTTGTAGTCTCGCAGCAAGGGGCCTAGCTCTTTTAATGGTATAGACCTTGGTGTAGAACTAACCCAGTGACTACGCACTGACTGCAGAAACATCATTTTCACATAGCTATTGTCATTACTGTGACCAAAACCGCTTTATGCTGAATATATATGCGCCAAAACAATTCATAAATCATATCAAGCTTGCCTGAATAAGTGTGTCCCGTTCATGGTTGGATACTACTTCTCTGGTCAACCTTGATGCTACTTCTAGAAATTCTTTGTCATCCAATTCATCTACGATACCAAACTCAGATGAAGGTGAAACTGATATTTTCAGTCTTCTAAATAATTCTGTAATCGGAGATTCCTCATTATTGCTATCCTGCAAAAGGTTTCAGAGATATAAAGAAAAGTATGGATCTCAGGGTCAGAAACTGCCTTTTCCACTCTTGAGCATAATCAGTGTACTAAACTAAAAGGACGAAAGGGAGGCATCAGGTAATGCACAGTCTACTAATAGCCCAGAAGTACATTTTGTGGGGCAATAAAACCCATCATGGAGGTGGTCACTGGCAATAGTCTTACAATACCAGTGTCTGGTTCTTAGCCCCTCAGCAGAAAAGTTCATACATCTTTCCCACATATTATAACCGTCAAAGAATACTCTATCATCTTTACAATTTAACCAATTTGCATCGCATGCTTTAAAATCAAAGATCTCTCAGAAAACTAATTACCCTTGCCGATTGGAGTGCAACATCCTGTGCAGATCCAGTATTACTTTCTGATATATTATTTGAAGGGGGTGAAGTCAACCTTCTTGCAATTGGATCATCTGCAATAAAAAAAAAGTGAGCAGCAAAGATAGGACGTGCAGAGTGGCATAATATCTTCTAAAACTCAGCAGGTAAATCAGCAATATTATTGGAAGAATGCAGATCAGCAGATGCATTGTGCTGCAAGCTCTCACCCTCTGATTCTAAGCATGCAAGTTCAAAAATTAATCAAGTACCTTCAGGAACCAACCACCACAGCTCACCAAATGTAGATTTTCCATCAAACCCACCAAATAAAAGATAACGAGACCTGACAGCAGTCATTGTGTGGTACGCTCGAGCTAAAGGGGGTTCATTGCTGGTAGGTAAACGCTTCCATTGCACAGACACTATGCATATCAAGATTGAAGAAGGAAAAGGAAGATCAATAAACATCTTGGACGTGAAGTGCAATGAAATGAAAACGATAACGTAAAAGAGGCCTTTGATGCATAGTACTGTGGATCACGTCTAATATGCCTGAATGTGTGAATGTTGGTTGTTTGTATAAGAACTTACCTCTATCTAAGACAATGCAGTCATTGTGATAGACATCATATCGACTCAACCAACCACCAGTGCCATGCCCTCCAAATAATAAGAGCTGCAAAATACAGAACAAAAGTCCTCTTAACAATTTCAGCAGATATACAAGCAAAAGAGAGATGCAAATATTCAAAGATAGTTTTCCACTGTGAGCTCTTTTAGTTGCTTTTGACATTTAATCACATCATACATGAAAAATATATGATAGGTAGTCCTTAACTCCGCACCTTTATGTTTGTTACAAAGAAGTGACTGAAAAGGAAAGCATTTCCACTTTAGGAGATACTCAACATAAATTTGGAATAGTCAAAAACCTGCTGGTATGTAGGGATCTCACTGCTGGCAAACATCTTGATTATCCACATATAATATCTTAGTTCATCCATACATCACAATATAACAAGTTCGAACGAAGCAAAATTACAGTAAAAATGAAGATAGTACTGCTTGGGAGATTTAATTACATTATGTCCCCCAGAAGTCACTGTATGGCCACAACGGGGAGAAGGCTGTTGGCCAGGAAGCTTCAGCTGGGTCCAACCTGGTGCTTCATTCTCTTCCTTCCGCAACAAAGACAAAGCAAAAAACAGTTACTCAATACACACAAACTCAAAACACGAATAACACCCCACGAAATCATCTTTAGCAAATTAAATGCGCAGTAAGATCATTTCTGGCAAATTAAAGAAAGCACAAGAAGCAAACATACAACCTGGCCAAAAAAGTGAACACTAACAAGCATAAAAGTGTGACTCGGTCAATCAAACTGTTGAGAATGCAAATGTACAAATTGTTGGCAAATTATACAGAGGAAGACAAAGACGCGAGAATAACAACAAAAATGGACCAACAAACTCGGTGTAGTAAAGTACTATTCTAGATACAATTTCAAAACCATGTACAGAGAGCAAAATAGTTTATTAGCTTCAGACATGCGACAAGAGTGAATAGTTCAAGGAGAAAACCAATTCATATTGTTTGTCAAAAAATAAGCAGCATAAAATATTACCTCCATCAATAATACCCTTTAAAGCCCACAAGTCCCCCATGATTGGCCCGCCACCTCCTAACAAAGTTCATAAAACAGCCATCAGCTAAAGAAAAGGGACATCATTAGTGCATATGTATAAACTGAAGCCCAATTACCAGATTTTTCTGAAGAGTCCAGCTTTTGAGTCTTAGCTACTATCCTTATTGAGGATATATCACTCACATCATCATCGTCATCGTTAATATGTGTTTCCCAACTCCTCTGCACGAGGGCTTTTATCCAACTTTTCTCTAAAACTAATTTTTTCACTAATTGCTAATACTTTGTAATAAAGGACTACTTTCGTTTTACCCCTCCCAATATTTCTATAAAGGGCTACTATGACAAGAAACAAAGGTGAAGAAAATAAAACCGTTGCTCAACATCTCACTCCACTCCTACTCCTCATATCAAGACAAAATCTAAGTTCTGCATAAACATCACTTCCAAATTTCCATCATCCACATTGGGCATAAACATAACTCTCACTACTTGGAGAATATAAAATGTGAAATAAGTAACACTTGGACAGATTGCTTATTCAAAAGGTAAGGAAGAACCGGAAAAACTGATCAATGCTGAAACTACGAATACTCGACAAAAAAGTCAAAAAGGAGTGAAGCACAATAAATATATGTATACTTCAAGCAATCACCTCTACCACCAAACACAAGCAATCGCTTCTCGACCATAGTGGCTGTGTGCCCACATCTAGGTGGTGGTACAGATCCAGAAATTGATAACTCTGTCCACTCAAGTGACACTGTCCAAAGAAAAAGGTCATGCAATCGTTTAAGCAAACTCATCTAGTAGCAAGGAGAATAATTAAACTGTATAAAAAATATTTTTACTCGTGTCAAGGATATAAACATCTGACAACCACTTTTTACCATCCCAACCACCATACCTGCATTAGTTTGAAATACTTAATAAGCGACAAAGATATCAAGAACGGGATAAAACCAAATTTAGAATCATTGTCTAATTACTCACATCACAATTTTCCTATTTCCGATAGACGAAGCAGAAGCAAAATCTCTTGGGGAGGGTAAATCACCAAAACCAGTTAGTTCTGACCATTGCCAAATATCTGTAATCAATAAAGCCATGAAATGAAATACGCGAAATTCACTGTAGTTTGAGTTACAATAACATGATTAGAGTTACAATAACATAAAATTGATCGACTTAATCTGCAAAAGCCAAGATGTTCTAAAGGTCATGTGTGTGCGATACCATCACCATATTGGAATGTAGAAATATGATCCATTTATATTGGTGCATCCCAATATGGTAGGAAAAACATTCATTTGTGGGCCTAAAACCAATCAATCAATATGTGATCAGAAACTGATACATGGACTTGTTCTTAAGAAGCCACTGAATTTATGGAGGTCGACCTGCTGCCAGAAGCTTGACTTTGAATTTGAATTAGTTACATTTTTATAATGTAGTGTCCTTAATGATGCATAAACAGAATACACATGTCCTTACACCAAAACTTTACAAACATTGACTGGTCATACCAACAGAATACCAGCGTATTCTTACCTGTATCGAGCATCCAAAAGTCTCCCAACCTGAAACCAAAATACATCCATTAGCATGTACAGAACCCTATCAATTAAGCAAATTTGACAAATATAAACTTCTGAGCCTAGGACCCGCCTATAAGTAGACCAGCTTACTTGGTAGGAGTTCATCTCTAACAAAAATTCAAGTTTTGGTGTTCGTCGGCACTGGACTTTTTCATGAAGCAAGGAAAATTTCCATGATCAGGTAGAAAGCATAATCATGCCAATTTAAAAATGGATAGTCACCTTAAATACCATGTGTGTCAAGTGGAACCAATTGGATTAACAAAGAATCAAATTCTGACAAATATGTATATGATATACACATACTTTGACACGCCTAAACTCCACCGGTAGAGTTCACATGGAGATGATTCACAAGCTGATACTTGTAAACAATTTTCATAGAAAATCTGGTATTGAATCACTCCAGTCTTCGTCATAGTCCACATTTTAAAAACCTAAAATACACTTATTATATGTTACATAAATCAACACTAAACATATAGAAGCAGTACAAGCAGACCTCTTGCCAGCAGCGCGGCCACCAAAAATAAACAAATTGCAATCAATGGCTACAGCCACATGAAACGCCCGTGCACTTGGACCTATTTGCCCGTCTGACGCATTTCCGGTGCATTCTGGTTGATACCAGAAATTGCTCTCTGAAACACCACAGAAACCCAAAGGAATTCAGGAACCACATTCAGTTGGATCTCAATATCAATGCAAACTTGCTAAGTGAACAAGTATCCTTAGTTTGTGATCTTCCATGGAACGCCAACTAATTCCGCATACCGAGCTTCTCTTGATGGGCAAAGATCCTAATATTTTATTCTCAATCTAGAAAACGAAGATTGAAGCACAACTTATACAACAGGATAGCTAAATAAGAAGTTCTTGATTCTATATTTCTTATCGGATGGGTTCATAGTCTCTAATTAGGGCAATTGCTAGTGCGCAGATAACTAAAATTTTCAAAACATAACATTAGAAGCATATCCGAATCTTAGCATTTCCAACATACTGCCACCTTAAATATAAAGTGATAAAATTGGATATCCGAATCGTATCATCTCAGAATTTTTAATATTCCTGGGTCCAATAGTACATAAATCATCCAAAATGAACAGTTAAGTAATCATTTAAAAATCCAGAAATCCAATGAATATATCACGTTTATTTGATCATGCCAATTCCACATACCAAATTCATTCCGCCAATACACTTAGTTTACTGGATCCTCAGATCAAAATAAATTATCAATAAAAATCATATACAAGATAGAATATGGACTGAATTTTACGAAGAAGAATACCAGTATCGAGTACAGTAAGATCAGTGAGAAATTTCTTATCGAGTAATCCACCAAATATAACGACTTTGGATTTCCCAACATTAATTGCAGTATGACCACTGAAAATCAATCAATTCAGAATCAATTTGATAAAAATCACTTGAAATTATGAAGTAATCAATCATATAACAATAGCTTTAATAAATTGGACAAACTAAGAGAGAAAACAAGAAACTCGCCTTCGACGTTTGGGGAGTGTTCCATTGAAATCGGTTGAATCGGCTCTAACCCAGTTGTGCATTTTTCTGGACTGATTCTCTCTCTCTCTGTTGCTCTATCTCGGGCTAGTTCCGAGCTCTTTCTTGTAGCACGTGGAAAGTTGTTCGTAATCCTCATTAATAAATCCAGGCCTCCAGCTCCAGGGCACGTTAGGAATTTGAACCCACTTTTTTCTTTTCTTTTTCTATAAAGAAGATTACATTGAAAATATTGTAAAATAATGAATCTTTAGTATATTAATTAAACGAAGATGCCCATCGGGCTGGTATTAGTATAATTGTATATATATATACTGATTATAAAGAAATCAGTAACACTGTCTATTTTGTACACAGGAGACAGAGGAAGAGATGCGGCTTGTATTACCCGCTCTTTCTTAATATACATCCACTACATAATGGGACTATTTATAGCTGACTTGTACAAGACAGAAACTGACACGTATGGTGAAATGTGTCAATACAGGATTAAGCCTATTTCTTAATAGCTAAGGCTAATTAATCCTTATCCTGTTTGCGAGATAACTTTGGTAATTCTTGTTCTCTGATCGTCGGTGGATCAGCCACTACTCTCCAACGTTCTTACAACACTCCCTCTTGGATGATCCATTATTCAAAATATTGTTTGGTCCAAAACTTTGTCGGTGAAAATCCGTTGCTTCATTAAAATTTTGCCAGAAAAATCTGATTGAGATAAAAACTGGTCGAAGGAAGAAGAGAGCGAAACTGGTAGTTTTAAAGTGACGATGGTCGTCTCGAATTTTCTCTCCATATTTAGACTGTGTCAGGAGAACCATTCAGGAAAAACCTGAGCTTGTAGTGAGGTTGGTCGTCGTGAGATACTTCCTCTGTTAAGATTGCATTAGGAAAACCACTTGGGACAAAAACCTGAATGCATGCGCCAGGAAAACCATTTGGGAGAAAACTTGAGCGCCTAAAATCCATAATAAGCACTTCTCAAGAACCTTTATGGATATACATCTCCTTAGATGATGATCATCGTTCTAAGATTGTTATCTCATTAAAAACCTCGCCAGGGAAAACCCAGAGGGACAAAACCTGTACGTAGTAAAACATGAGTACCCAGAACAATGATAGATCCGTAGATGTTGCCTCGTTAAAACCTTGCCCGGGAAACCCTGAGGGACAAAAACCAGGACGAAGGAAAAAGAGTACAACATGTTGAACCGCGGATAGCAGTGGACTCGCATGCCTCGTTAAAACCTTTACAAGGAAAACCCAGTGGGACAAAACCTTGACAAAGGAAAAAGAGTACACGGCGTAATGTTCAATATGTTCATATCCATAGTCTTACATGGCTTTACTCCCCCTGATGAGAAGCCTTCTCGATTGATCATTATGCCTGGTAGTACTGCTTAGAGTTCCGATCCACCCTTTAAAGTCTTCAGCAGCTCCAGCTTCCTTTAGTTGATAAAATCAGTTTGATTTTTCCTCTGTGCAATTTCTTAATGATCTTCTGATTGTACCAGCTTTTTATTCTCAACTAGCTTTGTCTGAACAACCATAATTGATCGGAGGATAAACAAATATCCTCTAATACCAGACTTTAGCTAGGAAACTAACCTGTCAAAGATCGAAACTTAAACAGATTGATTAGCTTTTCTCTGTGGGAGACATCTAGCGATCTTTTATGCGAAAGATCAAGCTTAATGGTACCATGAAGATGAAGGGGTTTTCTTCGGACCAATGTCTCGATATTGGTGCTGGATAGAACCAGACTTACATGTTTACTATAGACCCAATATCAGGTACCTATAACATATCTCAGTTAATGTACCATTAGTTTATGTAATACAAACCACAGAATGATACATCTCCTTGGTTGAGATGTAAGCCGATCAATCTTAAAAATAAGAGATCGAATGATTAGCTTATCCATTTAAACATGTCTAAACCTTTATGGTTGACGAAATTAAAGGACTTCTAGCTACAATGCTTAATCAAATTGAGTCCTTGTTTTACCGAGATTTTCCATCTTGAACTCCTTCTTTAAGCATTTTTGTGCTTTGGAGAATTCTTCAGGAGTTCCAATCAAATAGATAGTAAATGCACAATTTATGAGCATATAAAATGGTTCACATATCCCTAGGTAATATAAGCATTCACTCAGATGATTGACCACTTTCGTCCTTATTGAGCGAACGTATATGACATGGTGATTCTGCAGATAGGTGGAAACCTGCAGTTATTTGTACTTCATACAGATTCGAAGTAACCACATCCTCTAGATGCATGTAGAGTCCTTAAAGACTGCCAGACAAATACCAAATAGGTAGTTGCATCCATAACAGGGAATATGTTTATTCGTAATCCATCTCAGCTCTTTGTGAAAGACTTTGTGCAATTAGTTGACTTTGCATTTCTCATTATGCATAAACATCCACCTGTAGCCACCAGGCGTTACATTATCGGATGTCAGAACTGCAAACACCCAACTGCGGCTAAGAATGACTCACATTATCGAGTGTTCGGGCTGCAGTACTAATGTTATGCATTTTGCAAGAAAACTGTTATTCTGCTTCGATCTCTCCTGGTTTAACCAATCGTGACATTTCCATAGAGAGTGGTTTAAAACCAACAACACCTACGGAAGTATCAATGGATACTTTGACTATGTCATCAACGACCATTGTATTACGATCGTAAATTTATCTTCTGCATGCATGCCTTATGTAAATCCTCTCATTTTGAGGTTCCAGCCTTTGCAGGGACATTCTCTTATTAGGAGAATTATACTCGGAGAAATTAGATCTTCCACTGATAGTCTCTTTGAGAACACTATATTTCAATGATTGTGACTGGCTTTTCCTTTTAAGAGGTACAAAATATTTCAAGTCAACTAGTCATCCACGCTCAAGATGTGTTCTAAGTGACACACTTGCTACTATATTTACAGCTTCTCAATGAAGCAATTTGATTTGCAATCTCTGAAGATGTCAAATCTTCGGCATGTCTTTCAGTGATGAAAACATCAAGATGAGATACATCCTGGTTTATTTTTGTGCAAACCGGGATATTTCACGCTGTTTTTCAGGAGATAGCCTTTCCTACCCCAAACAGTGGGAAGATTTTCTCATCAAATTTGCAAATCTTGTAATAGAGTAGTAACAGCAGTGGAATATAGAGCGTCTCAAACATAAGAAAAAAAACATGACAATGGTTACATGAATAATAAGTTCAAAGTGCACAAGAACATCAAATGTGCTCACCATCAATGCTCAAAACATTACTAGGATGATACAACATCAACGGATGACAAACAAGAGTTTCAGTTAAAACTATACGAGTATAGATACACAGTTACCACCTAGGTGAAATGTTGAGTCATTTATGACTACCAGACCATACTTCCATCAACCTAGTTAGTGTCTACGGAAACTCACTTCCAAGGGGTGGCTCTGCATAACAAGCGACCTCAATTAGTTTTCTCACTACGCTTTCACATAAGCATCAAATTTGTGATTGATGATAAGACTAAGTTTCAAGAGCGTACACAAGGGAGAAAACACTTCAATATGAACTAAGGTCCATGTCTGCCAATCATATAAACTTTGTCGATAATACCTTTACAAAGGGAATATCTATCCACAATGATTTCAGTAGTTACTCTGAATATTATCGACAACTAGTTAACAATCAGTTAATAACAATCTCACATCATTCTCTCGAGTAAGAGGATACTCTAATCCATTGGTACCAAATCTGAACATGCGGATATCCTTCTCCTTGAGATATCGACGCAAAATATGTGGATACGCTCCTCGTCAAGAGTTATCAACTCATCAATCAAAGAGAATATGGACGTTATCTGATTAGATTGGCATACCTCATATAAAAGGTTTTCGTCTATGCTGGTAAGCATATTCTCAGACGAAACAATCGCTGCGATTCCATGGCATGCCTTGCAAGGACTTTCTTACGCCGAATCAAGCAAGCGCACTCTTGCTATATCTAGCAACAGAGTAGTCTCTAACACCTCAGGCATTTCTCGGTGTGAGAATTTAGATAAGACACAACTGGATGTAACCAATGTCTTCGACGATTCTCCCCATGAACCTTAGGCGGGATGTCTCATCAACAGAACATTCAGTTCCGCATTACTTTACCTATCATGGGAGCAACTGGGTGCAGAAAAATAATAATATGCAACCCAGGAGAGGTAACTGATCATGTTTCATCTCTCGTTTACTGTCCAGCTGGAATAATTTTAAGAATTTACATTGCCATGTAAAATTAATAGTAAACTGTAAACGAATTCTGTGACCATAGACATTATCTCAATATCAGTACCAGTCCTGCCAAGACGACCGATAGAGATCAACAACAATGAACGGCATTTCAAATGCGTGTATCGTGTCTTTTATGTCACAACGATATCAGAGCTCTTCCAGGCTCAAAGATGGTTATTCACCCAATCATTATGCTACCGTCCCGTATTATTCCACTTCTGGTGGTACGGTGCTCATCAGGTTTTTAAACCCGAGAATTATTGTGGTTCCCATATTCAAATATGCCTACCACAATTGTATTTTCCTTCTTCGCCAAAGATAAAGTTATTTGCATAGGTACTAGTGCAAATTTAATTCACCAAATTCAGGATTTTAGGTAATAGCTCAGGCGACGAGAAGATATGATATTAACTCTAAATATCATTTACAAATATGCAACACTCATTATCGCACGACGTTTGTATATCTACAAGGCGCAATCAACATAAGCAACACTCGTTGTTGTTGAAACAACATATACAAAGTGCAAATTAAGCACTAGCTCTTTAAAGCTCGTCGAAGCATATAATTGGTGCATATTATGCACGCCGCAAAGCTAGCAGGGGCACATAAGGGCGCAAGATGTGCGGCTCTCCTTATTGCTCCCGCAATATTATATACGGTGCATATGTCTTCTCTAAAATCAAGTCGAACTATTTTCCACAAAAATCAATGGTGAAGCAAGAAAGAAAACATTCAAAATGCAATACATACGGTTCTAGCATAATATCGACAAATCTCCAATTTCATCAATTAGGGTCGACGAAATATTAATTTATCAAAGTTGAAATATGAACACATTCTTTATCTTAAAAGAAATTGTCTTGATATCAATTGTTGGTCATTTCAAGGACCGCTGGTAGAGACTGGTTAACCTTGTTAACCCAGTGTCCATTTTTCATCGCATTCCGACCTTAGGTGGAACGACTTTGAATTCCGGAGATTATTATACCAAATGAACATCAAAATTTTGTTATCCCTCATGATGCAACAATTCCTCGCTATGACGGTATTAAAACCGTTAACACCACAAGATTATTAGTGTAGCAACAAAGGTAATTTTATTCTCTATGCTATCAAAAGGACACGGAGAAACCTTCTGTTGGCTGTCTAAAGCAGAAAATAGCAAAAAACGCTACAAAACTCAAATATTTGGCTAAATTCGGAAATCGAATAACATCACAAATATGAGTCGTTGCTAATGCGCACCTATTTTGGATATCTCTTCATATACCGCGTAATTACCTGTGCTCCAAATAGCATATACAGGACGTGGTAAGACGTCTAACTTTCTCTTTAACAAGTCCTAGTCAAAATAGGAAACAAAGTTAGACACTACAAAAAATTATGCATAAAAATACTTAACAATAGTTAAATAAAATATGCAAGAGTTGAAGAGAATTATCCTCTTCTGTATCCTCAGCCCCATGCCGATAGCCACAAAGCAATTCGTGTTAATAACGTATTGTAAATTAATGAAGCTTTATTATATTAATTAAACAAAGATGCTCATGGTGCTGGTATTAGTATAGTTGTATACTGATTATAAAGAAACCAATAACACTGTCTATTTTGTACACAAGAGACAGAGGAAGAGGTGCGGCTTGTATTACTCACTCTTTCTTAATATACATCCATTACATAATGGGGCTATTTATAGCTCACTTATACAAGAGAGAAACTGACACGTATGGTGAAATGTGTCAATACAGGATTAAGCCTATTTCTTAATGGCTAAGGCTAATTAATCCTTATCTTGTTTGCGAGATAACTTTGGTAATTCTTGTTCTCTGATCGGCGGTGGATCAGCCACTACTCTCCAACGTTCTTACAACAGAAAAGAGAAAATGCCCAAACCGGGGAATGGTTCAACACATTATTAAGAGCGAAGAACAATCCTCCCGATTAAAAATAATTCAGTTTACACGAACATTCTTAAAAGTATATTTCTCATGTAACCAAACAACAGATCAACAACATCAATTCATCCACTGTCTTGGGTTTTGCACCATGAGCTCTACCGTTCCTTTCATTCCATATATGCCAAGTAATAACATAATGAATTTTCTCCAAACATCCCTGCATTTCCTTCTCAGTTTACATTGATACCAAAATTCAAAAATGCCAAAGAGTGTAGATGGCATCAGCCAATCCATTTTGAATGCTCTTAAGAAATACATCCAGATTGCATGAGAATAACTACATTGGACAAAAAGTTGATCTACAACTTCTTCTTCTTGATGACACAGATTGCAGCTAACAGACTTTATATCAATTCCATTGTTCCTGAGTATAGACAAAGTTGGAACTGAATTATGCATATGATCCCACGACAGAAAGCTCACTTTGTGTGGAATTTGCTTCCTCCGTAAAAATTTCTGAAAGGAAAAAACACCATCAGTTTCCAGCTGCATTTCATAAAATTTTTGACACTGAATTCTCCTTCAAAAGAAAGCACATCTTCTTCTTCTGCAAATTCAGGCACGGGCCGTAGCTCATTACATAAAAGATTTCACTTCAATTGCTCTGCATTAGTCATACTCCTTCTAGTATTACACTGTCAGCAATAGAAGCATTATTATCCCTACAAACTTTAAAAGCTGTAGGAAATCTACCTTTGAAAGTCCCATTGGTACTCCAAGAATCAAATTATAATCTCACTGCTTTCCCATTCTTCACCTGAATTTCACATTTTCTTTTGACTAGAGAACTAGGCTTCAAAATGTTCTTCCAATATTCTTTCCCCTGAGGCAGATTGTCATCAACTGGAAAGAAAATCTTTTTTTTAGCTTTAAATTTCTCTTGCACTATCCTTCTCCACGGAACATTCTTCTCGTTGGTATACCTCCATACCCACTTAGATAGAAGGGCAAAATTTGTGAGTTTCAAGTTCTTCACACCTAAACCACCCTTATTCAGTGGAGTACAAATTTTCTTCCAAGAAACCCAACACATTTTCCTCTTATCTTCTGAAGAATCCCAAAGAAAACTTCTCATGATTCTAGTCAATTTCTGCTCCACAGCTGCAGGTAAGCGAATTAGAGATAAATAATACAAAGGGAAACTTGCAAGATAACTTTTAAGCAAAGTTAACCTTCCAGCCTTGTCTAAATATCTTCTCTTCCCTAAAGCTAACTTTTTCTCCATTCTTTGAATTACATCTTCCCAAATAGTCGCATTTTTAGCCGTAATCCCCAATGGAAGTCCAAGATACTTAATTGGCAAAACCTCCACCTTGATCCAAAATTCCATAGCCAAATATTTAACAATTATATCTTTACCAACACTGATCATTGAACTTTTATCCAAGTTCAACTTCAAACCAGTTAACATATCAAAAGTAGATAGAATAAGCAATAATCTTCTCACTTCTACAGCCTCTGCATTTAAAAAAAAAAAGTGTATCATCTGCAGATTGTAATTGAGATATCTAAATGACATTTTCTGCTACCATAAAACCATGAATCTGACCCATTTGAACTGCATCATCCAACAACTTAGATAGAACCTCCACCACTAAGAGAAAAAGAAAAGGAGATAAAGAATCTCCTTGTATTAAACCTTTTGTAGGTTTAAATTTATCACTAGAACTTCGATTCACCTTTTGTAGGAGATAAAGAATTTGAACCCACTTGAAATTGTTTCTTTTTCTTGAAACAAACATATATTAATAGAAAACTAGCTCCTCGTATTAAGATTCTGAGAGGTATTCTTTGTTACGTATGTTGAGGGGTGAATATAATATTGGTTTTCCCCGTCCTAGCCACAACAAATCCCATTATCAAGAGAGGAGAGAGAAGAAAAAGACCCCTTGTTATTGTATTATATTCTTCCTTTTATAGGCATTTCCCAAATTCCTCCTCTTCATGACATCATGCCACATGTCACTGAAGCCCTCTTATTTACTACTCTGCCATTCCTCCTAATATAACCCTAACCTTCCTATTAATTCCTTTCCTTATCCTTTCCTATCTCATGGGCTTGTCCCATTGGAAATGGACTTTAGTCCCCAAGTCCCTGTTTTACCGGATGGGCTTTTAGTCTCCAAGTCCCTCTTCTCTCTAGGGGATCCCTAGTCCCGCTAAGGGGTAAATATTATCATGTATAAACAGCAAACATATTATAATTCAGCATACAAAGGTAGTTGCTACCATCTCCAGAGGATGGAGCACAATAGTTGGCCATGGATACAAGTTGTGTCTTCCAACCTTGCCTTAGGGAATTACAATTAAATTGTGTAAAATAACTAAATAGTTCTACATTATCTTCAAGCATAACAACATGGGTAGTTTGTTGCAGAAACTTCCACTCATCTTCAATTTCTTTATCATCTTCTTGTCGTCCATTTCGATATTGCAGATCCGGCGCTTGTTTTGTTGGTGCCATTTCATTGCTTCAGCGACTCCCATGGTTGTGCCGTCTTCTAAAGAGCTAGTACGATTGATTAACGCACAACCTTTGATATTTCAATTATAAAGATAAACAATATAATGCGCAAAAAGAAATAACACAGACACCAGAAGTTTTGTTAACGAGGAAACCGTAAATGCAGAAATACCCCAGGACCTAGTCCAGATTGAACACCAAATTGTATTAAGCCGCTACAGACACTAGCCTAATACCAATTAACTTCGGACTGGAATGTAGTTGAGACCGAATTAAACCCTCACAGCAATTCACTTACAGTCGTGTTCCTTACGCCTCTTGAATCCCAGCAGGAATCCGCACAATTGATTCCCTTAGCTGACTTCCTTTACAGCCTAAGATAGGCCTGTCAATATATGTCCGATATCCGAAATATGTTTCCGAGTTTCGAGATCCTATAGGATTTTATCCGCTTTATCGGATATTTCTTCCTTAACATATCGGAATCGGATTAGGCTCCATATGATTGTTAATATCCGATATCCGATAGAAACATGGATATACTTATAATTTTCAAAATATCGGACGAAAATTATGGGAAATTAAACTTAAATTTCAATTATGAACATGTTTTACAAGGAAATTAACATTTTTTTATCAGAACCCGGTATTATGGATAAATATCCGATAACTTAGCCTATCGGAATTGATATTTGATTTTTGATATCCCGTAGGATATTATCGGATATCGAATATCCGATAGCGCTTAACCTATCGGATACGAATTTGTAAATGTCCGACGAATATTCATCCGTTGACATCCCTATCCTAAGAGTTGCTTAAACTCAATTGAAGATTTTAGGCCAATATGCCACCCACAGATAATCATATATGGTGATTTCCTATTTGATCGTAGATCAAGGTGAGACTGGAAATCGATAGCAATAGACAAAGTCTAGCTAACCTCAAAATCCGGACTTATGCTTCCCGAATAGCAACCTAAATTATTATTCACTTCACAAGTATTAGATCTGTGGAATCACAAATTCTGATACGAAGAGAAACTTTGCAATTTCTATCTATCTTGATTGATGGAGCAAGCTCAACAATCAAACAAGATCATGATACTCGAACTATCAAGATAAAAGATAGTTGGGCATGGCTTCACGAATCCATATGAAGTCTTTTTAGTCTTTAGACCCTAAAAGTGCTTTAGGAAGAGGATGACTCTAGCTTATAACTAGGACGCACAAAGATAGTGTCGGGATTCAAAGATCCCAGTTGCTTGAGGTTTCCCTTTATATACTTTCAAAGCATAGGTTGCTTTAGGTTTAATCCAAGATATCTTTGGAACCAAGCAATTAATATCCACTGTTAGATGAATCTTTGAAATTTGGTTGATACATCAATATATACACTCTGGTTAGGATGAATCGTAACCGAACCGTGTACAAATACATTGTTCATGAACGGTTAGCCGAAAATAGACGATTGAACTATAAGCTTAATCATTTTCATAAACACTTAATACTTTTAAGTTTGAATCACAACCATATGTTATAAAGTGATCAATCATGTCTATATAGTGTTCTTAGAGATTTATTCAAATGTTATTCATCTCAAGAAATAATTTTATGTGCATCTGAAAATATTCGGCAGGGTAAGTACGTGTAATTCAACGTTGTTCGTGACTATATTTGTCATGGTACATGTACCGGGTATGTGTGCCCTTAAAACAAATATATGTTCCGGAACATAAAGAACTTTTCGGGTTGTCTACCGGGTATGGATACCACACCGGTTTCAAAACCAACAGTTATTTTCCGGTATGCATACTAGGTATGTGTATTATTCCAGGTTCACGAGTTCACAGACTTTTTGTGTATGAATATCGGGTATGCATATCACTAAGTCGCTGGAGAACTATATCTGCGCCGGAACGTGTGTTGGGTACATGTACTACGGGTCCGGACCTATAACAGTTTTCCCAGTTTGTGTAACGGGTATGCATACTGTCTTGTATCCAGATTTTCAGTAGTTGTATATTTCTCTCTAAATCAGTTCGAAACATTTCCAAATAACATCAATGACACATATCACTTTTCCAGGATATTTTTCGAATGATAATCTCGAATCATAATTTAGATTACAAACAATAAATTGTTCTTAACTGAAATTCATCAAGTATGAACAATGTTCATTAAGCTTAGTCATATATATTTCGAAAACTAATTACCAAGACAAACTTGACTCGAAAATCTTGATATGCTTACAATAGTCGAATTAGTTATGTGACAACGTCTCATGGATATAAAGATGAATATAACTTGAGAAATAGGTGGTTCAATCTTCACTTACCTTTTATTGAAGAAGTTCTCCAAAAAATTTGGTTGATCTTCGACTTCAAACGGTAGAACACAATGATGTCCGATTCTCAACTACATCTTCTATCCTAATCCGAGATTTCACTAATTATAGACAATAAATCAAGATATAGTTTTGACAACTAAAATTTACAACAAGCTTAAGATAGCAACACTCGTGAGTTCGACCGAGCAATGCTCTAACAAACTTACCTCCAGTTCCAGACGGGGGATGAATCGTTGAAGTCGACTCGGGCTACCGACTCTATGTCAATGTACGAACCCGAGGGGCCAAGAAAGTATCGTAACTGTCGTCCTTGCCTTTGCAGTTTAATGTTTAATATACCCTTCCTTAGAGTTTTAAAAAAAATACCCAAATGTCCACAGTCCAAAGTCCAAAAAGAAAGTGCAAAAGAAAAAGAAAATAACAAAAATAGAATATTCCTAATACAATTTTTTTTTTAAAAAATATAATAAAATCTTTCAGAGGAAGATGTGACTTCGTGATCTCTTACTCTTGATCTTCTTGATAGGGTTTTTCAAAGACAGTTTACTACAGTGGCATGCATTCCCTCACCGTGCATACTTAGATTCTCGCGCACTTTAAAATCTTGTTTGGATAAAGTGTTGTTTAACCCAACTATTGTATCTTCTTGGATTCAACTCTTGTTATTACCTATCTGCGTTCTTGACTTATTTTTTCCTAAATGTTCTCGGGAAGAAAAGTCTGGAGCCAGAAAGAAACTGCAAGTTGCTGTTACAAACCAGGCGTTGCCCATCTTGAAGGAACCAAACGGATGTGTATCTATTATCAACATATTACTGCAGATCCTAGTTCAGAAGCCACGGGAAAAGCGTCATGCTAAGAAGAGCCAGGTGTTGGTTAATCTTCAAGCCTACAGTCGGAAGTTAGAGTATGGAAACTATATTGCAGCCGACTGTTATATTACAATGGTATCGCAGCCATTAATGAAGATACTCTCACTGAAATACAATGCAAACATCCCCTCGCCCTTCTACCCTCGCTCACGACAAAAGCCATTAATGTTGGAGTTGTTTATGTCGACTCTAGATCGATTTTAGGGGCCATTAAAAATTTTACTGAAGGGGACTCGTGTTGAAGAGATGGCTTGCGAGCGCAACATCTTCTTGATGCTATGGGTGGGATGGCTTCTTCCGTGGAAGACGATTTTCTTTCCTCCATTACTGGCGTAGTTAACATTTGGCTTGCTGGAAACTGTCCATAGGTTTTAGGAGAATATATTGTCAGTGCACCCCTCACTCCACTTATGAAACCTGTTATGTCATTGCTCGGTCGAACTCGCAAGCGTTGCTATCTCAAGCTTGTTTGTCAAATTTAGTTGATCGAAACTATAGTCTTGATTTCTAGTCTACTTGTAGCTATGTCTCGGATTATGATAGAATGTGTAGTTGAGCTTTAGACTTCACGGTGTTCATCGACTGAAGACAAATATCTACTGAGGAGAGCTTGGAGGAACTTCATCAACAAAAGGTATGTGGAGACTAAAAATTATCTATCATTCAGAAGTCTATTTTATTCTATCTCCTAAGGAGACTAAGTCATATAACTATATAGAATTTTATATTATATACATTTGATATTTCGAGATGAGTTTAACTCGATTATCTATTTATCGAAATATATGTTGGAAGCTTTTTGCTTTATCTACGTTCATCATATTCTTGACGAGTTTAGTTGGAAACAATTTATTTGTTGGAAACTAAATAATGAGTCAAAAGATGATCATGTGGAAATTTCCTTGAAACATCTTACATGATTTGTGTGAGACAATCATTTGATGTCGACTTGGAATGTTTCGTATTGATCATTCGACCGTTTGAAAATTACTTATAAGCTAATACTTTGTGTGAGAAAACTATTATCGTCTTCTAAGGATGTTTCAATGATTGAAATGGGAGTTTAGAAGAAAACCCTTTGTCTGGATACAACACAGTATGCGTACCTAGTACGCAAGCTGTTTTGGTGTGCTTCGGGTCCGGGAACCTTTTTTGCATACCTAGTATGCGAACAGTTTTAAATGTAAAGTCCGGGAACCTTGTTTGCACACTTGTATGAGAACGGTTCTATCTGAGTTAGGTCAGGGGCGGTTGTTTGCATACCCGTTTGCAAACGGCTTGACAAGACCAAAGTCCGGAAGCTATAGTTTGGCGTACCTGTTTGCAAACATAGTGGTCAAAGTTCTAAAATTGGTTAAGTATGATTTTCATACTCATGAACAAGTACATTTATGAATTAAGGAATGCAATCTTTGCAAACCGTGGCTTAATATTCATGAATTGATTCTTATATAAGTACTTTGTATAATTACGAATCAATCTGATTTTGTTTTAATTGGTTCGTATGTGTTTCTATGAGATAGTGAACAATTTAACAACTCTATGTGAAACACAATTAGATTCATTTGATTATCATTCATGGTTGATTTATCATCATAGTTGATCTAGACGTGTTAGACGAATGTGGTTAAGACAAAAGTGTTCATATGGCTAACTTCGGTTAACTGTCATTGAGCCAACTCAATATACACGTTTAGGTACGGTTAATTACCCATATCTAAATAAAGTTATTTTTCATTTGTGTGTAACAAGCGAAGACCATCTAACGGTGGAGAGATAATGCTTTGGTTTTAAGCAGACTTAGCTTGAATCTTATATCAGGTTTTCATCTAACAGTGAATATTGAATGCTTTGTTACTAAGATATCTTAGCTTTGATTGAAAGCAAACCCTGATTTGAAAGACAATATAAGGGAGAAATCTAGCAACTGGAAAACCTAATCCCAACACTTTCATGTGTCCTAGTTGCGATTAGAGTCGATTCTCCTTCAACCTAGGTTTTTCCAAAATCATATTAGGTTAACGACTTGAAGACTTCATTTGGGATTCGTGAAGCCAAATTCAACTATTTTCTCTGTAGTTGCGTGTTCTGATCTTACTTGTTCTATCGTATTGAGTACTATCTTCTCTAAGATTTGCTCGAGATTTATCTCTGATAGGTAAGATATAAAAAGTAATCACAAAGATCTTCATCTCATTCTTTGCGATCCACAATAACTTCTTCTACTACCATATAGTTAAGTTATTGTGAGGTGATTGATATTTCTAGACTGCTCTTCGGAAGTATAAGACCGGATTATCAATTGGTTCATGTTCACCTTGATTTATCAAAAGACGGAACAAAAACTTCATAGATACTTCTGTGGGAGACAGATTTATCTATCAGAATAGACTTATCTATGGGAGATAGATTTTTTTATAAGTCTTCGACTTTGGGTAGTAGCAACTCTTAGTTGTGGGTGAGATCATCTAAGGGAATCAAGTATAGAATCCGGCGTAGTTCTAGAGGCGTAAGATATGCGACTATACCTTAATTGGTGTGAGACTTGGTTAGGGCTCAACTACATTCCAGTCCGAAGTTAACTTGTAGTAGTCTAGTGTCTGTAGCAGCTTAATACAGTGTGGTGTTCAAATATGGACTACGTCCCGGGGTTTTTCTGCATTTGCGGTTTCCTCATTAACAAAATTTCAGGTGTCTGTGTTATTTATTTTCCGCATTATATTTGTTTATATAATTGAAATATCACATGTTGTGCGTATTTCAATCAATTGGTAAATCCAACCTTGATTGTTGGATAGGAATTGATTGGCACTTGGGCATTGGTCTTTGGTACCGTCCAAGTTATTTCTCATACCAATCTGGCTCACAGATTTCTAGCTGTTCGATTGCAGATTGTATTGAGAAATTGAGATATAACTCTTTGATATCTTTCGTGTTTGAGCTCTCTTTATAAGCTGGTGCTCTCAGAATTATATTAGAGTTAGTCCATACAGATTGACGAACGAATTATTGGGTGTGGTTGTTATACCCCCACTTTTTCAAAACCGGGTGGTGGTCTTAAACCTATTGCTATAAGTACTTTTCGGAGAAGACTCGTGTCCCGGTTGACTGCGAATGCGGTTGGCAAGAAGATGGCCACCTATTTGAGTGACTATCAGTTTGGATTTGGCATCCCCTGTGGTGGTGAGAGTATTCTTCATTCCGTGAACAAGCTTATGGAGTTGAAAGGTACGAGGAATGACATCTCTATGCTTTTGGTTGATTTTTCCAATGATTTGGATATGGTTAATAGAACAACTCTCATTAAGGAAGTTAGGCGGCAATGCCCAGCTATTTCAAGGTAGGTGGAATTCTGTTATGCAAAGCCGACTAGACTTTATTACAATAACTTCATTTTTTTCTTCGGCCCAAGGGTGCAACAGGGTCATCCTCTTAGTCCCTTATTGTTTTCTTTAACTTTACATCCTCTTGTGAAGAAAGTTGATTCTCAATATAAACTGGATTTTGCAAGCCTGGTATTTGGATGATGGTACCTTAGTTGCGAACACATTGTAGGTTTCTAAGGATTTGCATATTATACAATCTGAAGGCAGTGGCAAAGGATGTTTTGGCCTACCAAGGATCCCAGAAATCTCGAACTTGGAGTTTTTCCCGTTAACATCAGTAGACCTGCAATTGGTGTTAAACTTCTTGGTGGACCTGTTACTATTAACTTACAATTTTGTAGTGACATGGTTGTAAGTAGAGTCAACAAAATTGTTGATGGTGGTTTTCAATTCAGGGCTAAAATAGTAAAACCCTAAATTTAAGTACTCTTGTTCTGCAAAGAAGTAAGAGAAATTCAAAGCTGACGAGTGCTTACGCCACTCTGCTTACAATATGTACTGAATAATTTAGTATATTTATATACAAAATTTAAATAGAATAGTGTCGATTGCAAAATTACAAATATTACGTAGATTTTGTCGAAGCTCCTGCTTGCATTATTCATTAATGCAGAGTTTTGCTGAGCGTCTATCTTATTGTATGTTCCCGACTGAACTCTTAAACAACTGACATTAAATTTTTGTTCGTTCTCAGATGAAAGCATGAGTTTTCTTAGTGTTCAGATTAAGATATGCATAAGAGGAACTGCAAGTCATGCCACCGAGAAACGTGTTACCTTCAAAAGTAGCCAAAAATTAGTAATTTTGTGCCAACGCATAAAAAATTCACTAAAATTGATTAATTTTGTGGCAGCTCGCAAAAAATCAATTTTGACGTAATTTTATGTCAGCTTACAAAATTAGGTTTTCGCCCTAAAATGGAGCCTACACAAATTCTCGATCCATATTGGTCGATATCAAACCTAGGCAAGCTAGGAAACTAAGCTGCCAAGTAGCTAGTAGGTGTCGAATCCTACCAAAAATCAAATAAAGAAGAATAAAGGAATCTGTGACTGAGTTGGAAAGTAGCGGAAGGAGGCACGACCGGGCAACTTGGTCGGTCGGTTTACCCTAGCAGGTGCCCCTCCTTGCCTACCGGCCATGCCCCATGCTGTTGACAGCCGGTCCCTCTTTTCCACCGACCATCCGGATCGCTCCAAAGTTGTAACCTGCGCTTTTAATTAAAAGTGGAATTAGGTTGGTCGACGCGCTTACAATCCTTAAGAAAATAGATCTTGGTCGTCCAAGACAGTCGCAAATTGATCGCGACCACACAACTTGGTGAGCTCCGCTAGCTAACCCTAGGTCTTGCAAACACGACCGAACAAGTCCCGTGGAACTCACCGGCGGGCCCACTTCTATTCCAACCAATCAGAACTCCCATAGCCTTCCAGTAGCAACCATAACCGCAAGCCAACATAGGCCAGCCGCGCGGATGAAAAAGGTTTCAATCGAGTTAAGACCGCACATGGCAGTCTTAAACCAATCGTGGTCGTCCAACTTTTTCCAGCCGAATTGATCGACCTAGATTTGATTTTAAACGGCTGGCGAGGCACGTACATGCTCACCGGAGGCTCAGCTATAGCCCCGACCAATCGCATTGCTTCAAACCTGTCAGCAATGACGCAAAACGATTGTCCAAAGAGTGCCGGCCACACGGCTTTAAAAGCCTCGAGTTCGACCAACGACAGTACATAACACCGCAACGCGATCTTGTCCATCTAACTTCGCCAGCCGAATTGACCGGCCTATATTTGATTTCGAGGAGCCAATGAGATGCCGTCGTGATCACCGGCAGCCCCTCTTCCATGAGGACCGATCAGTATGTCCTCAGCCTACCCATACGACTCCTGGCGGCTACCCAAATTTGGTTGGACACACTATTCATAAGAGTCTTAAATAAATTAGTGGAAACCAATAACTGCCGCATATCATCTCAGCCATCCAACTTGGCTAGTCGATTTAATCGGTTTAAATTTAATTTGGGCCAACCAATAGGATGTCAAAATAGCTACCAACCATCATTCTCCTATATGGAACGACCACCTCATCTTTAATGTACATGGATAGATCCTGACAGCTTCCCGAAGATAGCCGGTCATGCTCCTTTTAAGACATTAAGTTCTGCGACTAATAACAACAAGATTTACCCAACGATGCTTCATGAGCATCAATTATTTTGAGCTGCTTTCTTAAAATCGATGCTTTACATGCATCGAATACAGGCGATATTTCATAAATATCGATTTAACAAATAATTTAATGATTTAACTATTTAACCTAAAAGCACCATATACTATTTTTGAGTGCTAACTCACATCAAGTCTCATTTCACGACTTGACTCACCACATATGACCACCTACCGCCTAGCTTGCGCGTGATTAGTCGAAATTATCAGGTCTTTTCAGCAAGACCTACTTAGCAATTATTATGAAGGACTTGTTTTATACTTCATGTAACTTGCTCCATATTTCCACAAAAATACTCGAGACACCAAACATGTCACAAACTGGGGATACTCAGCAGGGTATTGGTCTAACGGTTTATAACAATGCGGCGTGCGACACGCCCATTATGAGAAAGTGTTAGGAAAGGCGGGCGGTTGATAGTAGTAAAGGAGTGGTGGGTGTAAAGATGACCGGTATTCCCTTCATGACATGGACATGATTCTCACCACTTTTACACGATCCCACTTCTCCATTACTTAACTACCTCCGTTTTCCTACGAGATCAGGGCATTCAATTATGACTTATATAAATAGGATTTCAACTTATTTCAACCAACAACAGTGTCATCAACACTAGTATTCAGAAACACCCAGAACCTATAGCTTTCATTCTGCTAACATTTCTACGTTCTGATAACAAGTCATAAACAACCATACCTTACAGAGACTATCACTCTGATCTCAACACCTTCTCTGTTTCCCTCCCTAAGATCAGCCCTTTTCCTTCCTTTGTGACCGATTTGAATCTGGAACGACCAGTTCTTGGTTTAGGTCAGAGTCTTACAGATTGATTTATCGAATCTAAAGTACTCCTGTACAGTACATTTTGTTTAAGGTTTGAATTCGTTTCTCATCAACACACCCAATCTACCATTTTCAGCAGAATCAGTGTTTACCCTACTACGAATTGGCGACCACAGTGGGAGATTAATCTCTCGGTTGCAAAGTCGATTTCTAGATTTCCATTTTGATTTTCTCAATGGCGGATCTTAGGTCTGGACCAGTAATCAATCCTGATGCTACCGGCGCTAGCGATACTTCCGGAGCCACCATTCCTACTGTTAACACTGATGTATTTCCTACTGGCACTATCAATACATCTCACGACATTACATCCTCAAAAAATTTCAGTCATGTCAACAGCCTTGTTTCTCCTATTATTATCTAGGCAGATGATACAGATGAGGACATTACCCCTATCGTATCCAATGGTTCATCGAGAGAGGTTAGAACAATGCGGCTCTAAGTCACCATGCAGGAGCTGCTGAAAGTGCAAGAAGAACTGGCAAGAAAGCTTGCACTTATAGATAACAATTTGAATGAAGTATTCACCATATTTCATAGGCTGCTAAATCACTTGGAGCATCGTGGATAGTTCAGGGATATGAGGCCTCCAACACAAAGAGCGAATACCATGGCTGACAGTTCCTCTCCTCCACATGTCGGAAGTTTCACTACTAACAAGATGTCGGTGAACCAGGAAGCAGCTTCTCTGGTAGAGAATCTATATGAGCTTCTACACCTCTCTAAGAATCAATGGACGGAAGCGTTTGCTGCAATCAATCAAATAGCTCTAGACATGCACTTAGTTCCCTCTTCTTCAAAATCCTCGAGAGCGCCAGAAATATCCATAAACAATGTCATTTTCACTGAAGATTGACATGATGGCCTAAGAAAGCCATAACATAGCCTGGCATGTTACCGCGCGTATCAAGGATTCAGAATTTAAGAGATCTCTCATTGATACGGGAGCAGCCTCAAATGTCATTTCTCTCAAGACAACAAAGGTTCGACATAGTAGGATTGTACGTGCCTACTATGATGACGTATTTCGAAGGTCACCAAACTAGAACGTATGGATAAATCTACTTATAACTGGTGGTAGGGCCTGTCCGGTCGAGGGTGAAATTTGAACTGATAGAGGAAGAGCCTGACTACCACAAGATATTGGGGCGACCGTGGTTTCATGATAACATAGTCATTCCCTCGACATATCACCGGTGCTTGAAGACTGTATTGTATGAGGAAGTTATTCGCATACCCGCGTCTTTTTCCCCTTATGCTCCAATTTATGGCATTGAACTTTTCGAACCAAGAGAGAATCCGCAAGACTCATCAAACAAGGTCTATTGCACACCATTGCCTACATGGTCATCGATTGAGGAGGAGGACAGGTTTTCATTACCAAACAAGGGGACTGAACCTTCCACGACATCCCTACTGACATGACGTACTCAACGTTGTCTCCCAGGTAAATACTAGACTCGTCTTCATACTAAAAGGGAACGTAATTTCATAGCGAGTCGTAATGCCGAAGGTATGACCATCTACCGGCGCCGCTGTTAGCAATTAATAGGGGAGACTATCACGAGGCCTCCCCGCCCAGAAGAATGCAATCACAACGACAAGCTACAAGAAGGAGAAGTACCAGATGCTCCACGACAGCAGCAAGATGGTACTGACTCCAGTACAGATGAACTCGAGATTGCCAATATCGGAACGGAAGAAGCTCCAAGGCATGTATCTATCAGTTCGACTCTGTGTGCATAGGAATGTGCAAAGCTCGTAAATCTTCTTAAGGAGTACCAGGATGTGTTCGCATGGACCTACGAAGAAATGCCCAGCTTAGACGAAAAGCTAGCACTCATCATCTGCACGTAATTCCTGGATCCAAACCAGTCAAACAACCTCCAAGACAATTTCGACATGACGTTGAAGAGCAAATCAAAACCGAAACTCAGAAACTACTAGCTGCAGGCTTCATTCGACCCATTCAACATCCTACTTGGATGGAAAAGGTAGTTCATGTCAAAAAGAAGAATGGCCAGATCAGATGCTGCGTCGACTTCAGAAATCTGAACAAATGTTGCATGAATGACGATTTCCCTCTTCCCAACATTGACGTGCTAGTAGATGCTACCAGTGGACATGGCATGTTATCCTTCATGGATGGAGACAACCACTACAATCAAATAAAAATTTACGAGCATGGTGCTAGTAAGACAACGTTTCGAACTCCTCTCGGAAATTTCTATTACTCGGTGATGCCTTTTGGCCTGAAAAACGCTGGTGCTACCTAACAACGCGCCATAACTGCAATATTTCATGATATGATGCACAAGCAAGATTAGGACTATGTAGATGACATAGTGGTCAAGTCAAAAACCAGAGCGGCTCACACAGACATTTTACGACAAATTTTTTGGAGATGTCGTTGAAAAAGCGGGGGTCTAACAACCTCACCCAATATTTCGTTTAGACAGTCAGGCTCAATCAATGGAAATATATCCAAGAGTTGTATCTCAATTTATCAAATCAATATGCAATCGAACAGATAGAAATCTGTGAGCCGGATTAATATGACAAATAACTTGGATGGTACCAAACCCCAATATCCAAGTGTCAATCATTTTATATCAACAACCAAAGGTTGGATTATCTAATTGATTAAACTACGCACAACCTATGATATTTCAATTATATAAAAATATAATGTGGAAAAAAATAACACAAACACCAGAAATTTTGTTAACGAGGAAACCGTATATGCAGAAAAACCCTAAGACCTAGTCCAGATTTGAACACCACACTGTATTAATCCGCTACAAACACTAGTCTACTACAATTTAACTTCGGAATAGAATGTAATTGATCCCTAACCAATCTCACACTGATCAAGGTACAGTCGTGTTCCTTACGCCTCTGAATCTCAGCAGGACTATGCGCACTTGATTCCCTTAGTTGATGTCACCCACAACTAAGAATTGCTACGACCCAAAGTCGAAGACTTGATAAACCAATCTGTATCATACAAAAAAGTCTATTGAATAGATAAATCTGTCTCCCACAGAAATTCCTATGAGTTTTGTGACGTCTTTTGATAAATCAAGGTGAACATGAACCAATTGATACACCGGTCTTATATTCCTGAAGAACAGCCTAGTAATATCAATCACCTCACAATAATCTTAATTGTATGGTAGTGAAACAAGATATTGTGGAATCACAAACGATGAGACGAAGATGTTTGTGACTATTTTTTATCTTTCCTATCGGAGATTAAATCTCGAGCAAATCTTAGAGAAGATAGTGCTCAATATGATAGAAAACAGCAATATCAGAACACGCAACTACATAGAAAATAATTGGGCCTGGCTTCACAATCCCAATGAAGTCTTCAAGTCGTTAACCTGTAGGGTTTTGGAAAAACCTAAGGTTAAAAGAGAATCGACTCTAGTCGCAACTAGTATCATATAGGAGGTGTGGGGATTAGGTTTCCTAGTTTCTAGAGTTCTCCCTTATATAGTCTTCAAATCAGGGTTTGCAATCGATGCTACCTTGGTAACAAGACATTCAATATTCACAATTAGATGAAAACCTGATTAGACTCGAGCTAATATCTTTCAACTGTTATATCGAACTTAACTTGTTACATACAAATGAAAAGTGACTTCATTTAGATACGAGTAACCTTACCTAAACGTGTGCATCTTGTTGGCTCAACAATAGTTAACCAAAGTTATCCATATGACCACTTTCATATAAACCTTATTCATCTTAACCATAACTAATTCAAATGACTCAAACAAAACTAGTTCTAGAGTTTTTCAATTTTTTATATTCTCATAGAAGCATACAAGACACAATTGAAGCAAAATCGATTTTGATTCACTCGAATCAATTCATGAACATTATAGACACAATATGCAAAAGATTGCATCCTTAATATATAAATGTATTAGTTCATGAACAAACCGATTTTAGAACATAACCTACTCAAATATGCAAACGGATACGCATACCTAAGCGGTCGGACTAAGTTTGGGTTCGCCGGTATGCAAACGGGTACGCATACCTCCAAACTCAGTTGAATTTCCGGACATGAACTTTACGCCAGTACGCATACAGTTATGCATACTAAGTTCCCGGACTTTCGTTAACCAACCAGTATGCACATGGGTATGCATACTATGGTTCCCGGACTTGGAATAACATGCAACGATTTAGCACAGAAGTACGCATACTGTGCTATATCTAATCATGGTTAATTTTTCTAAACTCCCATTTTAATTATTGAAACATTCTTAGAAGACGACAATAGATGTCTCACACAAACTATTAGCTTCAAAGCAATTTTCACGTGAAACATTTTGTGTCTACATCAAATGACTGTCTCACACAAATCATGTAGGATGTTACCAGGCAATTTTCACATGATCATCTTTTGAATTTCGTCAAGAATATAAGATGAACTTGGTTAAAGAAAAATCTTACCAACATATATTTCGAGAAATAGGTAATCGAGTTTAACTCAACTCGAAATATCAAATGTGTATAATCGAAGTCTATATAGTTGTACGACTTTTTGTCTCAAATAGAATATAAAGCAGATAGACTTTTGAGTGATATATGAGTTCAAGTCTCCACATAATTTTTGTTGATGAAGTTCCACAAGCTCCTCTTAGTAGTTCTTCGTCTTCAATTGATGAACGTCGTGAAGTCTAATTCTCAACTACACTTACCATCCTAATCCGAGACTTAGCTATAAGTTGACTAGAAATCAAGACTTATAGTTTTGGAAACTAAACTTGACAACAAGCTTGGGATAGCAACGCTTGCGAGTTCGACCGAGCAGTGCTCTAACAATCTCCCCCTTTGTCAATTTTAGCGACAGAACTATCAATACATATAGATTACAAAATAAATAAACTTTGTAGATTCTCATCCAAATGCTTGATTTCCTTGGTTCTTCAATATTACTCGAAATATTGGTCACTTCCAAGTACTCCAGTGATTCTGGACGTGTTCAACTCAGCATCATATTTGTTGAATATCCTTAGCTATAACTGTTAGAGCATTGCTCGGTTGAACCCACTAGCGTTGGTATGTCAAGTTAGTTGTCAATTTTAGTTTCCAAAATGTATTCTTGATTTAGCATACTAAAGACAGTTTCAGACTAGATTAGGTCTAAGAAGTTGAATCGAAGCTATCCTTAAAGGATGAAGATTGAAGATTGAAGGCTACAAGAAGACATCAACAAGTACTTAATCAAAAAAGGTATGTGATTGATTTTATTTGGACTCTTGTTCAATTATACCTTTCTAATCTATCAAGATAAATGCTCACTCTATGGAACAATTCTAATGACAGTAAATATACATTTATGTATATATACTTGAGTTTATTTGATTCATAACCTTGGAGACAATAACCTTTATCCTTATAAAGAATCTCATGTTATAGTGAATGAGATTATGAATCCAATGAGCCAAGAATCACTAAATTCCGAGTTATAACGATGAAGTTATGAGTGATTTATTAAAGTAACAATTATAAGTGTTGTTGTTATTGTTACAGTTCGTTAGTAGGAAACAATCCATGGGCTGTTTGTAGTAGTTCATGGACTTGGGCCCAATTCGTGACTAAAAGCTTTTTTTTGGTCAAGTTAGTGATGTTTCCTTGTCTAGGCAAGATGTCTATTAATCCAAACATATTTGATTACCATATTAAAGTGTTTGTGATAACTTTTAATTCCTGCCTAAGTTAAAATGTGATTTATTCACATAAATAAATATTTGCTAATTAATTATTTATGCATAATATTTGTAACTTAGGAAAGACTCCCATATTTAAGAGAGTCTTGAAAAATAAAAATAGCTTTGCTTTGCTTAGCTTCCAAGCTGTTGTTCACTATAAATAAAGGGTTCGTGAGTTTACACAGTTTTTTATCCCTTTGGAAAATTGGCGTAAGCTCTGCATGTTGTTTTCCACGTCTTCCGTTCTTTGTGAACGAGAGTGAGATAAAAGTCTTTGTATTAGGGATCACAAAGCCAAGTTGGATTTAATCTCTGTGATTGATCATACAACTTGTAATCTAGGTTTTTCACCTCTTGTCTATTCCAAGGTTTTCTCTTCTGATATAAAACCATTCAAAAGTTGTTGATCATAAACCCTAGGTTCTGATAGATTTCAGTTTCTGATCGTATACCAACACTTGTTAGTCGAAATCTGAGACTAGAAAGAAAACTTCTATTGAGGCATCTCGTAAAAATCCTTGAGAAGTTTTAAATAACATATCTCTAGATTTATTCTAGTTGTTCTTGTTGTAGAATTATTAGGGTTTTGCTAGAAGATTTGTGTGAACAATTTCTAAAGAGAATCGGTATTCTGCTAGGAGTTCTACAAGTGCTGAAGAAGGTATTACATCTAGTCCGAATAGGTGGTAGGAAATTGGTGTGACATCTTATTATCAGTGTGTGTTTATTCTGGACTAGGTCCCTGGGTTTTTCTGCATTTGCGGTTTCCTCGTTAACAAAATTCTGGTGTCTGTGTTATTTCTTTTTGCATTGTATTTTATTTATATAATAGAAATATCACAGGTTGTACGTTAAGATCAATCAGTTCTTGTGTCCAGCCTTAGGGTTGTTGAGTGAATTGATTGACACTTGAACATTGGTGTTTGGTACCGTTCAAGTTAATCCCCTTATATTCAATCGGGCTCGCAAATCCCTATTTGTTGATTGCGGATTGAATCAAGAGATAGAGATATAAAACTCTTTGATATACTTTTTTATAGATTGAGTCTAACTGTCTAGTTGATTCTCTTGAAAGTATATTGGAGTTTGTCTATTAATATTGCCAAACGAAATATTGGGTGGTGTTGTTAGACCCCCGCTTTTTCAATTGGTATCAGAGCAGGCAAACACGTTAAGACCTCATAAGTCTGTGTTTGTAGCAATCTGATTCTATGGACAGAGGTGCTATCTCTATAAACGTACCGCCAGTCTTCGATGGCACGAACTATTTATGGAGGAAAATTGTTATGCGATCTTTCATTCAAGCGCGATATTTTAAATAATGGGTTCGTATTGTTAATGGCTATGATCCTCCATAAGTTACAGTAGACGGTGTAACTATTGAAAAGGATATTGGTGATTATGATGATCTTGATATTCTTGCTGCAAAGCAAAATTCTTAAGGATTAAATGCGATCATCCATGCCATTACCCCAGATCTTCAGCACCACGTTACTGCGTGTAATAAGTCTAAAGATGCTTGGGATATCTTAGAAACCGTATTCGAAGGGAATACCGCTGAGAAAGAAGCAAGGCTTCAATATCTAGCTTCTGATTGGGAAAACCTTCGCATGTATGATGATGAAACCTTTGATGAGTTTAACCAAAGATTTTCTCAAATAGTTAAATCCTCATTTTCATTAGGAAGAACTATTCCAGAGAAAGATATTGTGTGTAAAATTCTCAGGTCTCTACCAACAAGATACCAGTCTAAGAAACATGCCATTGAAGAAGCAACGATCTTTTTACACTCTCCAAAAATACTCTTGTTGGAAAGTTAAAGATCTTTGATAATGAACACGCAAGAAACGAGATGATTTCTTTTAAAGCTGCAAATAATTCTGAATCCTCTAAGGATAAATCTGGTTCACCAGATACTAAGGATGTTACTCCATGACAATTTAGAAAACTTTTGAGAGACAGGAAAAAGATTTTTTTAAAGTTACAACATCTCCTAATGATGATGTACAATGCTATAACTGTCGTGGTTTCAGGCATCTTGCTTCAGTATGTCCTAGCTGGAGCCGTAGACAATCGGCATATGCAACAGATTTGCCTACTCTTGATGATGGATCTGAATATTATAATCCTCAAGAGCTCATAGGAGAGGTTGCATTAGCTTCTGGAAAAATTCTTTCTGATACTGATTCTGATTCTGACGAAGAAGTGTTCCATGTTGATCAAGTTGCTAATAATCTTCTTAAAGAAAGTCATCGGAAACTCTCGGAGGCTGAAAGCACCATTTTCAGTGAGAAAGTTAAATATGACAGACTTCGTAGTCGGAATAAAGACTTGAAAAACCAACTTGATTCTATTGGTGCAGGAGACTATCTCAACGAAATACGAAAGCTTAAAGAAGAAATTTCCGAAGGTCGAGATCGGGAAGTTACTCTTCAAGCAAAGCTAGATAACTTGGAGAATATTGAGATGAACTTGTTATTTGATTCGGAACGAGAAGATCTCAAAGTTCAATGTGAATTATCCAAGAATGATCTAGTTAATGCACTTGAAAAGGTCAAAAGGTTGGAAGAAGAAAACTCGAGTTTAAAAGGGAGTGTGTCTAGAAATATCATCTCAGACAAATTAACCTCGATATTGGGAGCATGTAGAATTCATCGTGATACACGAGGACTGGGCTATGAAGGAATAGACGCTCCTGGTATGTGCAAAGAGGTAAAATTTGTCAAAGCTAAAGATTCTCCTCAACCAAAACCGTCAACGGTTGACAAAAGTAAAGTATCTCTACCAACTGTCAATGCTGAAAAGAGGAAATTCCGTCAAATTCCGAAGAAAGCACATATACATTCAGGTAATACTAAACATAATTTTTTCCATTCTACTAAACATTATTTTTATTTTGGAAAACCAGGTCACTTGCAAAGGAATTGCAGATTTCTTAAACGAGATAAAAGCAGATCTTATTATATTAAGATGACAAGATCCGATGTTCCAAACTGGAGAAAAACTGAGTCTCGTAATATCAGTTTTTCAAGTATTCCCCACAAGAAGTTCCATAATTATATTGGGAAGAAAAAGAAATACATTGCTCCAAAAGCTTCTCAGAAATGGGTACCAAAGAAGACCAATAAAGCAACGAGTAATATTCAGAAGGATCTCCCAGACAAGAGTTCGACAAGGGATAACATCTTAAAAAGGTATGGAACATTTATTGAAAGTTTCAAGGAAGTTGTTAAATTCCTAGATTTCATGTTTGATATTGTTTTGAATACCTGTTATGAGCAAGATCTTGCTCACCTCAACACAACCTGATTATGTTGAAAGTGTATCCTCACCAAGAATCCCTACTAAATGCGGTGAGGATTGCAAAAGAATTGGGGCGCACATATTAGGTTGGGAAATTTCTGAATATGTGGAATAGTTTATTGTTTCAAGCGTGAGTTTAACTCGCTTACATATTCATAAAAATATGTATTGGTAAAGCTTTCGCTTTGACCAAGTTTATCTTTACCTAGTGACGATAGTCATGATGTTTCAATCACTTTGAAAATCGCTTTGACGAGAAATAGTGTAACAACGATATAACGTCCTCTGAGAATGTTTCATTGGTTGAAATGAGGGTTTAGATTAATATAACCAATGATGGATATAAACATTGTTATGGAAACACATATATGTGCATAAATCCTATTCCTTAATCCGAAGTTTGCGAACTTTGTTGATTGAGAGAAACCGGGGAAATTGGCTTTGCCAAGTCCGCGAACCCAGTTTGCAAGATCAGTCCGCGAACTGTCGGAAATTCATTTACCGAGAATTCCTGCTGGGATTCCAAATTCGTTCTTGAAGTACAAGTCCGCGAACTGGCGGAAGTCTCCTTGCCGAGATTTTCTGCTGAGCTTGGAAATTCTGCCCGGTTGTCTTAAGTCCGCGAACTTGTTTATGAACTTGAGAAAGGTTATGTATCTAAAGATGATCTCTGAACTAAATATTTAAATATTAAGGAATGCAGTATGCAAACCGTGGCTATAAAGTTCATGAGCCGATTCAAGTGAATCAAATCATCTTTGCTTCAATTGTGTCTTGTGTAGTTACATAAGATTTCCTTGCAATTGAACAACTCTCCAACTAGTTCTTTTGAAGTCATTAGAACTTGTTATGGTGAAGATGAACATGTCTAGATACCACATGTATGATTCTTAATTACCTAACTTGATCTGTGATTGAAATTCTTAAAAATAACAGGTTAGAAACAATTATCAAAGCCATGGATGTTGGTTTTTATTGTCAGAGAAACTTTTTCATACTCTTATGGTAACCATTCTTGGTGTAAATCCCTGTGGAAAGTTTATTCTTCCTTCTAAGCATATCAATTGTTGTTTATACAAGTTTGTATCTTAGAAAAGATGATCACAATACTTGATCTTCATGATTACATATTGTGTATTGTTACCATGAGATAGTTCTAAAATTTTTAGTAACATGATCTCATGAGAGACTTTCAATAATTGGTTCTTAAATCATATCTCCTTGTAGTATTTCTAAAATCCAATATAAATCCTTCTCTATGGAGTAAGGTCGCTCTTGTTGTTCTTTCGGGAGTGATCAAATGGGGGGGGAGTTCTTTTGAACTTGTGCTTAATTGCCATATCTTTGTGGGGAGTGCGGCTGTGGAATATTAGAGGGGTTATCTTGTATCTTTAAACTCCTTGATGAATGCTATTAGCTTCGGATATATGATTGCATCTAAATTAAGTTGGTATGTATTCTTTTTTTGGTCATGAAATGTCTCTTACGGAAATTTCATTATGATCCCGTTCTTGTACTTTTGCCAATTTTATTGACAAAAAGGGGGAAAATTAATATGTAGTTCACACTATGCATACATATGGTTTTCGGATCATTGTGTAAGGGGGAGTGGTTTCCATGTGAGGTGGAGTATTGACTAAGGGGGAGTGATACATATCACCGTAGTATTATTGTCAAAGTTGTGATACAATGAAACTTTGATGCTGTGTAATAATACTATGATGGATCTTCAACAAGTACAGGATGAACACATGAAGAGTTGAATAACCAAGGAGATCAAGCATGTCGTTTTTACTTTTAACAAGTACAAGCCATAAGTAAAATGGTTTTGTCACTAAAATTGACAAAAGGGGAGATTGTTAGAGCACTGCTCGGTTGAACCCACTAGCGTTGGTATGTCAAGTTAGTTGTCAATTTTAGTTGCCAAAATGCATTCTTGATTTAGCATAGTAAAGACAGTTTCGGACTAGATTAGGTCTAAGAAGTTGAATCGAAGCTATCCTTAAAGGATGAAGATTGAAGATTGAATGCTACAAGAAGACATCAACAAGTACTTCATCAACAAAGGTATGTGATTGATTTCATTTGGATTCTTGTTCATTATACCTTTCTAATCTATCAAGATAAATGCTCACTCTATGGAAAAATTCCAATGACGGTAAGTGTACATTTATGTATATATACTTGAGGTTATTTGATTCATGACCTTGGAGACAATAACCTTTATCCTTATAAATAATCTCATGTTATAGTGAATGAGCTTATGAATCCAACGAGCCAAGAATCACTCAATTCCGAGTTATAACGATGAAGTTATGAGTGATTTATTAAAGTAACAATTATAAGTGTTGCTGTGATTGTTACAGTTCGTTAGTAGGAAACAATCCATGGGCTGTTTGTAGTAGTTCATGGACTTTGGCCCAATTCGTGACTAAAAGCTTTTTTTGGTCAAGTTGGTGATGTTTCCTTGTTTAGGCAAGGTGGCTATTAATCCAAACATATTTGATTACCTATTTAAAGTGTTTGTGATAACTTTTAATTCCTGCCTAAGTAAGATGTGATTTATTCACATAAATAAATATTTGCTAATTAATTATTTAATTAATTATTTATGTATAATATTTGTAAATTAGGAAAGACTCCCATATTTAGGAGAGTCTTGAAAAAGAAAAATAACTTTGCTTAGCTTCCAAGCTATTGTTCACTAGAAATAGAGGGTTCGTGAGTTTACACAGTTTTTTATCCCTTTGGAAAATTGGTGTAAGCTCTGCAGGTTGTTTTCCACGTCTTTCGTTCTTCGTGAACGAGACTGAGATAAAACTCTTTGTATTAGGGATCACAAATCCAAGTTGGATTTAATCTCTGTGATTGATCATACAACTTGTAATCTAGGTTTTTCACCTCTTGTCTATTCTAAAGTTTTCTCTTCTGATATAAACCATTTAAGAGTTGTTGATCATAAACCCTAAGTTTTGATAGATTTCAGTTTCTGATCGTATACCAACACTTGTTAGTCGAAATCGGAGACTAGAAAGAAAAACTTCTATTGAGGCATCTCGTAAAAATCCTTGAGAAGTTTTAAACAAGATATCTCTATATTTATTCTAGTTGTTCTTGTTGTAGAATTATTAGGGTTTTCTTAACTTGGAAATTGATCTTTGGAATCACCCAAGTTTACTTACGGAAATTAGGTTCACGGACTCCTTGTGTGTGCGCATACTGATTGTAAGTTAAAACCCTAATCTACAAGTTTGTTTTGATATTACTTTTACCTAGCAATTGTTTTTATCAAAATAAAAAAAAGATTTCCAAAACCTTGATTTACATATAAAGGGAAATTAAACCGGTGTTTTGTGAAAACAAAATATCAAATCGTTTCAATCATGTTGGTGTATCTTCTAAAGAGAACTTTGGGTTCTGCTAGAAGATTTGTGTGAAGAATTTCTAAAGAGAATCAGTATTCTTCTAGGAGTTCTACAAGTGCTGAAGAAGGTATTACATCTAGTCTGAATAGGTAGTAGGAAATTGGTGTAACAGCTTATCATCAGTGTGTGTTTATTCTGGACTAGGTCCCGGGGTTTTTCTGCATTTGCGGTTTCCTCGTTAACAAAATTCTGGTGTCTGTGTTATTTCTTTTCCTCATTATATTTTATTTATATAATAGAAATATCATAGGTTGTATGTAAAGAACAATCAGTTCTTGTATCCGGCCTTAGGGTTGTTGAGTGAATTGATTGACACTTGAACATTGGTCTTTGGTACCGTTCAAGTTAATCCCCTTATATTCAATCGGGATCGCAAATCCCTATTTGTTGATTGCAGATTGAATCAAGAGATAGAGATATAAAACTCTTTGATATACTTTTTATAGATTGAGTCTAACTGTCTAGTTGATTCTCTTGAAAGTATATTGGAGTTTGTCTATTCAGATTGCCAAACGAGATATTGGGTGGTGTTGTCAGACCCCCACTTTTTCAATAACAATATATAAAAACAAGATGTTCTCGTATTGTTATACAGTGTCATAATATTATTACATAGTATCAAAGTCCAATTGTATCACAACTTTGACAATAATACTATGGTGATATGTATCACTCCCCCTTAGTCAATACTTCATCTCACATGAAAACTATTCCTCCTTACATAATGATCCGTAAACCATATGTATTTGTAGTATGAACTTCACATTAATTCTCCCCCTTTTTGTCAATATAAATTGGCAAAGGTGCGAAAAATAGTGGGATCATAAAATTCTCATAGAGATTTTTCATGACTAAAATAAAACATATCAACTTTGTTTCGATGATTTCACATAGTCGAAACTTAGTGTATTCATCAAGGAGTTTATAAAGATACAAGAAAACTCATAGAATATTCCACAGCCGTACTCCCCACAAATATTTGGCAATTAAGCACAAGTTCAAAAAGAACTCTCCCCAATTTAATGTCATTCCCGAAAGAACAACAAGAGCGACCATAGTTTTGCAAGAAAAGAAGAATTCCTTTGGACATTAACAAATTACATGAATAATTTAATTTAATTGGAAATGCTCAACACAAGAGAACTTACGGAGCCGCACAGTACTTTCACATAGTAGTCGATCAGGGAAAGATCAATACTGCGAAATATACAAAGATTAATTCAATTTTATCAATATTTGCATAAAGATATCATGGAATTAATCTTGTCATAAAAATTTCATTCTATCTTCTATCAATATTTCCATAGAGACATATAATAGACTTAACTTTTGAACATATATGGGACAATCATAGTTCACGGACGTAAACACACATATCCCATAACAATTTTTGCAATATATAAAACCAATAAAGATCAATACTGCAAAATCATCTTCCAAAAGCTACAAATGAGCTTAGAATAGAAGTACTCCAAGAATCCAAGTTCCCAAGTCCAAGAGAAGTGGAACAAGTGCAAGGAAATAGATCAAAACATTCAAAAACAAGAATTGGGAAAAAGAACAATCTTAACTCATACAAATTAAGGAATTCTCATCACCATTTTGAATATAATTCAAAGAGGAAGAGAATTCAGAAAGAATGAGGTCATTCCGAGTTCGGACGAAGAAGTTACGGCCAAAACAAGTTTACCGAAAATCTACGTCTACAGGACAGTATGCATACCGGTTTGCAAACAAAATTTCGTGACCTGGAGCAGTATGCAAACGGGTTTGCGTACTAAAATCCCTGGATTTTGATTTTAAATGATGGTGTGCATACCTGGTATGTGTACCATGAAGTCCAAACATCCTGAACTATTATTTTCATACCTAAACATTTAAGAACCTTAAACACAGATGAAGTTAGGTAGAAATGAACGATAAGCAAGATACATGGATCATTATAAATATTCTAAGCAAATAAATAAAAACACAAATCTTGCTCAAGTTTATAGACATACCTTTTTAGAAGAATCCAATCGAATTCTACAGCCTTACCGAATATTATCTGTGTGCCCCAATTCTCGTGCTTCCCTCATCGTATACATATCAGGGCATTCCTTGGTGAGGATGCACTTACAACACAATAAAGTTTTGTTGAGGTTAACAAGGTCTTTCTCACCACAAGTGACTGAAACAGACTTTTCCGCAACTATGGATTTTTCACCATCTATAGTTTTTTGCTTATTATGTTTCACTTTTGGATTATCATGAAAGAGATCGCTTTTAGAACCTTTCACATCCAAATCCATATTTCCAAAGAACTTTTTAAGTTCCAACATCATGTACACTGCTTTCTCCATAGTCATAGAATTTTCTGGGAGATCATTCCTTTTCACACTCAAAACATCATTGACTTTCTTTGGTATCCACTTCTGAGTGCGTTTAAAAACAATATGAGCCCTCTTCTCATTACTCTCTTCTTGATTTCTCGGAAGAGAATTGGATTGACTATTCTTTTGCAAGTTAGTCTTTCTCCAATTGGGATCATCGTATCTTGTCTTCGTCTTTACGAAGTTATCCTTTTGATAACCATTATGATTATGAAAAGGATTCGTATGACTTTTATAGGCAAATCTAGGTTTATCACAGCACTGATTCCTTTGCCTAAAGGTTAAACAATTACAACCTGTAACATCAACGGGATTAGTCTTAACATATGATCTTGGTTTCACAACTTCTTGTGATGCCCAAACAAGAACATCATGAAGTTTCTCATTCCTTATACGGAAACGACATCTCCTTTCCAGGTGACCTTTATTTCTGCAATAATGGCAAACATAAGGGATGTTCTTACCTCGATCCGTGTGTGATGACTTTGGAGGTTGATATACTTTGCTTTTTTGAACCTTAACTGCTGGTGAAGGTATTTCACTTTTTCCATCAGTGGGAACCATTTGTTGAGAAGAATTACTAGCCTTGAAAATTTTTGCCTCTTTGCTAATACTTGGAGCATTTATTCCCTTATAGCCCAATCCTCGTGTATCATGATGATTTTTACTTGCTCCTAGCATAGTAGTTAATTTTATTGAACTAGTGTTGAACTTTTTCAAGTCATCTTCTAACATCTTTAATTTATCAAGAGCAACGGCTAAATCAGCCTCAAGGCGTTTTTCTCGAGCGAGATAAGCGCCTTCTCTGTCATCAAAACTAATTTGTTGAGAGTTAATGTAGCGCCCCCAAATCTAGCAGCTGACTAATCCAAGTGATTAACTAAATAAAGAGGCACTACGAATCTAAATCAAATGTCTAAACATTCAATTATGAAATCTGCTACAAAAACTTAACCCGAGAACTATCCCCGCTCAGAAATATATATACAAGAACTCCTCTCAAATGATACATATACAATAGTCCTTTGGTTTACAAATATAATATGCAACATAATAAACATAGCTGAAGTTAACCAACTGATGAACTCAACTCCTGGAAGCTTTCACTGCGCAACTCTGATCTGTCTCTGAAACTGAAAGTGGGAATGGGTGAGCACATCATCCCTAAAAGGGGTGCCCAGTAAGAATAACATTTAACGTTCAAGTAAATGTTGGTTGTTGTTGTGGTAGCTTAGTGGTGATATAGTTGTAATGAAGAGTGAAGAGTAGATTGAACGATTATAATTTGGTGGTTTCAGTGGAGGCCTGCTTAGAGCTACAATTGCAGTGGCCTTAGTGAAAGCCAGCATCTGCAGACCTAGGTAAGTTTAATAACAATTGTATTAAAGTTATAGAATTCTATTTGAATGAAGTTTGTTTAAGATAAATGATTGAGTTGTTGTTGTTTAGACAAGAGTTGGATGAATGCTTGTAATAGAGTTTTGGAGTTAGAGTGATGCACCATTATGGTGCAACAGAATCTTTGGCCTATGCAATGGCCTGTTAGTCATGCAAGTCAGTTTAGCTGACTTAGTGTATCTGACTGAGTTAACTCGTTAACTAGACCTGACTCGGTGAATCTTGACTGAGTTGAATCATTTGACTTTGTTGACTAGTTGAGCTGACCTTGATCTGTTGACCAGGACTTTGACCATTGACCATGGACTTTGACTTAGATGTTGACTGTAAGTTAACCCGTGACAGTCAGTTGACCGTTAGTTGACTTTGGTGGACTGGACCTTATATTAATGGGCTTGTTTAATGGGCTTGAGTTTAGAGCTAGTTTCTATAGAACTTTGGTTGGACCCTTATGGTCTGAATTAGTCTTCCACTTCTTCTACAAAGTTGTAGATATAATTGAGACTTAGCTAATGGACTATAGAATCAAACCTAATTGAATTAGTAAACCTTAGATATGCTAAAGGTAGCGAATAAAAAAGTGTAGAACTATAAATGGTCTTAGAACCATTAGATAGTCTTGTATGATTCTTGCATGAGTAATTTTGGCTAGTTTCTTAGAATTCTTGTATGATTAACAGTTAGTCTGTATTAACAACGATCGATTCAAAGGATGAACCAGTGGACCGTGGATCTCGAGGTAGGCGTGGCTTGCCATCAAAAGAAGTGGGAATTCATATTTAACTCTTTTGTGATTATTATTATTTTCTTTTACCAAAGTGTATGTTTAACAAATTCATGCATTTTCTGGTTGTTCTTTCCATGCATTGTTTAACTTTGAATTACGAAAGTTCTGTTATTTCTTTTAACCTTTCCATTGCTTGGAAAGGAATCGAAATGCTTTGTTCTTCTTTATGAGTTGTTTGGGAAATAAGAATTTCCATTTGATTATTTGGAAATGAGAATTTTCATCTGTGGTATATAGGATACTGCTCCTTCATTTATACCTACTTACTTTCGAGCTTTTATGCAATAATTAGGTGTGGAACGAGTCATCATATAACTATCTAGGTGCGGGACGAGTCACCATATTATATATTGTTTGGAAGGAGTTAGTTCCATATACATGATTGTTTATCTCTGTGAAATTGGTTGTGGATTAGTGTTTAGGGAAAACATGAATTTGTTTTCAAATCATTTCCAATGATTACTTGAAAGTTAAATGTTATTCCTACTGGGCACCCCTTTTAGGGATGATGTGCCTACCCATTCCCACTTTCAGTTTCAAAGACAAATCATAGTTGCGCAACGAAAGCTTCGAGGAGTTGAGTTCGTTAGTTGGTTAACTTCGGCTATGTTTATTATGTTGCATATTATATTTATAAACCAGAGGACTATTGTATATGTATCATTTGAGATGAGTTCTTGTATATACATATTTCTGAGCAGGGATAGTTTTTGGGTTAAGTTTTTGTAGCAGATTTCTTAATTGAATGTTTATATATTTGATTTAGATTCGTAGTGCCTCTTTATTTGGTTAATCTCTTGGATTAGTCAGCTGCTAGCTTTGGGGGCGCTACAATTAATCCTTGCTCCAGATTCTACAAGTTTCTCTTCCAACGAAAAGTAATTTTGATAAATATTATCATATTCAAGTGACTTCATACGTAGGTTTTCCTCATAATCCTTGAGGATCGATTTGTCAGAACGATTCGAAACATAAACACCTGCGTAACATCTTCTCAATTTCTTGTTTGCACGACAGAGATTAGTCAGAAAAGGTGTGACATGGGAAGTTTTCATCTTCTTCTTTTCCACCGAGTCCAATAGCTTAACATACTCTGAGACTTCCTTATCAACGTCTCTATAAGTATTTGAATCATCTTCATCAGAAAGTTCATCCAACTATTCTTCTAGGCGTGATTCCCAGTTATCAACAGTTTCTACATCAAGAAAATGTTTAGATATTGACCTAGATGTGACAGTTCTCTCAGGTGAATCCAAGCTTTGAAAAACATCTGGTAATTTCTGAACTAGTACGTTATTAGAGATACACTCGTGCATAAAATCAGATTGCTACAAACACGGATTTATAAGGTCTTAAACGTGTTAACCTGCTCTGATACCAATTGAAAAAGCGGAGGTCTAATAACCTCACCCAATATTTCGTTAGGCAATCTGTATGGACAAACTCTAGTATAATTCCAAGAGAATCAACTAGACAGTCAGGCTCAATCAATGGAAATATATCCAAGAGTTGTATCTCAGTTTCTCAAATCAATCCGCAATCGAACAGATAGAAATCTGTGAGCCGGATTAATATGAGAAATAACTTGGATAGTACCAAAAACCAATATCCAAGTGTCAATCAATTTATATCAACAACCAAAGGTTGGATTATCTAATTGATTGAACTACGCACAACTTGTGATATTTCAATTATATAAAAATATATGCAGAAAAGAAATAACACAGACACCAGAAATTTTGTTAACGAGGAAACCACAAATGCAGAAAAACCATGGGACCTAGTCCAGATTTGAACACCACACTGCATTAAACCGCTATAAATACTAGCCCACTCCAAGTTAACTTCGGACTGAAATGTAGTTGAGCTCTAACCAATATCACACTGATAAAGGTACAGTCACGTTTCTTACGCCTCTGAATCCCAGCAGGACTCTGCGCACTTGATTCCCTTAAATGATCTCACCCACAACTAAGAGTTGCTACGACCCAAAGTCGAAGACTTGATAAACCAATTTGTATCACACAGAAAAGTCTATTGAATAGATAAATATGTGTCCCACATAAATACCTATGAGTTTTGTTTCGTCTTTTGATAAATCAAGGTGAATATGAACCAATTGATACACCAGTCTTATATTCCCGAAGAACAACCTAGTAATATAAATCACCTCACAATAATCTTAATCGTATGGTAGTGAAACAAGATATTGTGGAATCACAAACGATAAGACGAGGATGTTTATGACTACTTTTTATCCAGCCTCTCGGATATTAAATCTCGAGTAAATCTTAAAGAAGATAGTACTCAATACGAAAGAAAACAGCAAGATCAGAACACGCAACTACAAAGAAAATATTTGGGTGTGGATTCACAATCCCAATGAAGTCTTCAAGTCGTTAACCTATAGGGTTTTGGAAAAACCTAAGGTTAAAGGAGAATCGACTCTAGTCGCAACTAGTATCACACAGGAGGCGTGGGGATTAGGTTTCCCAGTTGATAGAGTTCTCCTTTATATAGTCTTCAAATCAGAGTTTGCAATCAATGCTACCTTGGTAACAAAGCATTCAATATTCACCGTTAGATGAAAACCTGATTAGATTCAAGCTAATATCTTTCAACCGTTAGATCAAACTTAGCTTGTTACACACAAATGAAAAGTGACTTCATTTAGATATGAGTAACCGTACCTAAACGTGTGCATCTTATTGGCTCTAAAATAGTTAACCGAATTTATCTATATGAACACTTTCATATCAACCTTATTCATTTTAACCATAACTTCAAATGAATCAAATGAAACTAGTTCTAGAGTTGTTCAATTGTTTATATTCTCATAGAAGTATACAAGACACAATTGAAGCAATATCGATTTTGATTCACTCAAATCAATTCATGAACATTATAGCCACAGTTTGCAAAAGATTGCATCCCTTAATATACAAACGTATTAATTCATGAACAAACCGATTTTAGAACATAACCTACTCAAGTATGCAAACGGGTACGCATACCTAAGTGTCTGGACTAAGTTTGGGTTCGCCAGTATGCGAATGGGTATGCATACCTCCAAACTCAATTGAATTTTTGGACATGAACTTTACGCCAGTACGCATAAGGGTATGCATACTAAGTTCTCGGACTTTCATTAACCAACCAGTACGCATACGGGTATGCATACTATGGTTCCCGGACTTGGAATAACATGCAACAGTTTAGCATACAAATACGCATATTGTGCTATATCCAATCGTGGTTAATTGTTCTAAACTCCCATTTCAATCATTGAAATATTCTTAGAATACGACAGTAGCTGTATCACACAAACTATTAGCTTCAAATCAATTTTCATGTGATCGAATGATCAATACGAAATATTCCGAGTCTACAACAAATGAATGTCTCACACAAATCACATATCATCTTTTGACTTTCGTCAAGAATATAAAATGAACTTGGTTAAAGTGAAATCTTACCAACACATATTTCGAGAAATATGTAAGCGAGTTAACCTCAGCTCGAAATATCAAATGTGTATAATCGAAGTCTATAGAGCTATACGACTTTTTGTCTCAAATAGGAGATAGAGTAGATAGAATTTTGAGTGATAGATGAGTTCAAGTCCCCACATACCTTTTGTTAATGAAGTTTCACAATCTCCCCTTATTAGTTCTTCGTCTTCAATCGATGAACGTCGTAAAGTCTAATGCTCAACTACAAGATGAAAAACTGAGTTTGAGCTCTGCAAATCGGAGATAAAATCGGTTCCAACCCGGTGAAAGTTCTCTTCGAGTTTTTTCGTTTTCTGTGTAGATTCAACATTATTTTAGTCAAACTGATGATTGGTGGTACAATTATGGTTACTACATACTAGTTATCATGTCCAAATCCACTGAAAATCGGTCGGAAAACGGATCTCAATCGAGATCTAACTTAGAAAAACCTTATTCAGATTTTAGTAACAATACTGATGATACAACAAAAATCAATTTGAGTATAGGAGGGATGAGAATGTTCCTTCTATGTTCATTGCTGGTGAAGTTATAGATGACAGTCTGGATGAATGAAAATACAGCTTGATTGGGAGATTAGATTTTGTAAAGTTGAAGATGAAGGTTGCGGAAGCTTCATTGAGACAAGAATCGTCACTTAAAGTTAATCCTCAACTAATTCCTCCGGGAAAAGTTTTTTTCATTATTAAGCTTGATAATATTGAAGATAGAGCTTATATCTGGAAGGTTCTCTGGATTGTTGAAAAACAAAATCTCAAACTTAGAGCCTGGGAACCTAATTTAATCCAGAATCTCAAAAATCTACTTCAGCCTTTGTATGGGTAATATTTCCAGGCCTTAGTATTGAGTATTGGAAAGAACACATCATATTACAAATGGGAAATACAATTGGTAGAGCAATAAAAGTTTATGAAACTACCTTGAAGAAGGAAATTGGTTACTATGCCAGTGTTTTAGTGGATATTGATTTAGCAAAATATATTCCTAGAAAAATATGGGTAACATCAAAGTATGGAAAGTTTGAAAAGCATTACAGATACCAAAAATTCCAAAATACTGCAATCATTGTCAAACTATGGGCCATTTTGTAGCAGAATGCGGGAATAAAAGAAAGGAAACTGTGTCATGTACCTACCTGACACTATAGTCTCTGAACTAGGGCGCCCTCATAAATTGTGTGTCTGCCTTAATAAGCACTACCTGATTAATCATTGGGTAGTAATGGTCTAGTAACTTGAGGACAGGTGTCCAGTCCTGATTAGTCTTTAGCTTAGGATTCCCTTATCTTTTGATTGTTCATTTAAGCTGTAAGAACCCTATTTTGCAGTTTCAGGTATGAATTATTGAGTGTATTAAGAGGCTGCTATGGTAGAGTTACATTTCCAGTTATTTTCCGTCCTTGTCCCGTTAATTCTTCAAAAATTGTTACCAAGAACAGGACAATTGGCATCAAAGCCGTTCTTTCCTACTCTCATAATGGTTATTCAATCCTGCAAAGAACTACAGGAAACTAACAACATACAACAGGTTGAGCTTGATTCATTACATCTGAAGGTCAACAATCTTGCTTTGCAGCTTAGTACTACTTCTACTAAAGAAAATTTACAATCTCTGAAGGTAGAAATCGAGAATGGAATGCAATCTCAGCTAGATTTTTTTTTCTACTCACGATCTACGTCACAAGAATTCCAACGATGTTTCAGGTTCTAATAATGGTTTCTTCAACACCATAGGGGGTTTTCATTCTGGGGGTCGTGATTCAAATTATCACCATCGAATGCCAAAGCTAGACTTCCCTCGTTTTTATGGCGATAACCAAAAGAGATGGATCCAAAAGTGTGAATACTACTTCCAGATGAACAATATACAAGATATCCACAAAACTCGAATGGATGCTATTTATCTAGATGGTAAGGAAACTAAATGGTATGACAATTTTTGTCTTAATCAAACTCATATTCCTTGGCAATACTTCTGTGAAACTATTTGTCTTAGATTTGAGAATCTTGCTCATGATAATATTGTTGGCTTATTTAACAAATTAGCTCAACTAACAACTGTGGATGAGTATTTTGAAAATTTTGTTTTTTTTAAAGCATTATTGTTGAGTCTTCATAAGGATTTTCCCGAGTCCTATTTCATATCTAGTTTTATTGGAGGATTGAAGGAAGAACTAAGAGGGTCAGTATTAATGTTTCAACCAACCACATTACTTCAAGCCTTTTCACTTGCAAGAATGCAAGAAAGAACCCTCTTAATACAACAAAGAACTCATAAGCCTCCTCAGAGGCCTTTTACCAACTCTTTCTCCACTACAAGGTCATTGCACCCAAGTACCCTTCCTTCAAAACCTATAATTGTACCTCCTACACCACTTCCACCTTCTTCACATCCCAAGCCTAGTCCCATCATGCCTCTCAAAAAACTTACTCCCGAGCAAGTTCAGGCTAGAAAAGCTAAGGATTGTGTTTCAATTGTGATGACTACTACAGAAGGGGCCATGTTTGTAAAAAACAATACCTCTGTGTACTCATTGGTGAGGAAGCTGAAGATATGCCTGAGGAGAGTGGGGAGACTGAAAAAGAAACAGAACCAGACTCTCCTATTGAGAGTGATATGGAGATTTCTTTACATGCCCTGACAGGCAATATTTCAGGTGATACTATTAGAATTCCTGGCTTTGTCAAGAAAAAGGCAATTTCAATCCTAATTGACACAGGGAGTACTCATAGTTTTATTGAATCTGCATTGGAAAAGTCTTTACAATGCTCAATTTAGCAAACTGGCAGTCCCTTAGTCACAGTATCTAATGGGGATAAAACTGTGAGATCCGGTATATGATCTCAACTAGATTGGACTATGCAGGGTCACAAATACACTGGTGATCTGAGACTTCTTCCATTAGGGGGGTGTGACATTGTACTGGGATTTGATTGGTTGGGACACTTAGGAGATGTGCTTTTTAATTTATCCAAGCTATGTATCAAATTCAAACACAAGCGCAAGAAGATCACATTAGATGGAGTCCAACAAAAATCTTCCTTGAGCATGATGAGTGGAGGAGCAGTTAAAAGATTTTTCAAGAAACACTCACATGGAGTGGTGGGAAAGCTTTTATCTATTTCAGCCACTACTATTCAGACACCACCACCAAAAATATCAAAGGTACTCCAGAAATTCCCTGATGCGTTCTCTGATCCAAAGCACCTACCACCACAGAGAGAGTTGGATCACAAAATTCCCCTCCATCCAAATTCAACACCTATCAATCTCAAACCCTACAAATTCCCTTACATACAAAAGTCAATTGTTGAAAATCTGGTACAACAAATGCTCCACTCTGGCATCACACAACCAAACAACAGTCCTTTTGCATCTCCAATTCTGCTTGTAAATAAGAAGGACAACTCTTGGAGGTTCTGTGGTGATTACAGAAGGCCGAACAGTCTCACTATCAAAGATAAGTTTCCAATACCTGTAATAGATGAGCTGTTAGATGAGTTACATGGCTCTAAATACTTCTCCAAGATTTAATTGAAATCAGGGTATCACCAAATTAGAATATCTCCTTCTGACATCCACAAAACTGCATTCAGGACCCATCATGGTCACTTTGAATTCAAGGTAATGCCATTTGGCCTCACAAATGCCCCTGCTATCTTTCAAGCTATCATGAATAATATTTTTCAAGAACATCTTAGGAAATTCATTCTGGCTTTCTTTGATGATATTTTGATCTATAGTCCTTATTTAGAATCATACATCATTCATTTGCAAACCACCTTAGAAATTCTGAGAGCCCATCAACTTTTTGCCAATTTATCTAAATGTTGTTTTGGCCAATCTGAATTGGAGTATTTAGGCCACATTGTCACTTCTAATGGAGTCATGGCTGACCCTAAGAAAATTTCTGCTATGGTAGAATGACCCATTCCTACCAACATCAGAGCACTAAGGGGTTTCCTAGGCTTCACTGGTTACTATAGGAAGTTTGTGAAAGATTATTGTCTTATCAGTAAGCCATTGACAGAGTTGTTAAAGAAAGATGTTTTTTCATGGTCACCTGCAGCTACTGAATCCTCCAATAATCTAAAGACAGCCATGACAACTACACCTGTACTTACTTTACCTGACTTTAGTAAGCCATTTATCCTTGAAACTGATGCATGTGACTTGGGTATTGGAGTTGTACTTATGCTAGATGATAGAGCCATTTCCTTCTTCAGTAAGCCACTTGGGCCAGGAGCTGTATCATTATCAACTTATGAGAAAGAACTACTGTCTATTGTGCAAGATGTCACTAGATGGAAACAATACTTGCAAGTCCAACATTTCATCATCAAAACTGATCACCAAAGCATAAATTACTTCTTGGAGCAGAAGATTACAACTGTTTTACAAAAAGAATGGTTGATGAAGCTACTTGGTTTTGATTATGAGATTAAATACAAAAAAGGAGTTGAGAACAAGGTTGTAGATGCCCTCTCAAGAATACCTCACTCCACTGGAGAATGCCATGCTATTACAGCATCTCAACCTGCTTGGACACAGGACATTACTGCCAGCTATGATGATGATGCTAAAGTCCTCCATCTCATTACCCAACTTACTCTTGCTCCTGCATCAGCACCACATTTTACTTTTCAAAATGGCATACTTAGATACAAAAACAGATTGTATGTGGGTAACTCATCAAACACAAAGACAAGAATCATTGAGTCAATTCATTCTTCAACAGTTGGTGGCCATTATGGAATGCAAGCTACATATGTCAGAGGAAAGACTTACTTCTATTGGCTTTCAATGAAGAGAGACATTCTCTCCTTTGTATCTAGATGTGATGTTTGTCAGATGAATAAGGGGGAACATACTTTCCCTGCTGGATTACTACAACCCTTGAAGATTCCAGATCATGCTTGGCAACATATTTCAATGGATTTCATTTAAGGCTTACCATTGAGTGAAATAAAGTCTGTCATCTTGGTGGTAGTGGATAGACTAACAAAATACATTCACTTCATTGGTTTGCACCATCCATACATTTCCTCTATAGTTTCTAGATAGTTTATTTCCAACATATTCAAGCTTCATGGGTTACCTGCCTCAATTGTGTCTGACAGAGACAAAAAATTTACCAGTTATTTCTGGCAAGACTTGTTCAGAGCACTTGGCACTCAATTGCACCTCAGCACAGCCTATCATCCTCAAACTGATGGCCAGATCGAGAGAGTCAACTCATGCTTGGAAAACTACTTGAGGTGTATGTGTGGCCACCATCCAAAGAAATGGCATTTCTGGCTTCCATTAGCTGAGTGGTGGTATAACACCAACTGCCACACTAGCTTAAAAATAAGCCCATTTCAAGCATTGTATGGATATATTCCTCCACACTTGTCCTTCCCTTCCACTGCCACTACTTCCATTGGAGCTGTTGAAGACTATATGAAGGCTAGAGATGTTTTCCTAGACATTCTGAAACATTCTCTCCACCAATCTCAAGAGAGAATGAAACACTTTGCTGATATCAAAAGGACTAAGAGACACTTTGATGTAGGGGATAAGGTCTACCTCAAGCTTCATCCTTATAGAAAACTTCAGTTTCCTTCATAAAAAATCTCAAGCTTGCTACTAAATACTATGGGCCATACATTGTATTGCAGAGAATTGGGCTAGCAGCTTATAAACTACAACTACCAGCTGAAGCAAGAATTCACCCAGTATTTCATGTCTCCCAGTTGAAGAAACAAATTGGTGTTAGTCACACTCCTTCACCTACACTGCCTACCTTGGATACTGATGGACAGATACTGATAATCCTTGCAGCTGTTTTAAACTCCAGAACTATCACAAGGAATGGCCTTGTTGTACCCCAGTTGCTTATCCAATGGACAAATGCTTCTGCTGAGGATGCTACTTGGGAGGATTCAAGCTACATCAAACATCATTTTAGAAACTTCAACCCTTGAGGACAAGGATTTTCTGATGGGAGGGGTATTGTCATGTACCTACCTGACACTATAGTCTCTTAACTGGGGTGCCCTCATAAATTGTGTGTCTGCCTTAATAAACACTACCTGACTAATCATTGAGTAGTAATGGTCTAATAACTTGAGGACAGGTGTCCAATCCTGATTAGTCTTTAGCTTAGGATTCCATTTTCTCTTGATTGTTCATTTAAGCTGTAAGAACCCTATTTTGCAGTTTCAGGTATGAATTATTGAGTGTATTAAGAGGCTGCTACGACAGAGTTACATTTCTGATTATTTTCCGTCCTTGTTCCTTTAATTCTTCACAAATTTTTACCAAGAACAAGACAAACTGCTAATTTTACTTCTAATCATAATGTTTTGTGGGAAAAGCCAAAGAAAAAATGGAGACCAAAAGCCTCTAAGCCTCAAGAAAATGTTGGTTTTGGCATTTGTTTTCCAGACAAAGATGCAGATAATTTTCAGACACAAACAGAAGAATCCTTCCTTGGTGATCATGAAATTGATGCTATAATTCCACCTATTCTTCATCAAGGTGAAGCTTCTTCAGTGAGGTTCCATATTTTACAAGACAAAAAAGATGGATTTCAAGGGACCTTGAATTCACTTGAAGATTTTCTAGAACTATCAGTGGATACGCTCCTAAATTTTTGTTCCAATGCTCCTTGTATTACTAATTTAGTCTCTATGCAACCACCCATTACTTCTGTGCCTCTTATTACATCTGCCAAGACAATAGAGCAAATGAAGGAAAAATCAGTAGCAAAAGTAAACGGCTTAAAGCCTAATGGCATTACAAGAAAACAAGCTGCATCTAGTTCAGGTTCTGATCCTAAAAAATATTTTGGTGTTATTGGTAGCAAGAAAAATCAGGGAAAGAGAAGTCGTAAAGCTTCTCAACCTCATAATTCTCAATGAAGATCATTTACTGGAATGTCAGGGGCTTAAGAAGAACAAAAGCTATTGACAAAGTAAGAAGTTTAGTTTATTCTTTTGTCCCTTCTTTGTTTTGGTTAGCAGAACCAATTAGTATGAAAAAAGATACTATTAAAAAATTAAGGCTGTCTGGAATGAAGCATTTGGTTATTCACAACACATCTGAAAGTGGTAAAGGAAATATTTGGCTCATGTGGAGTTCTTCAATATCTGATCCAGTGTTAATTTCTAACACTAAACAAGACATAATAGTGGAGGTAGGTGGTGACAAACACGTAAATGCTACATTTTATACCCATATTTATATTAGCTAAAACTCGATATTCAGGCTAATAATATTGTTTTAAGCTGTTTCCAGGAATTACAAACAAATCCAAAACGGTGCAATAAAATGCCGAAATGGGAGCTAAATTGACGGTTACGAGTGTGGTGCTTAATTACGGGCAGCAGAGTTGGCCAGTTAATTCAGTAACACACCATCAATATATGTCATCGTCTCAAGCCGGTAGCAGTCCAACAATATCACAGCCGAGATGGAAATTTATTCCGTGATTGGACGTGCATAAACCGAAAGAAATCAATTATGTCGTCACTTTGATAGTCCATGCAAAGTTACCTCTAATTGCTCGCACCAAATGATAAGGAAAGTCAAAGACATGCATGCAGAGAAGGACAAAAAGGAACTAACATGTATGCGTACAAGGAAACTAATGAAGATACAATATTCAGTCTTTCCAAAACAAGGTGATACTCATATATATTTATTTTAAGGAAGTTGAAAAGGCACTTACCTTTTATTTGTGAGAGTAATAACATAGTGGAGGAAGATTAAGGAACTAGGTCCCGTGTATATAAAGATTTGGCTCATTTTGACGACACTAGATTGGAAAGTCAGTACTAAACTTGGAGTCTCAATATAAAAGAAAGTGCATTACGACGAGAGAGGGAGTTCTCGGTTGGGTCTGTTGGAGGAGATACAACAAGAGAGGAAGACGATCATTTACCTGGTGACAACGGTGATATCGGTTTATTATTTTTTTTTCTTGTAATTTATTTTTATGGGTTTTGAGAAATCCATTTCTATGGTGTGCTAGATTTTGTAACTAGGGTTCATGGAGAAAACTACTTTGAGCATAGACCATTGAAAAATAAATTGGAATTATTTTGGTATTAGGCTATAAAAATGAATGTTGAAGTCTATAATTTTGTTTATTGATTTTATTATAAAATGATTTGTTTCACACCGGATTTGTATGATACATTAGCCTAAATTCATAAATTCATGTAGTTTGCAATTATATTTGTTAGTATTTGATAATTCATATTTAGGTTAATCTTTTAATCGGTTATGCTTAGACGAAGCAAATAATAATTGTGAATCTATAAATTATGTTTTTCATAATTCTCTCGTCATTATAATTTGATAGGTCATGCTTAGAAATTTGATGGGCTATAGTTAGGGGATGCGAGTTTATGATCGGAGATTATATCAATAATAGGTGGTGCAATAGAACAAATCTATAAACACATATTTGGAATTAGAGTTCTTTTCGGTGCATAGTTATAAATAGTAGTGGAATCCGTAGACCCTGGTTACCGACTCTCTTTCTCATTGTATTTAATTAGTTTTCTTTTGTTTTCATTCTTTTTAAATCCTTAATTCCAAAAATCCAAAAATATCATTACTTGATTGGTTAGTCTATTAGGAGTATTGATTACAGTATTTCCACCGCTCCCTGTGGGTTTGACCCGTACTTGCCTCTGTCTACTAGTTAGACACCGTGCGATTGCGGTTATCACATACAGGGTTCTTCCCGAATCCCATCAATTTTTGGCGCCGATGCCGGGGAGCGGTTGTGGAGTATTGTAATTAGTATTTTTGATTTTGTGAATAATTAGGTTTTTATTTTATTTTTGTACAGTATTTTTATTTATTTTTAGGATTTCTTTTTCCTTTTGACTCTTTTTGTGTTTTAGAATTTTATTTCAAGAGTCGTTTTGAGGATGATGAATTCTTTGTAAGAGACGTCATCTAAGATGACACTTGCAGAATATAAGCGTAGAAATTCACATTCTCAGGAGACACCTTCCGATATGACGCTTGGGGAATATATGCATAGACAACGGTATGGAGTTTTTGCTCCACATGTGGTAAGTGAAGAATCGCCTCTAATGATATATGAGAAGTATTACAAACATACACTGCCTAGTTTGGAACAAAGATTAAGAATTCTAGCATGCCAAGAGTTATATGCAGGTGATGATTTAGAGGGACCTGTTTATACAGAAGATATTAGTATTGAGTCTAACGACTTAGAGACAATAGACGTTCATAATGAGGTACCTTCTAGTCATTTGAATTGTGAGATTCCTCTAGGTCACTTGGCTGCAGATGATAATGAGTTGCTTACTCATGATATTGTTGCTCAATTGAGCTCCAATTTTCCTGGCCCATCTTGTGATTTCCTGATATGAATGTGGAGGCGATTGGTATTGGTCAGGTAACTGCTGAATTTGAACCGATCTCTGTTTGTTTAGCCCACTTTGCAGATTCTGATGATCCTATGCTTATGGACATTGTCAATGCATTGTGCCCTCCAATGGTTAATCAAGGTAACTCAACAACAGAATTTATTTCCGCGGACTTAGAACCAGATTTAGGAGTTACTGATTTTGATAAACTTGAACCATTAGATACAGGTTTAAACTATTGTGCCGAGTTTGATAATTCTTTGCCCTTTCACATTGTCAATACATTACTTCGTATGATTTCTGGTGAAGATAATGTGTCGACCGAATGTATTTCAGCTGATTTAGAGTGTGCTTCTCGAATAGAAACTAATATACATTCTATGTTTGTTGTCCATGTGAGTGATTTATTTATCTCGACAAAGGACTGTTTTCTATTGGGAATGGATTTACACATCTTTTTGGAGCTTTATAGTGTTTGCAGGTTCACATTCGCAGCTGACCTGATTTGTTGGATTGATTCCCAACTTTTCAGACTTTATATATATGCTTTGTTGCTTACTCTGGTGCTATCTCACCTTGTTTGAGGTTCTTTATGTGCGCAAGCAAGAATACAAAGATTATGCTTTATGGGAGTCAACCCATACGATTTCGCTTCATGGGAGTCAACCCATCAGATTTGTTTTCTTTCCTCTATCTTTAATTTGTTTGCTTGAATTTCCCATCTTAATTTTTACGTTGGATGAATCAATTATATTGAGGACGATGTAGTGTTTAAGTGTGGGGGAGTGATACTTTCGTTAAGAATTATTGATTTAAAAAAAATATGATGACCAGCTGTGTAGCGGGTCTACAAAAAAAAATTAAAATATTTTCTATGACCAGCTGTTTAGCGGGTCTTTTTCATTCTTTTTCATATTTTTATTTTATGACCAGCTGTGTAGCGGGTATATTGTAGGGTTCTTATGACCAGCTGTTTAGCGGGTCTTTCCGTCTAGCTGTTTAGCAGACGTCTATTCATATCCAGCTGTGGAGTGGATATATTCTTTTGTTTTACTCGAGGACTAGAAAAATATAAGTGTGGGGGTGTTGAAACACATAAATACTACATTTTATACCCATATTTATATTATCTAAAACTCGATATTCAGGCTAATAACATTGTTTTAAGCTGTTTCCAGGAATTACAAACAAATCCAAAACGGTGCAATAAAATGACGAAATGGGAGATAAATTGACGGTTACGAGTGTGGTGCTTAATCACGGGCAGCAGAGTGGGCCAGTTAATTCAGTAACACACCATCAATATATGTCATCGTCTCAAGCCGGTAGCAGTCCAACAATATCACAGCCGAGATGGAAATTTATTCCGTGATTGGACGTGCATAAACCGAAAGAAATCAATTATGTCATCACTTTGATAGTCCATGCAAAGTTACCTCTAATTGATCGCACCAAATGATAAGGAAAGTCAAAGGCATGCATGCTAAGAAGGACAAAAAGGAGCTGACATATATGCGTACAAGGAAACTAATGAAGATACCATATTCAGTCTTTCCAAAACAAGGTGATACTTATATATATTTATGTTAAGGAAGTTGAAAAGGCATTTACCTTTTCTTTGTGAGAGTAATAACATAGTGGATGAAGATTAAGGAAGTGGGTCCCGCGTATATAAAGATTTGGCTCATTTTGACGACACTAGATTGGAAAGTAAGTGCTAAACTTGGAGTCTCAATATAAAAGAAAGTGCATTACGACGAGAGAGGAGGTTCTCGGTTGGGTCTGTTCGAGGAGATACAACAAGAGAGGAAGACGATCATTTACCGGGTGACAACGGTGATATCGGTTTATTATTTTTTTTCTTGTAATTTATTTTTATGGTTTTTGAGAAATCCATTTCTATGGTGTGCTAGATTTTGTAACTAGGGTTCATGGAGAAAACTACTTTGAGCATAGACCATTGTGAAATAAATTGGAATTATTTTGGTATTAGGCTATAAAAATGAATGTTGAAGTCTATAATTTTGTTTATTGATTTTATTATAATATGAGTTGTTGCACACCGGCTTTGTATGATACATTAGCCTAAATTCATAAATTCATGTAGTTTGCAATTATATTTGTTAGTATTTGATAATTCATGCTTAGGTTAATCTTTTAATGGGTTATGCTTAGACGAAGCAAATAATAATTGTGAATCTATAAATTATGTTTCGATAATTCTCTCGTCATTATAATTTGATAGGTTATGCTTAGAAATTTGATGGGATATACTTAGGGGATGCGAGTTTATGATCGGAGATTACATCAATAATAGGTGGTGCAATAGAACAAATATATAAAAACATATTTGGAATTAGAGTTTTTTTCGGTGCATAATTATAAATAATAGTGGAATCCATAGACCCTGCTTACCGACTCTCTTTCTCATTGTATTTAATTAGTTTTCTTTTGTTTTCATTCTTTTTAAATCCTTAATTCCAAGAATCCAAAAATATCATATCTTGATTGGTTAGTCGATTAGGAGTATTGATTGCAGTATTTCTACCGCTATCTGTGGGTTTGACCCGTACTTGCCTCTGTCTACTAGTTAGACACCGTGCGATTGCGGTTATCACATATAGGGTTCTTCCAGAATCCCATCAATTTTTGGCGCCGATGCCGGGGAGCGGTTGTTGAGTATTGTAATTAGTATTTTTGATTTTGTAAATAATTAGGTTTTTATTTTATTTTTGTACAATATTTTTATTTTTTTTTAGGATTTCTTTTTCCTTTTGACTCTTTTTGTGTTTTAGAATTTTATTTCAAGAGTCGTTTTGAGGATGATGAATTCTTTGTAAGAGACGTCATCTAAGATGACACTTGCAGAATATAAGCGTAGAAATTCACATTCTCAGGAGACACCTTCCGATATGACGCTTGGGGAATATATGCATAGACAACGGTATGGAGTTTTTGCTCCACATGTGGTAAGTGAAGAATCGCCTCTAATGATATATGAAAAGTATTACAAACATACACTGCCTAGTTTGGAACAAAGATTAAGAATTCTAGCATGCCAAGAGTTATATGCAGGTGATGATTTAGAGGAACCTGTTTATACAGAAGATATTAGTATTGAGTCTAACGACTTAGAGACAATAGACGTTCATAATGAGGTACCTTCTAGTCATTTGAATTGTGAGATTCCTCTAGGTCACTTGGCTGCAGATGATAATGAGTTGCTTACTCATGATATTGTTGCTCAATTGAGCTCCAATTTTCCTGGCCCATCTTGTGATTTCCTGATATGAATGTGGAGGCGATTGGTATTGGTCAGGTAACTGCTGAATTTGAACCGATCTCTGTTTGTTTAGCCCACTTTGCAGATTCTGATGATCCTATGCTTATGGACATTGTCAATGCATTGTTCCCTCCAATGGTTAATCAAGGTAACTCAACAACAGAATTTATTTCCGCGGACTTAGAACCAGATTTAGGAGTTACTGATTTTGATAAACTTGAACCATTAGATACAGGTTTAAACTATTGTGTCGAGTTTGATAATTCTTTGCCCTTTCACATTGTCAATACATTACTTCGTATGATTTCTGGTGAAGATAATGTGTCGACCGAATGTATTTCAGCTGATTTAGAGTGTGCTTCTCGAATAGAAACTAATATACATTCTATGTTTGTTGTCCATGTGAGTGATTTATTTATCTCGACAAAGGACTGTTTTCTATTGGGAATGGATTTACACATCTTTTTGGAGCTTTATAGTGTTTGCAGGTTCACATTCGCAGCTGACCTGATTTGTTGGATTGATCCCCAACTTTTCAGACTTTATATATATATGCTTTGCTGCTTACTCTGGTGCTATCTCACCTTGTTTGAGGTTCTTTATGTGCGCAAGCAAGAATACAAAGATTATGCTTTATGGGAGTCAACCCATACGATTTCGCTTCATGGGAGTCAACCCATCATATTTGTTTTCTTTCCTCTATCTTTAATTTGTTTGCTTGAATTTCCCATCTTAATTTTTACGTTGGATGAATCAATTATATTGAGGACGATGTAGTGTTTAAGTGTGGGGGAGTGATACTTTCGTTAAGAATTATTGATTTAAAAAAAATATGATGACCAGCTGTGTAGCGGGTCTACAAAAAAAAATTAAAATATTTTCTATGACCAGTTGTTTAGCGGGTCTTTTTCATTCTTTTTCATATTTTTATTTTATGACCAGCTGTGTAGCGGGTATATTGTAGGGTTCTTATGACCAGCTGTTTAGCGGGTCTTAAAAAAAATGATGACCAGTTGTTTAGCGGGTCTTTCCGTCTAGCTGTTTAGCAGACGTTTCTTCATATCCAGCTGTGGAGTGGATATAGGTGGTGCAATAGAACAAATCTATAAACACATATTTGGAATTAGAGTTATTTTCGGTGCATAATTATAAATAGTAATGGAATCCGTAGACCCTGGTTACCGACTCTCTTTCTCATTGTATTTAATTAGTTTTATTTTGTTTTCATTCTTTTTAAATCCTTAATTCCAAGAATCCAAAAATAGCATATCTTGATTGGTTAGTCGATTAGGAGTATTGATTGCAGTATTTCCACCGTTCCTTGTGGATTCTACCCGTAATTGCCTCTGTCTACTAGTTAGACACCGTGTGATTGCGGTTATCACATATAGGGTTCTTCTAGAATCCCATCAGGTGGTTCTTTAATTACTGGTGTACATGCTGCATTCCTTTCAGTAGATAGGAGATTTTTGTGGGACAATATGCTTGAAATTAACTCTCAAGATAAACCATGGTTGGTTATTGATGATTTTAATGCTATTTTGAGAATTGAAGAAAAGAAAGGTGGTAGAAGTCCTTTAAAAATAGCAATACTCGAATTCAATAATTGTATTCAAAGTTGTGGTATTATTCAAGCCCCCAAAAATGGGTTACAGTTTTCTTGGTGCAACAATAGATCCGGAGCTAAAAGAATTGTTTGTAACTTAGATAGAGATGGTTGGAGCTACATCCCAGTTGGGAATATAAAGTAGGTGTAGGGGGGATCTCTCAATATGTGTTCTTTATAGATCTAATGCCTCAATTCCAAAGCCTCTAAATGTGCCTTTCAGAGCTTTTAAAGTTTGGCTGGAACATGAGGGATTTTTGAAAGTAGTGGAAGATCATTGGAAGAAACAGGTAACTGGCAATCCTGGTTTTGTGTTTTTAAGTAAATTGAAAAGTTTAAAAAAGGTGATAAGTGACTGGAATTGGAATGTATTTGGAGATATTAGAAAGAAACTCAAACAGGCTGAGGATGATATTTTGAAAGCTGCTTTGGATTCAGATAGAAATCCAGAAGACATAGTATTAATGGATAAGTTGTAACAGCTAGAGGAAAACAAGAAATCATATCTCATCAAAATAATGAAATGGTGAAACAAAAATCAAGAGTTAAATGGATGAATGAAGGGGATTCAAATACCAAAAAATTTCATGTAAACATGAGAATCAGACAAGCACAAAACTCTATTGTTGAGCTATAAAATAATGAAGGATCTCTTATTACTAGTCAGCAAGGAATATCTGACATCTTGGTGTCTTATTTTGAAGATAAATTTAAATCTCAGGATACTCAAATTCTAGAAAATGTCTTTAGTGTTGTCCCTCAAGAAGTTAACTCAGAGGATAACACTATGCTTGAGTCAACTCCTTCAGCTAAAGAAATAAATAAAGTTGTATTTGACATGGACCCTGATAGTGCATCTGGTCCAGATGGTTTTAGTGGATGGTTTTACAAATGGGGATAAAACATAGTTGGTGAGGATTTTATCAAAGCCATTCAGTACTGTTGGTCAAACGGCTTCATCCCAGCTGGTATGAATTCCAACTTTTTACTGTTACTTCCCAAAGTTAAAAATGCTAAGAGAGAAAATCAGTATAGACCAATTGGCCTTATGAATTTCAGCTTTAAAGTGATTACAAAAATTATTACTTCTAGACTGTATCTGATAATGGATAAAATAATTTCTCATCAACAAGAAGCTTTTATAAAAGGAAGAAATATACAAGACTAGATTGTACTAGCTTCTAAAATGGTGAATGAACTTGATATCAAAAAAAGAGGAGGTAATTCTGGATTAAAGCTATACATAACACAAGCTTATGATTCACTTAGCTGGGAATTCTTATGTCAAGCTATGAAGACCTTTGATTTCTCAGTAAGTTTTATTAAATGGATTCATACCTTACTCAAATATGCTAAAATTTCTGTTTTGATCAATGGTGGTCCTGCTTGTTACTTTAGAGTGAGTAGAGGGCTCATGCAGGGTGACCCTTTGTCACCTTTAGTATTTTTTATAGCACAAGATGTGCTCAGTAGGCAATTGAGTTAAATGGTATTAAACAAGAAACTGATTTCATTGGTTAACAGAAACGGGGTGCAGCCAACACATATTTTCTTTGCTGATGATATTTTCATCTTTTGCAATAGTGATAAAAGAAATGTTAGAAGACTGGTGCAGAAACTGAATGAGTATCAAAGATCATCTGGACAAACTATTAATTTAACAAAGAGCAAATGCTTTATTGAGGGAACAAGTAAAAGCAGAAAATTACAACTAGCTGAAGAATGCAACATATCTCTAGCTTCTTTTCCTGACAAATACCTTTGAGTAATGCTAATACCTGGGTGTATTAAAACTTCTCGTGTTTGGGAATGTGTGGAATACCTTCAAGATAAACTAGCAGGTTGGAAAGGGAAACTACTATCATTTAAGGAAAGGCTGATTCTTGTGAAAAATTTGTCTTAAGCAGCATACCTATCTATAATACAGTAAAAACTCCATATATTGATACTCCATATATTAATAAACTCTATATATTACTAAAAAAATCATGGTCCCAATTTGGGCCAGTTATAAATAGTGATAACTCCACATTTTAATATTAATGGAATTTTTTAGTCCCACCATAAGGAATTTACCTCCATATATTAATATAATAGACATAATCGGAAAATTATAGATCTTGTACATAAAAATTTAAAATAAAGAAAAATATGTATCTATAGTTGTTTGAGAAAAGAATGTAATTTTTTAGATTGTTATCGCATATTTTGATTTACATATACGTAAGACCTCGTTACTATGTGCACCCTCTTGTTGAAGCTAAAATATTTTCAACTTGTCATGCATGTTTAAAGCTTCTTGTCGAGCAATTTTTTTGCGGTATACCTCCCTATATTAATAATTTTGTGAAGTCCCAAGTCTATTAATATACGGATTTTCTATTGTATGTCTGTTTATAAGTGGCCTGCAAGAGTTCTAAAGGAATGTGAGAGAATTATAAGGAATTTTCTGTGGTCTGGTGACCCTAGTGTGAGAAAACCAATCACTTTAAAATGAGATAAAGTTTGCTCTTATTTAACAGAAGGTGGTCTGGGTATTAGAAAACTTGAAGTTATCAACAAAACTCTACTAATAAAACTTTTCTGGAAGATTCTAAATGGTGAAGATGAATGGGAAAAATTCTTTCAAGCAAAGTTCAAGAACAGTAGAGGTGAGTGGATTACTTATCATAAAAAATCCTCCATTTGGCATGGTATAAAAACGGTAATAAACGAAGTTGAAAACGGCTCAAGATGATTGGTAGGTAATGGACAACAAATCTCAGTTTGGAAGGATACATGGACAAATAGCAGACCACTATGTGAACAATTTCCAGGAAATGCTCCTATGAATTCTAATCATAATATGAAAGTATCTGAACTACTAAATAATGGTGAATGGATTGTACCTCCATAATTGGCACAGTTTTGTGGAGCAAATGAACCGCCAATGGCTGATAATGAAAATGTCAGAATAATTTGGCATGGATCTTCTATAGGTATTTCTTCTATAACATCTGCTTGTGAATTAATTAGAATGAAATATCCAATATTGCAGTGGACCAAACAAGTATGGCATAATAGCGTTCACCCTAGTGTATCTAGTAATATATGGAAGATAGTTAGAAAGGTGGTACCATATGATGGCATCAAGATGACCTTTCTGCAAACAATCAGAGGAAACACTAGAACATATATTGTGGTTCTGTGATTATACTGAAATTATTTGGAAATGGCTTGGAGGAGTATTTCACTTTTTAAACCCAACTACTTTTGAAGATATTCTCTCAGCAGCAAAAACAAAAAGTCCTGCAGTGAAGAAGATTTGGAGAAATGATGCTTTTATTACTATGAAGGAAATTTGGTTTTTCAGAAATAGAGCAGTTTATGAAGAAGAAGAGTATAATTTAGAGATGAACAAGAAAAGAGTGTTGAAGTTCACAGCTGATAGTGAAGTTAGAATGTCTGCATACATGTGGGATTCATCTTATGATCTCCACATTATAAAAAAATTTAACCTCAGGTGTAGAAAAGTTAGATACTTACAGGTTCAGGAATGCTTCTTACATCTCCCTAAGAAGAATCAAATTCTGATGTGCTGTGATGGTGCTGCAAGTGAGAACCCTGGAGATTCTGGATTTGGTTTCATAGGGAGAGACTGGACTAGAGATGTTAAAGTTGCTACCTCTGGAGGTTTGGGTGTTGCAAAAAATTTCTTGGCTGAGATAATGGCAGTGCTATTTGCAGGTGAATGGGCAGTTGCTAATAATTTCTTGGATGTTTGTTTTAGAACTGACTCAAGTGCAGCCATATCAGTATTTAGGAGTGGAAAGCTTCCTTGGATAGCTACATGGAAGAGAATCTGTAGCAAAATAAAATGGGAGTTTGTACAGAGCTTTAGAGAATTTAACTTCTCAGCCGATTCTTTGGCCAAAAAAGGTGCAGGAATGAATAAAGGGGATTGTGTTGTATATTCAGAGAGACCACCTTTCCTAACAAAAATTGAACTTCCTTTCTTAAAATACTTTAGGTTTTGCTAAGCTTCTTACTTGTAAGCCTACTTTATAAAGGCTTTTGTTTTCCTTGTTTTTATCATGAGGTCCAGTTGGCCAGTTTTATATTTGTGAATTCCTATTTTGGTTTTAATAAAATTCTTATTATCGAGCAAAAAAAAATGCTCAACTACACTTACTATCCTAATCCGAGACTTAGATATAAGTAGAATAGAAATCAAGACTTATAGTTTTGACAACTTATAGTTCTTCCTACCTCGTAAAAGAAAAATAAAACGAGAGGAAGCATTCTTTTACCTCGTAAAAAAAATGGGGGAAGAAACATTCTTCCTACCTCGTAAAAAAAATAATATGAGGAGGAAATATTATTTCTATCTTTTTTTCTGATAAGAAACGATATTTATTCATTATTGATCAATAGTACTTGAGTCTTTTGCCAAAAGACTACAAATATTGGCACTGAAATTATCATAAAGCTCAATATCTAATTCTGAAGTTCTAACTGACTTAGCCACTGCATATGCTACTTGATTGTCATCTCTACCGATGAAAGAAAAATTGCATAAACTAAAACAAGAAGATAAATGTTTAATCTCTTTCAGAATATTTCTGTTTTCCCACTGAATTAATGAAGTAGTGCCTGTGATAGACTGAATGGCAAGCTTAGCATCTGCTTCTATTTGGATTTTGTTATAAGATTTTTCCTTTGCCCATGCAAGTGCTTCACGAATTTCCATACATTCTGCTTCTTCTGTGTTCAATGCTCCATGTACGAAACTTCCTTTGATCCCTCTACATGCACCTGTTTCATCACGAATAATTAGACCAGTGCATGTTTTCCGAATAATGTTGTCAAAAGATGCATCTACATTAATATTAAGAATGCCTGGTGAATGAGGTATCCAGTGAGATGTAATGTTATGCATAAGTCCATGTGCAAGATTATATGATTTCAGATGAGAAAGCAAATGATAGTTAATTTTGTGCACAGAATTAAATGGGTTTAGAGTAACTCCCTGGAAAATTGAATCACATTTGTCCTTCCAGATGATCCAAGCACCAATCATTAAGGTAAACAACCAATGTTCATTTGTGCTATTATCTGTTGTGAACCAACCTGTGCACCAATCTGACACACTTGTACAGTTATTTCTAACTGCATCAATGTTGATATTTACTCCTCTCCACACAATTCTGGCATGTCTACATTCTAATAACAAATGTTCAATAGTCTCAATTCCAGTGCCACAACAACCACATTGTGTTTCTTGCTCAGCATTATGGACTTCCGGCTTATCTCTTGTTTGATTAATCTCCCTGATACACTTCCATATGAAGAGCTTAATTATATGAGTGGCTCCAGATTTCCACAGTTTTTTCCAAATCACAAAATCAATAATTATTCCATTGACATTAGCTTCTCTGGCACAGTGACTAAGCTTATTGTAAGTACTCCTAACAGATAAATTACCATCCTTAGAAGGCATCCATATATCTTGTCTTCCTTTGTCACATCAAGAAACATACTCTAAATTCTGGAAGAAGTATTGGCATCAAATAATTGATCTAATAGTGTAATGTTCCAATTGCTTGTACCAGGAATAATAAGCTCAACAACATCTGCATAAAATCTGAACAATTCATTAACTGGTACTGGTGGAGTTGTCATACCTGGGATCCATCTGTCTAGCCATATCTTAGTTCCTCTACCATTATTGATTTTCATAAAATAATGTTGTTGGGCTACAATCATACCTTTAGTGATGCCATTCCAAACATAGGAGCAGTTTTTTGCTTCAATCTTTTGGTGAAGTATATCTCCATTTCTAAAATATTTGCTTCTTAGAAGTTGCACCATTAGATTATTAGATTCAGAACAGATTCTCCATGCCATCTTTGTGAGTAGAGCCAAATTGAGTTTTTCTAAATCTCTGAATGCAAGACCACCAATATCTTTTGGTTTATATATCTTGAGCCAAGCTATTGGATTTGAGCCTTTGTTTGTCTTATGCCCCCAAAATAAGTATCTCTATATAGAAGTAATTTTATTAACGAGTTGATTACGAAGCTTTAAAGTCCCTATTTGATAAGTAGGAACTGCATTTAGGACATGCTTGATCATAGTTGACCTTCCTTCTTGAGTAAGAGATATTGTATTGTAAGTTGATAACCTTTGCTTAAAACTTTCCTGAACTGGTTTGAATGCTTCTTGTTTGGAATGTCCAAGTATAAGTGGAGAACCCAAATACTTCTCTTTAGAGTTCACGGCTTTAACTCCAAGAATATTAGTGAGACTGTTAGCTACTTCCGGTTTGGTGTTCTTGCTGAAGTGCACTGCAGATTTCTCAAAGTTTATAACTTGACCTGACTGTGTACTAAAGTCATTAAGAAGATTAAGAAGATTGTTGACAAAAGTAAGATTTTCCTGAGTGAAGATCAGGCAGTCATCTGCAAATAGCAAATGATTGATGGCTGGTGCATTACTAGCCACTTTAATACCTTGAATAGTTTTATCTTGCTGAGCTGCAACTAGATGTCTTGAGAGAAATTCATTGCAAGGATAAACAGATAAGGTGATAATGGATCACCTTGTCTAATACCTCTTGTTGGCTGGTATTCAACACAAGGTGATCCATTAAGAAGAACTGAGAGTGGTGATGTACTTATACACTGATGTATCAATTCACAGAATTCATCACTAAATCCAAAATAGTTGAGAACTTTAAGGAGGAAACTCCACTCCAATATGTCAAATGCTTTTGACATATCCATCTTGAGTGCTAGCCATCCTATTTGACCCCTTTTCTTCTTCTTCATAGAATGTGTAATTTCTTGAGTTATAACTGTGTTATCACTAATGAGTCTACCTGAAACATAAGCTGCCTGATATGGGGATATGATCTTCTCCATTAGTGGTTTCATCCTGCTGACAAGTATCTTAGAAATTATTTTACAAGAAGTGTTGCATAATCCAATTGGTCGGTAATCTGCTGCACAGATTGATTTCTTTTTCTTTGGGATGAGAGAAATATAAGTTTTATTAACTTGTCTTGCCATATTTCTTGTATCAAAGAATCTCTTGACCATTAAGCAAACATCTTCACCTATAATGCTCTACTGACTTTTGTAAAACCCAGCTTGAAAACCTTCTGGCCCTGGAGAACTCCAATCTTCCATGCTTTTTAAAGATGCAAAAATATCATCTGAAGAGGGAATACTTGTAAGAAGGATATTATCCTATGCAGTGATGAATGTTGGAAGTATAGAATAAAGTTGCTCATCAAGTATTGGATTTATAGTAGAACTTATACTACTGAAGTGATGTGTAAGATAAGATGAAATATCCAGTCTAAACTGTAACCAATTACCATTGTAATATTGTATAGAATCAATATTATTCCTACTTCTTCTTCTGTTGCATTTTGAGTGAAAAAATTTGGTGTTGTTATCCATGTCCTTGATGAAGCTATCTCTTGACTTATGTTGTTAGAATTCATTATGAACTTTATTCCATTTGTTGAGATCCTTATTAACTGTCAGAATTTGTTCATTTTCCTGAGAGCTGTGTGGCTGAGCTTGTAACACAGAAAGCTGCTGCTGCAGAGAGTTAATCTGTTGATGGATATTACCAAAATGTTCTCTATTCCACTTGGATAGAGTTTTTATAGTAACACTCATTTTATTAGTAAACCGATAGGCAGGTGATCCATTAAATTCATTTTTCCAAGCATTAGCAATAACATTAGAACAAGAATCATCATTAAGCCAAGTAAGAAAGAACTTGAAAGGCTTCCAGCAGTTGGGGATACAAGAGTCAGTAACAAACATAATTGGACTATGATCACTACCAACTTGATTTAGGTGATATAACTTAGAATTAGGAAAAGAAATATTCCATTCACTATTGCCTAGATCCATGTCTATTCTAGATTTTCTATCTCCAGTGCCTAAGTTGTTGCTAGTCCAAGTGTGATTTTTGCCAGTATAACCTAAGTCTTCTAAGCCACTGTCAGTAACAAGCTTATTGACCCGACCATCAATAGAGGAAGAAGCATTGTTATCAGAATCAGTAATATGAAAATTCAGGTCACCTAGTAGAACCCAAGGGCAACTGTTGTTCTTACTAATATCCAAAATATAATTCCACTGAGCTTTTTTCTTGTGATAATTAGTGTGGCCATACATACAAGTAAGCGGAAATTTAAGCTTGATATTATCAGCTTGAACCAAAATGTTAAACATATTATTGTCTTCACCAACTACATCACAAGAGAAGCCATTTTTCCAGAGAAGAACAAGCCCACCAGATAAACCAATTGGATCAATAAAAGCAGAATTTGGGTACTGATAATATTTAAGGAGAGGTTTTCTTTTATCTTGAGCTATATTTGTTTCACACAAAAAAATTATGTCAGGATTTTGACACCTAATAAGGTCACTGAAATGGTTTCTGGTGGCTGAGTTTTTGAGTCCCTAAACATTCCAGGAGATTACTTTCATAATTTGGACCTTTTTTGAGTCAACTAAGATGCAATGCAATGCACTAATACTTATGATGAGAACTAAAACTCTATAGATTATTAATTTATGCACTATGCAACTATGTAGTCTGTGATGTTTAATAGCTAAATGCAAGTAAAAACAAAAGATAATGAGAAAGTACTGGAATAAACTAAATGATAAAAACTTGTAACGTGAATATAAGAAAATACCTGACTCTCCATATGAGTGCTTGTAGTTTTCTTATCCTTTGCAGTGACTGAAGAGGAAGTTTGGAAGTCTTTGCTAGTAGCAGTGGTTTCACAAGAAGAAGAAATTTTAGTTGTACCTTCAGATGAATCACAATCTTCCATTCTAATTCTTTTACCAAGCCTGCAGTCTTCGCTACCTATTTCTTGTCTCCTTTGTTGATTAAGAAATTCATGTTGATGATTTCTCCATCTTTAGGAGGGACAAACACTGCATTTTTGACAAATTTATTTTGAGTGCTCTTGATTGCAGGAACAACTTCTTTAGAAACTGCAGTTATATTCTTTCTTATCATTTTTGGATTACCAAAAAAATAAGGCTTATCATGAGCCTTTTGAAGAAAGATGGCTGCATCCTTACAGGCCACTCCACAATGCTTGACTATATAGCATTCAGAACAGATATTTGGTGGTTGTGTCTCATAGAAGAACTTGATCCACTTGCTCACTCCAGCATTAGTAATTGCCTTTACTCCTTTTCTCATTAGATATGTAAGATCTATATTAACACATACTTTTACAGGATCTCCATCAACTGGAATTGCATCTTTGGGTTCAATTCCTACCACATCTCCCATAATGCTGCTAATTCTTGTTACTGCAGAAACATTCATATGTTCAGGAAGGATCCATTTAAGGTGAATCTAAAAATGTTGAAATCCCCAATGTTTTTCTGTGTAAATCATCTCAGGAATATAGTTGTGAACAACCAATAAGTGCATGTTGATATTCCAAGGCCTTTCATTAATCACCTTGTTCAGTGAATCCCACTTGCTGAATTTGAAAATCATAATGTTTGGTTCTACCCTCCACTATCTTGACTTCCTTATCAGTTAGAAAAGGCCAAGTGAACTTGATAAACTTTTTCACAGCCTCATATCCCATTTTTCCTTCAATAATAATCTTCCCAATAGCACTAGCCTCCCATTTACTTTCTTCTTCCACAACTTTATTATTGTCTTCTGAGTTAAAAACCATAACTTCATTTGTATCTCCTAACTCCAATGTTGCTTGCTTAAACTTGTTGACAAGATCTCCCATTTGACTAGAACTTCCAGTCTCCATTACTGTATTGAGAAGGAAGATTGAGAGCTTGGATGTTTTTGATGAGATTGAAGTTTTGGAATCTTGACTATATAGGAAAAGATCAGATTTATTCGAAGCAAGATATATATTCCGAATATTTTCTGCAGAAATGTTGCTTAAATTATGGTAACAGATTAATTGACTGGATTGTACTGAATGGAAAGAAAATATAGCGTATATTAACCAATAGAGTAAAACCCGGTGATTGATTTTCTGTTTCCATTTGTAACTGAAATAATGGATTTTTGGGTGAATTTGAATTTGAATTTTTTCAAGGCGGACTTTGATGAATTTTTGACTCAACTCATTACTCCGATCCAGAGCTCCTTGCCATCGGAAACTACTGATACTAACATAGATAATTCCTGCTATCAAACGATTAACAATCTTCCAAGCAAACGCATTGATCACTCGCACAAACGTGAAGGCAAACGCCATGATGGATAAACAAACCTGCACACTCATGATGGAGAGAAACAGGAAAAAGATTAGTTCTTAATTTTAAGTGCAAGACTAAAACAAAATATGAACTAAAAATTAACTAAATAGATAATAGAATTTAAAGATTGAAAGAAAACATAAAAAGAATGACAAGAAAAGGTTATTAGAAATCAGTGATATGACGCATTTATTGTAAATCTTTGAGAATGAAAGCTAATTTTTTTGAAAATAGTTCATCTGAGTTGACTTAATGTTGTCTCCCTATTGAAGTGAAGACTTTTCATTATTCCTACCTTGTAAATAAATAAATAATTAAGGAGGGGGAAAGTACTCATACACCATAGTAAACAAGCCATTTTAAGATAACCATAAGATATCAACAAAAAGAAAAAGAAGAGAAAGTGTTCGCACCCAACCCCTAAAGGAATAAACATGCAAAAAAGGGGGGGCATGAATACAAAAAAAAGAGAGAGAAGGAAACAAAAGGAGAGTTTATAATTCCTACATCCTTCCCTCGCGATTGGCTCATTATCAACGCGCGACAATTGGCAACGTCCTCATCCAAAGCATGTATCGTCAGAAGCGCTTGCTCACATTGAACGCTCACTGAAGCTAAAACATGTTGAGCCTTGCCGACCAACTTGTGAACATCCTGCATAACTTTTTCGGAAGTCCGTGCCTTTTGCACGAGCCTGAGAGTTTCCTCACGCTCATCATGAATATTGCGTGTCTTGTCGTGATGAATCATCCTATGAGTTTGCAACATATATACTTTATCTTTCAACATTAGTAAACGAGCCAATTCATCCCGCATGTCGATCGAGGGCACAAGCGCAGATACTGCATCCATAGTCAAGGTATACGTATGAAGTCGCGGGGTCGCCTGTTCAATCACATAAGGGGACAATCCAATATCGCACGGTTTACATTATCTACCATGGCAACAAATTCTTTAAACAAGTGATCAGCTGCAAAGCGCGCAGTGGTAGCATCGCCTAACACATATTAAACCTCATGCGTCACTCTTCAGGAGGCGAGCTAGAACTCCTAGGTTTAAGGGTTAACTACTAGGTTTTAACTGAAGATAAGAGAGACAAGATGACGAAGTTAAACAAGACAGTTTCTATTGATTTTAAACTTATACAATATACAGAGACTCAATGCATATATATATGCACAACTAACTTGAGGGTTAAGACACTATCTTTCCCAAATAAACACAATTTCCTAATATACAGGGATTTCCAAATATACAGGACTGCCATGTATGACATGGAGTCACGTTGTGTTAACACCCTCCCGCAAGCGTAACGGGTTATCTTGAACCGTAAGCTTGAACCTTAAAAAAGAAAACCGATCACTAGAAAGTGGTTTGGTAAATATGTCCGCAATTTGATCTTTAGAGGATATAAAACGGACATCAAGAAGCTTGGAAGCTACTTGATCACGAACAAAGTGATAATCAATTTCTATATGTTTCGTCCGAGCATGAAATATAGGACTAACTGTGAGATAAGTTGCACCAAGATTATCACACCATAGTATGAGAGGAGAGTGTGTGGATATACGAAGCTCAGAAATAAGTGACTGAATCCACATAATTTCAGCAGTAGCAATAGCAAGTCCTCGATATTCAGCTTCAGTACTAGAACGAGAAACAGTCTTTTGTTTACGAGCACTCCAAGAAATAATGTTACCACCCAAATAAACACAATATCCACTCGTAGAACGACGATCATCAAGAGAACCAGCCCAATCAGAATCAGTATATGCACTGAAAGATAGTTGTAGAGAAGGGGATGGATTAAGGAGTATACCAAACGTACTTGTATGCTTGAGGTAACGAAGAATACGTTTGACTAATCCCCAGTGAAACTCTGTAGGATCATGCATAAATTGACAAACCTTATTGACAGCAAACGCAAGATCCGGACGAGTAAAAGTCAAATATTGCAAATCTCCAACAATGCTACGATATTCAGTAGCATCCGTTAATAAAGTACTACGATCAGAGGAAACATCACCAGAAGTGCTTAGCGGAGTAGTAATGGGTTTGACGCCATCCATTTTGACTCGCATAAGAAGATCTTGAGCATAACGTTGTTGCGAGAGAAAGAGCCCCGAAGAAGTACGAATTGCCTCAATCCCAAGAAAATAGGATAATTGACCAAGATCTTTAATTGCAAATTCTTGCTGCAAACGAGAGAGAATAGAGGTAATACCTGTAGTACTAGATCCAGTGACAATGATATCATCCACATACACCAATAAATAGATCACACCATGAGTCCCAGTATAAATAAACAAGGACGAATCACACTTGGAAGTAACAAAACCGATTTGCAACAAAAAATTACTAAGTCTGTGATACCACGCACGAGGAGCCTGTTTAATTCCATAAAGAGAACGATGTAATTTGCAAACATGTGTAGGAAAACGAGAATCAACATAACCTGGAGGTTGTTTCATGTAGACTTCCTCTTGAAGTTCTCCATGAAGAAAAGCATTATGCACATCAAGTTGATGCATTGGCCAATTGGAGGATAAAGCCAATGTAAGAATTATACGTATAGTACCTGGTTTAACAACCGGACTAAACGTTTCAGAGTAATCAATTCCTTCTTGTTGATTGTATCCTTTGGAAACTAGACGAGACTTACGACGTGCAATGGTACCATCTGGATTACGCTTGATTCGAAAAACCCACTTACAACCAATAACATTCATAGAAGGATGATACGGGACTAAGGACCAAGTACCATTTCGGAGTAATGCATTGACCTCATCGTCGGATGATGTACGCCATTCAGGGTCCTTATGAGCTTGAGAAATACAAGACGGTTCAAGAATTGAATCACAGATGAGAGCATATCGTGAATTTGGTTTGAAAATACCATCTCTAGCTCTTGTAGTCATCGGGTGTGTAACAGGAGAAGGATCTGTTGAAGTGACAGATGAAACAGCAGAAGAAGACGTCGGAACTATGTGTGATGCAGCAGAAGAAGACGGCAACAACAGCTGAGAATCGGACGAATCAGGAACAGGAGAAACTGAATCGACAGTATCAGGTGTTGTCGGAAACTGTAGCCGACAAACGTCAGAGAGTGATGGCAGCGGCGGAAGAATAACGGCAGGTGACGGCTGATGATGAGAGACAGAAACTGGCGGCTGATGATTAGAAAAAGATGCTGTCGGCTGAGAGGTAACAGCAGGTGGCGGCTGATGATTGGAGACAGAGACTGGCGGCTGATGATTGGAGACAGAGACTGGCGGCTGATGATTAGAGAAGGATGTTGTCGGCTAAGAGGGAACATCAGGTGGCGGCTGATGATTGGAGACAGAGATTGGCGGATGATGATTAGCTGGAGACGTTTCATGATTGATAGATACTGATGACGGCGCAATATTGTGAATAACAGGCAAGGGAAGAGTTACCTGTGAAGGAGTCGACGACGGCGAAGGTGACGACGCGGATGCAAAGGGAAAGGTAGTCTCATCAAAAACAACATGTCGACTGATGTATATTCGACCCGTAGGAATATGAAGACACTTATAACCCTTATGAGAGGGGCTATAGCCAATAAAAACACATGGAGAAGACAAAGCATCCATCTTATGAGACCTATACGGACGCAAGTGAGGATAACATAGACAGCCAAATACATGAAGAGAAGTGTAATCAGGCGAAATACCAAAAAGAGCTTCATATGGAGAAGAATTATTAACAGAAGTTGAAGGGACACGATTCATCAAATAACAGGCAGTGTAAAAGAAGTCATACCAATATGAAGACGGCACAGAGGCCATGTTAAGAATAGTAAGACCAGTTTCACGAATATGACGATGACGACGTTCAACTAAACCATTTTGTTCAGAAGTGTGTGGACATGAAAAACGATGAAAAATTCCAAGTTCGTGAAGACGTGGAGTGAGTTTGCGATATTCAGAAGCATTATCAGATTGAAATATTTTTATCTTTCGACCAAAAAGATTTTCAACATGCTTTTGAAATAAGAAAAATATAGAGAAAACATCAGATTTTTGAGACATAGGAAACATCCAAGTAAAACGACTATACGCATCAATGAATATAATATAATATTTATATCCTTCATTAGATAAAATATGAGAGGGTCCCCACACATCGGAGAGAATTAAATCTAATGGATTCAAATAAACTGTTGTACTGGATTGAAAAGGTAATTTATGACTTCTATGCTCATGACAAAAAGAACAAAAACTGATAGTTTGATTTGAAACTGGAAGAGAAAACTGAGAAATAACTTTGCGAACTGTGCGCATCATTGGATGACCCATTCTAGCATGCCAGGCTTGTAAACTAGCACGTTCCCCTATGTAAGCCTGAGGAATTGGAGATGAAACATCAAGTTGATAGAGACCATCCTTCCTAATGCCGCGAAGAAGAACCTTCCCGGTACATCGATCCTTCACAAGACAAAAATTTGGATGAAATTCAAATAATACATTGTTATCAGAAGTGAAACGAGAAACAGATAAGAGATTATGAGAGATTTTGGGTGCAAAGAGAACATTACGAAGCTGCAACTTACGGTTGGGAGTCCCTAAAATTGAGGAACCAACATTAGAAATTGGTATAGAAGAACCATTACCCATATGAATTTGATCAGGACCAGTATACTCAGTAGGAAATTGAAGACGAGAGAAATCATTGGTAATGTGATCTGTGGCACCACTGTCAGGCGTCCAAGAAGGTGATGATGAAAACCCAGGTCCATAAGCAGCATAAGCCCGAGGTGCAGAGGATGGTGGTTGACGCCTAGGTGGTCGAAAACTCTTGTCATAACGGTTCCAGCAGTCTTGGGCCTCATGATTTTTACGCCCACAAAGTTGACAACGAGGAGAAGAAGAATCATAGTTCATAGGCCCACATTGATTGTCAGGTAAAGCAGGCCCACGTTGATTATGAAAACGAGCAGGCTGAGATAAACCAGGCCCATGGTGATTCTGATTTCTGTTGTTACCAGTAGGACGAAAAGAAGATAACTGAGAGTTGGGTGCTGAAGATGATCCAGAGGATGAAAAAGAATTATACGAGGATTGTCGATTCTGTGCAGCGAGATTAGCAACTGGTTGAGAGTTGGAAAGCTTTGTCTGTTGATCAATACGTAGTTCAAACGTCAGGAGAAAAGTGAGAAAATCTTCAACAGACAACGAACTCATCGTGGTGGTTAATGATGTGACAATAACATCATAGGTACTGTCCAAGCCATCTAAGAGACAGTGACGAAACTCTTTGTCTATGACAATGGTATCTGTTGCTGCCAAGCTGTCCACAAGATCACGAGCACGGTCTATGTACTGACGCATAGTTTGAGAACCTTTCCGTAATGCTCGTAGTTCACAGTGAAGATGATGAACTTGAACATCATATTTAGAGCCATAAAGAGACTCCAGAGATAACCAGATTTATTTAGACGTTGTTAATCGATGTACATGACGAAAAGTAGCCGGGGTAAGAGAAGAAAACAGCCAACTAACTAAGAGTTTATCCTGTTTTCTCCAGGAAAGATAGGCAGGGTTTGGGAGATCAACATCAAGAGTTTCTGTAGGGCATGGAGTTGCACCAGTGACATAACCATCCAAGTCATGTCCCTGAAGATAAGGAAGAAATTGAGCACGCCATAAGGAGTAATTGGTGTCATCGAGCTTTACAGTGATCATGTGATGTGGTTGAGAGAACTGAAAAGAAGATATCTTAGAGGACTGCATGGAAGACATGGTAGAGTTGATTATAGCAGAGACTATAGAAGAGGCTGTAGAAGAGGTGGTTGATGATTCTGTCATAACTGAAATAGGATCGGCTAACCTACTGATACCAAGCTAGAACTCCTAGGTTTAAGGGTTAACTACTAGGTTTTAACTGAAGAGAAGAGAGACAAGATGACGAAGTTAAACAAGACAGTTTCTATTGATTTTAAACTTATACAATATACAGAGACTCAATGCATATATATATGCACAACTAAATTGAGGGTTAAGATACTATCTTTCCCAAATAAACACAATTTCCTAATATACAGGGATTTCCAAATATACAGGACTTCCATGTATGACATGGAGTCACGTTGTGTTAACAAGGCGTGAACCCTTTGAGCAATCTTGTATGTCTCGTATTTCTCGTCAAATCTAGCGCGTGTGTTGTTCCTATTAGTTTCTCTCAACTCCCGAAGCATTTCTACCTCTGCCTTCACGAGTAACACCCGCGCCAACTTATCCTGTTTATTAAAGGGAGTGACTAGCGTATGCACAAATTCCATGGTGAAAACATATCCATGAAGACGGCGCGCCATTTGCAAAAAAAAGAGGAGGCAAGCACTGAAGGAGTGAGAATAAAGGATTCGGAGAGGAAATAACAAGAAAAAATCACGAGCCACTTATTTATAGCTGAATCTGAGTAATAAGTGGAAAAGTAACAGCACGCATTCAGTAATGCATGCAACGATACGCAACCACCCCAATAAATACATGACAAAGTCCTAAAGCAATGTGATCTAAGGAAGAAATAACCATCATAAACGAGTTTCTTCTACACCTATATTTTACTGACCCGTTGATAAGGCCACCGTTGTTTGGACCATTAAAGCGCTAAGAGGCGCCTAGATGAGAAGGAAATGGCAATCCAAAGGCCCTCTTCGGGATTTGAAACCAGAGAACAAGAAAAGGAATGATTAAGACGAAACACAAGATGATTATCGGGTTATTTAATGATTAACCCAATAGTCAGGGAACTAATGTTGATACATGAAAATAGTTACTCCTTAGTAGGGCTAGGGAGTCCTCAAAGGAGAGGATAAGCCCATTAGGAGAATAGATACTTGGGGCTGGACTAAGGCCCATGTCCAATAGGGTATGTCTAGGACAATGAAGGGATTAATGGGAATTTAGGGGTTATGTCAGGAGAAATGACATTATTAGTAAATAAAATGACCCTAATGACATGTGGCATATTGTCATGAGAAGGGGAATTTTGGTAAAAAACTATAAAAGGAGGAATATAATATAATGGACAGGAAGTCCTCTGTTACTATCATAGGAAAAGGGGTAGTCATTGTCGTGGCTAGGTTGTACAGAACATATATCATCTTTACCTCTCAACCATTACAAAACGAGAAAATCTTTTTGCCCAGCGATAAAGATTTTTCCAAACAGCGTATATCTCTCTCAAACAATCAAATCTCTATTGCTCGGTAGAAATTATCTGGCGTATGCTTAAGTGCCAAATATCATACTTGGACACTTATACTTGCCATTTCCCATACCCATAATGGGTGCAAAAGTGGCAAACTATAAACTTTGCCATACCCATAGGAATAGGCCTTAATTGCCTCCATATTACAACAACACCACTAGCCTTAGACGTACCAAGTGCTAGGCCTAATAAAATGGAATGTTTAAAGTTACTTGGCAGTGGGCTGAAATTAGGCCTATATTTAAGCACCCATTTAATTGTGAGTCACTGTGCTCAAAAGACAGAGTCCATAGTCCATAGGCTCACTGCTCAGACAGAGTCCATAGTCCACAGGCTCACACTACAGCAAGCGGACACAGTCCCTCAATCTGGGATGTGGTTTTTTACGCAGGGAAACTCGTCATGGGCATCCAGTGCATATTGCATGCATGCTCAGGGAAAAGCTAACACATCTTTATAGGATTTGGTTTCCGTAGGGATATGAATATTACTTAATTGTCGGAGAAAGTAAAAAGAAATTTCACTCAGATTGTGGATCTGATTCCCCAGCTCTTGATGAATGAGCCAGAGACGAGAGGCCTATAAGATCCCGATTTCATGTCCAACTCACTCTCGTCTAGCATGGGTTGGGGATGGGTATCGCATATACAAAATAAAAAGAGAGATAGGACAAAAGAATGAGATCCTTGTTAAAGTGTTGCATGGACTAGAACCCCAAATTAAGGAACCTGTTGTAAATTGGAAAGTTAAGAAATACTTTTTCCTACGTGCAAAGCAAATACTAGTCTAAGTGCTGCACTAAGATTATTAGGCGCGTAATTTCTTATGGAACCTTTGTTTCCATTTCCATCATTGCATTTATCATCAATTTCAAAAACACATTTTGTGGACCAATTTTCCTACACAAAATTCGTTAAAAAGATCAAAGTCAACAATTCCTGGACGAAAAGAACATTCAGATTTTGATACTGTTTAAATTGACAAAAATATAAAAATAGCCAGGATGTAAACAGTTCCATCCTACCCATTTTTAAATATTTGTTCTTATTTTTAATTTACATCAAGATGCATCCAGTTTCATCCTTGCTAATTTTTAAGTTTAAGTCAGGATGAATCCGGTTTCATCCTTGTTAATTTTTTGATGTTCATTTCACTCATAATAATTTTTACTCGTCCATTTAATCCATGTTTTTAAAAATATTTGGACAAATAACCCGCTTTTCTTATAATTTGCAAAGGAAGGAAACGACGTCTCCAACAAGGAACAACCAGATTTAATTGGATTATGGTCAATATATAGGGAAAAGAATGTCAAATCTAAGTGAACGTTAACAACTAAAACGATTAATGCCTCGAAAGAAAAGAAGAAAAAAAACGATTAAGAACGAGTTCTACTTTCTGTCCAGCGACTTATTCAGCAGCTTCAAATGAACATGCAGCATCATTTATTATCAGTAGGGTTCCAGCATCGTAAAGCACAATTGACTTTAAAAAACCGCATTTCTTATTTTAGCCCTTTACTAATTAAGCCAGTTTTACCAATAAAGTCGCCCAGTTAAATATCCATGGACTATGATGCCACACAAGTTAAACAAATCAATTATACTATCATCAAATTCTAATCACAGATTGTGGCCCAATCACCAATCTGTCTAACATTTAAAGAGTGGTTTAGGTCTTCTTTCCTTTTTCTTTATTTTGATGTTTTGCATGTTTTTCTAAAAATATTAAGATAAATCGTCATCATCTACCTAACCCACAATTATTTGGTGATAAGATGTGGATTTAATCATAGTACTTGACAAGATATTAATAGTTTTCTTTTCCTTTTTTTTTTGACAAGATATTAATAGTTGATTAAGAATTACCGTGCTATATAAAATGTAAAAGTCTATAGCTTGGACAACTAACATAATCCGGACGATTAATCCAAACTTTTGATCATTTCTATCTTTACCCAACTACCAATCCCAATGCTAGAATCATTCCCCTCTTCAACGTTAAGATTGTGACACCTATTGTCCAAATTTTGGACTCGCCCCTGTTGGACTAGCTGTATCAAGGTCGATATAAAATTGTTAAATTTGTTGTTGAACAAATAATTGAGATGATGATGATATGGGCTACTATTTGTTGGAATATTTTCAACGCCGCTAACCAAAGGGGGGTCCTGGGGGGCATCGCCCCCCAGGCTGTGGTCGACCTGACAGGTCAGGTCGTGGGGGTCCAGGGGAGACCGCCCCTGGTGGGGGTTTCAAGGGGGCAACGCCCCGGGAAGAATTTTTTGAACTGAAGGTTTTATTTGGCCGATAAAAGCCTGTTCGAAAATTTCGAATCCAAAAGACACCATTGATGTCTGTTGATGAAGGAACCTGACGTTTCGTGAATAGAAACCTGTTGGCGAATAAAAACCTATTCCCAACAGGTGCAAAACCCTTTATAAATAGCTTCTCCCAGTTTCGTTTAAAATATAAGAAAAATCAATCTGTTTTCTCTGTTTCAAAAAGCATCATCAGAAATCAGAAATCTCTTTGTGTGTTCTTGATTGAATCAAGGGGTACAAACCTTGAATTCAGTTTTCGTTGCAGGGCTTTCATTGTATCCTGAAGGCAATATTTCGCATACCTGTTGTAATCGCCAATTGTTATTGGGAGGGTAGAAATATTTGTCTAAAAAAAATTTATACAAGCCTTGAAAGTTTTGGAGTGCAACACTTTCTTCTCTGTGTCATTCATCCTTTGTGAAACCCTTTTTTTTTCCAACACTATTATCATTGTCGTCATCATCATATCCAACCATTGCAAACTTGACAAGGATAAGCAAATAAGCAATTGAGTTGTTGCAAACTTGACAAGGATAAGCAAATAAGCAATTGAGTTGTTGCAAACTTGCACGTATCGGCAGCCATTTCTCTATTCATAGTTTTATTCACACTATTGATGATTTTCACCATTCACAAAAAATGGAATCTTTGAGTACTACCCATATCTAAAGGTACCGTTTGCTTCATAATGTGTGTCACTGCTTCATAATGATTTTATTCTAGAGAAAGAGAGAACGGAAAGGAAAATGAAGGAAGGTGTATGCATGGAGGAGGAGAAGATAAATATGTGTTTGTCTATATTCATTCATAAATAAGGCAATGTGATTCACTACTATATGTCCCCTGCTTAACCTACTCGGTGTACAGTCAGTGAATTGAATACCGAAAAACATCAATCGATATTTTGGATATTCTTAAAGATGAATTTGCATTTTCACACAGTCCATCTGATAAAAACAGGCCGAACGCCGTGCTGATCTAGAGGCCATTGGGTAGCTAAAGAATCTTCTAGGCAGTAGCTAGCTAGTTATAACTGATAGAAACATGGACATCTTCTACTTAGCTTAAGGTTTCTTACTATTTGTTGCTTTCCAGTTCTATGTTTCTCTCACAGAGGGTGGCATGAGAAGTTATGTTCTTAAATCGCCAATGTAGACTGCTGCCACGTAATCGAACACCCGGTCGGTGTTTTGTTTTGTTAATGGCGACGAATGGTAGGTGGGATCCACAGGAATCGAGAGCGTCGGAAGAATAGACAAACATTTCGACGATTTCTGACTAAGGATTCGATTCATGCACTTGCACGTGGGAGAAGAAGAAGAAAAACAAAGATGAATCTTCAACAACACCACCACCACAATTCTCATTCAAGAGGGAAGAAACGGTGCAATTAATTCTCACTATATGTACTCTGTTGTCTTTTAACTCCTTAATGCCCAAAACAAAATCTTTGATAGGCAATATTTTTTTATATTTTGTGTCGAGGTAAGTTTCAAGAAAAATGTCTATGTTTGTTTTGTGGGATGGAACATATAGTCCTTTCACCTCTCCATTATTAACTTCTTCCATATTTGGATTCTCTCTTTATAATGCATTTTGATCTTCCGGATATGTTTGTTACCTTACCGACTCTTGATCTAGAAACAAAAATCCTAAGTTCCGATCCAAGTTGAACTGTATCTCAACTCAGATTATTTATCTTTCACAGTCGCCAACTTTAAAACGTTTAAATAGTTTCACTGACTACTTTATACGAAATACCAACTTGGGGATTCACGAACCTTAACATGCTGGGTCTGAACGACAATTTTGAGCCAATAATATAATCATTGATTTTCGTGTGGACAATTGCAGACAGTATGTCCATTGTGGACATGAGAAGATGCGGAGAAAGAGGTTGATTTTCACAGATTGGGAATCATTTACATACATGTTTAATTGAGTCTCACGAGAATCGCTTGATTTTCTGAAATATTATCCTCAGGCCATTAAACAAAACTGAAGTGAGCAACGTAGAAAGAACACGTAAGGTTGATTCTACGCCAGCGCGCCGTTCTCATTCGCGACACTGAAGATCAGAATATGTATTTTACTGACTACTGGTTTCCTACATTTGGACAAAGAATCAGATAAATCAATTTTGAGCTTATAACTGGAAAATAATTTAAGATGTATCCGCATCCTGTGCCGGGTTTGGAATCAATGTAACTACCCTATTCCTCGTCTATTCGGCGCATCAATAGACATACCTAGCTCCTAAACTCTAATCTAGTCTACTTGGTCAAATTAGTAGGTACATGTTTTTCGGAATATACTCCCTGCACGTATGGTTTTCTCGTGGTTATCTATCAATCAGTATCACGTACTTGGCCGACTAGGACAGAAAAATTTAGATCTTTAAATGTTGCACAATATTTTGCAGCAAGTCCTTTTAAGAATTTTGTTAGGTATTACGGGTGTAATAGGACATGCACAATGCCCGGATTATTACATTTGGCTCTTCCAAGCAGAGTACATTAGTTCTTGTGTATTAATATGAAGGATTTACATAAAAAAACGTTGCATATTCTTTAACACTATTTCTCTTTCCGGATATATTTCGAATTCCAATTAATGGCGAGATAGTTTTGCTGAATGGTTGAGCAGAGAGAAAATCAACTTTTCACTGTTTGGTTTAGCATAGACTGATTTATCTTTTGATCCGACGGCTGAGATATTGCGCTGTTCCATTCGGCGAACACGGAAAATAGTTCTGTGCATCTAGATACTAGATTAAAATTGCCATAGGACTTAGGTAGCTATCTTAGCTGACCTGGACTTCCAATCTAGATGCTAGATTGGAAGACCATATGACTTCGTCCAAGGACACTGGATATCCATTCCACTACACTTAGACTGGATGCCGACCGTGGAGCCAAAGCATCCTCGGTGAATTGCATGCATCGTTCATTTTTCATTTCTTTTATCCAGGTTAAACACTTAACGGTGGTCCTGATTTTGGACCTTCTTAGAAGATAATGAATAGAAATGCGTCATCCACTCTTTTCGTCTTTGGTCTTTTACGTACATAGCACAGTACATGAATAGACAAAACCATTAATGATTTGTGATTTCTATCAGTTTTCATATCTTTTTATTTCGTTTATTCATATTGATGCGTAGTTGATAGCTGTACGTGGAAGTAGTAGGGCTTATAAACGTGCTGTATAAATCCTCTCGGAAAAGACAAGCGAAAGGCCAATATAGGTTGAGACATTCTTTCCCATCGACGTTATTTAGACATGAGTCTGTGTGTATGGTCGCGCATGATCACACAAAAGAATGCAATCTACAGCGATTCTACTGTTTGTTTTATTCTGTTTTGTTTTCCTATTTTACATATTTTTTTTTTCTTTTTGAGAAAATACATTTCTTTTGTTTGTACAGGCTTTGCAATTTAGAATCCGAAGCGCATCTGATTGCTCTAGGCTGATCGGCAGAGGTTTCTAAACCCCACTTGCTGGCAGCTCTACCTAACCAGTTTTAATGACTTTGTCAGCAACCTGAGACTTTCTATGTACAATTATGTTTCGAGTCTAATTACCAATGACATAACCAGCAAAGAAACTTGATCACTTCTGCGATCTAGCACTGATGATTATCCAAATTTTGATACTTATCAATTAAAAACCTTATCATCTAATCATAATTCTGTTATGCAACTTTTTGTCAACATAGTTTAGTCATTACTCATTAGTGGCTTACCTAACTAATGATCTCTAAAATGGGTACAACATGAAACACTAATGAATGCGGCCCTAAGAGCAACTGCAGTGGTGCGAGTATAACCAAAGATCAAAGACTAAAAGAAAAGACCAAATTTGGGTTTAGTCCGTCGTGTGGCGTAACGGGGAAGAATAAATTTGGTCGCGCGTTGATATAAAGTTCGTTTAATCGTCAAGCATTGATAAAGATTACGCCTGGAATCAGGCGTTGGTAAAGATAACGCCTGAAATGGGACGTTTATAAAGATTACGCCCGAATGTTGGGCGTTTATATAGTTAATTAGGGAGGTGTCATGTTTTAGTGGGTTAATAACACCAGATGTTAAAAGGGTAAGTTAGCTGGGTTGAATGATAAAGCATTAGCAAGTTGTTAACTTTACCAACGCTTGGAATTTGAGCGCACACTATATCAACGCCCCATTCAGGCGTTAACTTTATCCCCGCCTGGAAGTCAGGCGTTAACTATACGAACGCGCGATGAATGACAAAGATTATATCAACGCCCGTTGTGTAAGCGGAGATTATATCAACGCCCGACTATATTCGGATTTGGTCTTGGTCGGCGACCAAATTTAGTCTGGGTTTTAGTCTTTGATCAAAATTTGATCGATAGTCCGTCCCACTACGTATGTCCTCTGAATCAAATATTTGGGTTTAGTCGTCCACAGTGGACGCTCTAACCATGAGTTATTTGAGCTGATTTTAGTTTTTGATAATCTTTTTGCATTGAACTGGTAAGCTCAAAAAGAGATTCTAGAACAAAACAAAAAATATTAAGAGTTCAGCATTGTAATACTCATACTTTTTAAGCATGCCTGCATAACAAAATGCTTAGATAGCTTTATCGAATTTCCATTAGAGTTATGTTGCATATCGTATTAGCAAAAGATTCTCATTAGCTTTTTTTTGTTTAAAAACGAAAAACAATAAAGGTGATTCGTAATTTATCAGCTCTAAAGCTTCATCAAAAGAAAGATTTTAAAAAGCAAATTCCCGACAATTTGAGATGATTGGAAAACTAAAATACTAAAAAGGAAAGAAAGTAAAAAACCAATTATATATAAATAAAAGAATGAAGAAACAAAATTAGACACTATGTTATTTGGCTTATTGATAAGCCGGCCTTGCTTGGCTCTTGCATGCTACTAAGTTACCGTGTTCTTTTTTATTTTTTGGAAGAATTTATGTGTTTTTTGGATTAAGGCAAGGCATGGATAGGTACCTCGGAGTAAAACGCTAAAAATCTTATGATGCAATTGTTTTGGTTCAGATCTCACCACTGCGAAATCCATGGAACCCTTATTCACATTCCTTTTTCTCGGTTACATTCAGTAAGTAATAGCACGTTTTCATAACTGGGAACCGGATATCATTGGTATGCTGACATCGTCAAAACAGTATGATTATATCCTTACCAAGGGGTGATAAGGCTATCCCACTGAGGAGTACAACCAGGACAAAGACCTCAACATGAGTATATCATGTACAGCTTCGGTGTCCGAGATACCTCGTCACAGATTGCCAACAAACACGTAATCTAGAGACCAGAAAACATAAGAAAAGTCTGTAATTCTTATTATTAAGAGGAAAACAAAGATGGCTATATATAGCCCTACAAGAACTAGAAAGTAGGATCATAACAACCATGACTCGGTAGTGGTGATAATGGTACTACTTCTGCCGGTTTTGATAATTTTGTTTGTGTGGATGAGAAACGAGTCTAAACCGTAAACAATGCACTGCAAGGGAGTACTTTTGATTTGAGAGATCAATCTGTACAATCCTGGCTTGAACCAAGAAATGGTCTTTCCATGCTTGCTTCTGTCACAAAGTGAAAGAGAAGGGTTGGTCTTAGGGAGGGAAGCGAAGAAAGTGTTGAGACCAGAATCGTTGATTTTGAAGGTATGGTTGTTTACGACTTGTATCAGAAAGTAGAACTGGCTAGCAAAATGGAAAGCTATCAGGTGATTTCTGGATACTGTGTTGTTCTCTGACCAAAACTTGTTGTCTGGTGGAAAATAGGTGAGACCTATTTATACAAGTCGCAATAAAACGTACCCTGGTCTCGTAGGAAGTGGAAACGATTGAGTGGTGGAAGAAGGGAGTAACGGGTAACGCCTGGAATTTACGTTTCCATAATAAAGAATACGTTTACACCATTACTTCTTGCCATTATTAACCGCCCCGCTTTATGACACTTTACAGTAACGGGAGTATTGCACCCCGCACGCTGTAAACCGTCAGACCAATATCCTGATGAGCATCCCCCAGTTTGTGACATGTTTGATGTCTCAAGTGTTTTCGTGGAAAACATGTAGCACTTTGCTATGTGCGGCAAATTAAAATTGAGAGGCTTGCCGCAGGAAAATAACATGTAATGCTATTGGCTGGTCGCCTGAAACTTTCCACAAGCTTGCCAGCTCGGTGGCGAACTTGGATGGCTGAGATCGTATCTCATGAGGAAGGGTAGCCGTTGATTATGGCTACCTTCTGTCGGCGCCTGATAATGGCGTAGTCGCTCCTTTAACGCGCGCCAGTGGCATTGCGACATGGATGGCACGACTTGTGCATGCCAGCGGCACGGTGGCGTAAGTAGCGCCTGGCGTAGCCATGACCACTGGATTTAGGCGGCTGGTCACCTAAAAGTTGCCACGAGTCTGTCAGTTCAGTGGCAAACTTGGATGGCTGATATTGCATCTCAGGAGGAAGGGCAGCCGTTGATTATGCCTACCTTCTGTCGGCGCCCGACAACTTTGTCTAAATTAGGGTTTGGCATGCCGAAACCCTAATTAGCGACCCTTACTAAAATCGTTGTGGAATTCTCATACGAACTCGGATTTTGACGGTCCGCCCCTCCATTCTGATCGGAAAAGAATTTCCTATCTCCATCGTGGGAACTTTTAGGGTTTTAGTTCGTTAAGAGGTGAAAACAGTCCGACAGTAAAACTCAGGAAGATTTCATGAGGGATGTTGCGGGCCCGAGGTGGCATAGTTTTGTGCCACGATTAGGAATTAGGGTTTAATCCACCGACACTAGAGCATGGACGCGCTTAGGGTTCAGGATAGCAAAATTGAAGTCCGTTGTGAAGCTGGTCACGCACGGAGAGTGGGATGGAAAGTTTTGGCATGCTATCGTGGTAAATGGCGCGTTTGGCATGTGCGCTTGGCATGCGCGTCTGGCATGTTTTGGCATGCGCGTCTGGCATGTTTGGGCATGCGCGTTTGGCATGTTTTGGCATGCGCGTCTGGCATGTTTTGGCATGCGCATCTGGCATGTTTTGGCATGCGCGTTTGGCATGTGCTCCTTGTATGCGCGTCTGGCATGTTTTGGCATGCGCGTTTGGCATGTGCGCCTTGTATGCGCGTCTGGCATGCGTGTTTGGCATTGCACCTGGTATGCGCGTCTGTCATGTTTTGGCATGCGCGTTTGGCATGTGCGCCTTGTATGCGCGTCTGGCATGTTTTGGCATGCACGTTTTCGAAAGCCAGTTGGCTTTGCGACCATCTTGCGTGGTTTCCTCCTTTTCAACACTGTGGCGAGTTAGGAGCAATCTGATTTGTTAATATAAGAGGGTCGGCCAAGCATGGGCGTGGATACATTTCTGGTATGAGTGTGGCGGTTTTAGAGCGACCTGATTGGTCGATTGGAAGTGGGGCCAGCAAGCTAGGGCGTGGCCACACTTCCAGTGCGCTGTGGAGGATTTAACTGCCTAGTTTGGCTAAGCATAGTTTCGACCGATGGGGTCTAGTGTACTGCGCGGGGCGTGAAACCCTAATTTCTGCAAATTAGTCGGGTTTATGAGTATTTTATGAGTTATCACAATAATAGGCTGGATTTTGTATGCTGCCACAAAAATCCTTATCTGCAGAATGCAGTGTGCTTTCCATCTGAGCATTTCGTGCGATGACCTTAACTTTGGTATTTGGAGGCTCATGCTACTCCGCTATGAGTGAACATAAATCCGTCATGCCATGCCGATATCAAGGGTTCTGCCGGGAAACATAGCGCAAGAAAGTACTTAGTGAGTCTTGTATTGGCGAGGTGCCAAAATTTACAGAGTGTTTGGGGATGGTTGCTACATTCTCCAGTCTGGATTAATTTCATGTAAATATATTGAATGACTCAATAAATATGTCGGTGGAGAGGTTAGCACTCACGCCACCATTTCCTTGCAGAGTGACGTCACATCAGATGCAAGGTTTTATGATTTTAACCCTAAGCTAAAAACCACCATCAATATTAAGTCCCCTGCTTAGCACGTAACAGTGGCATTGTTGCGGGGTAAGTATGAGATGGTGACAGATGAGAGTAAAATCGAAAGAGCAAAACGTGAAGAGATTGTCGAGGAAATTCAACTAACCTTTGGTGGAAGGCATGAGGAATCTGTGATCCTTGTGTTGTCAGATTTGCATAAATTCGGCTTGGCCATAGGGTGTTGGCGTCAGCGCTGTAACTTTGGCTACTGATCGGCAGCGGTGGCAGTGCGACTTGGTCCACGGAACGAGCGATGTCCGGCTACAGAAAGGTGGATGGCGCTGCTTTGGTTGACTAGGTCAATGGCGTTGCTGGCTATGGAAAGGTGAATATCGCTGGCTATGGACCGGCGAAGATGAGTATTGAGGATTTTACACGTCTCCACATTAAGAGAAAGGATGTGTTGAGGCAGCATGCCTGGAAACACAATAGTGGTGTTGAGGAATTTGCACGTCTCAACACCAAGAGGAAAGTGTGTTGAGGCAGCATGCCTGGAAACACAGTAGTGAGTGTTGAGGAATTTATACGTCTCAACACTAAGAGGAAAACGTGTTGAGGAAGCATGCCTAGCAACACAGTAGTGGTGTTGAGGAATTTGCATGTCTCAACACTAAGAGGAAAATGTGTTGAGGAAGCATGCCTAGTAACATAATAGTGGTGTTGAGGAATTTGCACGTCTCAACACCAAGAGGAAGAATGTGTTGAGGAAGCATGCCTAGCAACACAGTAGTGGTGTTGAGGAATTTTCACGTCTCAACACCAAGAGGAGGAATGTGTTGAGGAAGTATGCCTAGCAACACGGTAGTTGTGTTGAGGAATTTGCACGTCTTAACACCAAGAGTAAGAATGTGTTGAGGAAGCATGCCTAGCAACACAGTAGTGGTGTTGAGGAATTTGCACGTCTCAACACCAAGAGGAAGAATGTGTTTAGGCAATTTGCCTGGAAACACAGTAGTGAGTGTTGAGGAATTTTCACGTCTCAACACCAAGAGGATGACGTGTTGAGGAAGTATGCCTAGCAACACAGTGGTGAATGTTGGGGAATTTGCACGTATCAACACTAAGAGAAAGGACGTGTTGAGGCCGTATGCCTGGAAACATAGTGGTGAGTGTTGAGGAATTTGTACGTCTCAACACTAAGAGAAAAGGATGTGTTGATGCCCGACAACACAGTGGTGAATGTTGAGGAATTTGCACGTCTCAACACTAAGAGAAAAGGATGTGCTGATGCCCGGCAACACAGTAGTGAGTGTTGAGGAATTTGCACGTCTCAACACTAAGAGATAAGGATGTGTTGATGCCCGGCAACACAGTGGTGAGTATTGAGGAATTTGCACGTCTCAACACTAAAAGATAAGGATGTGTTGATGCCCGACAACACAGTGGTGGGTGTTAAGGAATTTGTACATATAAACACTAAGAGAAAAGGATGTGTTGATTCCTGGAAACACAGTGGTGAGTGTTGAGGAATTTGTACATCTCAACACTAAGAGAAAAGGATGTGTTGATGCCCGACAACACAGTGGTGACTGTTGAGGAATTTGCACGTCTCAACACTAAGAGATAAGGATGTGTTGATGCCCGAGAACACAGTGGTGAGTGTTGAGTAATTTGCACGTCTCAACACTAAGAGGAGAACGTGTTGAGACAGTATGCCTGACAACACAATAGTGGTGTTGAGGAAATTGCACGTCTCAACATTAAGATATTTAAAATTTATTGAATATGCATAATAGATATAAAACATTTAGTTTAAGGATAGTTACTTAGCTCTGTTTCCGCTAGGCAAGTCCTTCGCACATGATTGGGCTTTGGGTATTTCAGGCTCCCTCATGAGTGAGCAGCATCAGGCGTTAGTGATGACATCAGGATTATGACTGGTTGATAGACGGAAAAAAGTCCCCAGGTCTTTGATGGGATGAAACAAAAGGGGGACACAACTATGAACCTTGGCTGGCTGCGATCACGATCCTTGACATGGAGGAGTGTGGTGGCTACGGGCACGAACCTTGGAGGGAAAGAGTGTTAGTACCGGGGATGATTTCAGCGCCGACGTTCTCAGGTTTTGTTGTTGATCCTGACCTAAGTTCTACCATCTTGAGATCGGGGTTGAAAGATGAAATCGGGAATTGAGAAATTGATATTGTAACCGAGAGATTAATCTCCCACTGTGGTCGCTAATTGTTTCTGGGTGAAAACTGCTTCTGCCGGTTTTGGTAATTTTGTGTCTGTGGATGAGAAACGAGTCTAAACCCTAAACAATGCCCTGCACGGGATTACTTTTGATTCGAGAGATCAATCTGTACAATCTTGGCCGAAACCAAGAAATGGTCGTTCCAGGCTTGCTTCGGTCACAAAGTGAAGGAGAATGGTTGGTCTTAGGGAGGGAAGCGAAGAAAGTGTTGAGATCTAAATCGTTGATTTTGAAGGTGTGGTTGTTTACGACTTTTATCAGAAAGTAGAACTGGCTAGCAGAATGGAAATCTATTAGGTGATTTCTGGATACTGTGTTGTTATTTGACCAAAACTTGTTGTTTGGTGGAAAATAGGTGAGACCTATTTATACAAGTCACAATAAAACGTACCCTGGTCTCGTAGGAAGTGGGAACGATTGAGTGGTGGAAGAAGGGAGTAATGGGTAACGCCTGGAATTTACTTTTCCATAATGAAGAATACGTTTACACCATTACTTCTTGCCATTACTAACATCCCCGCTTTATGGCACTTTCCTGTAACAGGCGTATTGCACTCTCACGTTGTAAACCGCCAGACCAATACCCTGATGAGCATCCCCCGGTTTTTGACATGTTTGATGTCTCGAGTGTTTTCATGGAAAACATGTAGCACTTTGCTATGTGCGTCAAATTAAAATTGAGAGGCTTGCCGCAGGAAAATAGCATGTGATGCTATTGGTTGGTCGCCTGAAACTTGCCACAAGCTTGCCATCTCGGTGGCGAACTTGGATGGCTGAGATCGTATCTCATGAGGAAGGGTAGCCGTTGATTATGGCTACCTTCTGTCGGCGCCTGATAATGGCGTAGTAGCGCCTTTAACGCTCACCAGTGGCATTGCGACATGGCTAGCACGACTTGTGCATTGCCAGTGGCACGGTGGCGTAAGTGGCGCCTGGTGTAGCCATGGCCACTGGATTTAAGCGGCCGGTCGCCTAAAAGTTGCCACGAGTCTGTCAGTTCGGTGGAAAACTTGGATGGCTGAGATTGCATCTCAGGAGGAAAGGCAGCCGTTGATTATGGCTACCTTCTGTCTGCGCCCGACAACTTTGTCTAAATTAGGGTTTGGCATGCCGAAACCCTAATTAGCGCCCCTTACTAACTTTGTTGTAGAATTCTCATACGAACTCGGATATTGACGGTCCGCCCCTCCATTCTGATCGGGAAAGAATTTCCTATCTTCCCCCGCGGGAATTTTTAGGGTTTGAGTTCGTTTAGGAGGTGAAAAAAGTCTGACAGTAAACTCAGGAAGATTTCATGAGGGAGGTTGCGGGCCCGAGGTGGCATAGTTTTGTGCCACGATTAGGAATTAAGGTTTAATCCACCGCCAGTAGAGCATGGCCGCGCCTAGGGTTCAGGCTAGCCAAATTGAAGTCCGTTGTGAAGTTGGTCACGCACGGAGAGTGGGATGGCAAGTTTTGGCATGCTGTCGCGGTAAGTGGCGTGTTTGGCATGTGCGCTTGGCATGCACATTTTTGGCATGTTTGGCATGCGCGTCTGGCATGTTTTGGCATGCGCGTTTGGTATGTGCGCCTTGTATGCGCGTCTGGCATGTTTTGGCATGTGCGTTTGGCATGTGTGTCTTGTATGCGCGTCAGGCATGTTTTGGGATGCGTGTTTGGCATGTGCACATGGTATGCGTGTCTGGCATGTTTTGGCATGCGCGTTTGGCATGTGCGCCTTGTATGCGCGTCTGGCATGTTTTGGCATGTGCGTCTGGCATGTGTGCCTTGTATGCGCGTCTTGCATGTGCGCCTTGTCTGCGCGTCTGGTATGTTTTGGCATGTGTGTTTTTGGAAGCCAGTTGGCTTTGTGACCATCTTGCGTGGTTTCCTCATTTTCAACACTGTGGCGAGTTAGGAGCAATTTGATTGGTTAATATAAGAGGGCTGGCCAAGCATGGGTGTGGCTACATTTCTGGTGTGATTGTGGCGGTTTTAGAGCGACCTGATTGGTCGATGGGAAGTAGGTCCGACAAGCTAGGGCGTGGCCACACTTCCAGTGCGTTGTAGCATAGTTCGACCAACGGGGTCTAGTGTACTGCGCGGGGCGCGAAACCCTAATTTCTGCAAATTAGTCGGGTTTATGAGTTTTTGATGAGTTATCACAATTATTGGCTGGATTTTGTTTGCTGTCACAAAAATCCTTATCTACAGAATGCAGTGTGCTTTCCGTCTGAGCATTTCGTGCGATGGCCTTAACTTTGGTATTTGGAGGTTCATGCTACTCCGCTGCGAGTGAAAATAAATCCATCATGCCATACCGATATTAAGGGTTCTTCCAGGGAACATAGCACAGGAAAGTACTCAGTGAGTCTTGTATTGGCGAGGTGCCGAAATTTACCGAGTGTTTGGGGATGGTTGTTACATTCGCCAGTTTTGATAAATTTCATGTAAATATATTGAATGGCTCAATAAATATGTCGGTGGAGAGGTTAGCACTCACCGCACCATTTCCTTGCAGAGTGACGTCACATCAGATGCAAGGTTTTACGATTTTAACCCTAAGCTAAAAACCACCATCAACACCTAACATAAAGAATAAATCAACCAACTACCCTGACAAATAGGGTTTATTACTTCCAAAGACTCGACTACTCAATAACTTCAACATTTTCTCCCTTAAACTGAAACCTGGAATTCAATTTAGCACAAATTCTGAATGCATTCCCATCAGACCTCTAAGCCTTACAAAGACATTCAACTTCAGTGGCTTCGTCATTATATCTGCAATTTGATCTTGACTGGGACAATTGACTAGCTTGATAACTCCATTATTTGTGAGATCACGAAGAAAATGAAATCTGACATCTATATGCTTGCAGCGACCATGTAGAACTGGATTTTTCGACAAAGCAATGGTTGAACTGTTATCACAAGAGAATAATTATATGCTCACCACTTTGTGCTTGATTCAAATACTCCAAAATCCTTCGTAACCAGACTGCTTGTGTTGCAGTTGAAGCAGCTGCAACAAATTCTGCTTCAGTTGTTGACAGTGTAACTATGGCCTGCTTCTTTGATAACCAAAACACAACACCAGAACTCATTAAAAAAACATAACCTGGTGTGATCTTGCGGTCATCTACATCACTTGCATAATCGATGTCTGTTTAACTCTCCAGCTTCTCATATCCTCCCTTTCTGTAGAGAATCCCAAAATCAAGTGTTCCTTTCAAATAACGTAACACCCTTTTTGCTGCATTGTAGTGAAGTTCTGTAAGGCAGTTCATGAATATGCTCAAGCGTCTTACCATGAACATGATGTCAGGCCTTGTTGTTGTTAAGTATATGAGACTCCCAATCAGTTGTTTGTATTGACAGTTATCCACCCTTAATCCATTCTCATCCTTGTTGAGTTGAGAACCTGGAACAATTGGGTTACGGACTGAATTACAACCAGTCATACCAAACTTCTCTAGTATTTATTCAGTATACTTCTTTTGACAGATGAAATACCCATCAGTTTTCTGCATCACTTACATACTAAGAAAGTAAATCATTCTTCCAAGGTATGTCATGTCAAACTCTTGCATCATAGAGTTCTTAAACTCATCAAACAGTTTCTCATCATTGCCAGTGAATATAAGATCATCAACATAAATATATATAATGAGAATTTTACCTACCTCTCCCACTTTGATAAAGAGTGTGTGTTCATAAGGGCACCTCATAAATTCTTCTTTAGCAAAGTAAGACTCTAAGTGACTATACCAATCTCGTGGAGCTTGTTTTAATCCATATAGAGGCTTCTTCAACTTGTATACCTTATCTTCTGCTCCTTGTATTTTGTAACCAGGTGGCTGAGCAACAAACATTTATTCACTGAGTTCTCCATGAAGGAAGGCAGACTTGACATCAAGTTGGTATATACTCCATTCCTTTTGAGCAGCAAGAGAGATAACCAATCGAACTGTCTCCAATCGAGCTACTGGTGCAAATACCTCAGTATAATCTACAACATGCTCTTGAGTGTATCCCTTTGCCACCAATCGAGCTTTAAGCTTTTCAACCTCACCATGTTCATTGAGTTTTGTATTATAAACCCATTTCACCCCTACCTTATTTGTACCATCAGGTAGATTAATTAATTCCCAAGTATTATTCTTCTCAATCTCTGCAATTTCAGCATCCAATGATGTCCTCCATGATGCGCTTCTCACAACATCTTCAAAGTAAACAGGATCTGTTGAGGTGGCCATCATTGCAAAGAATGATGCATCTTCTTCTTCCTCTGATAGCCCCTCTCCACTTGTGTAGTCTTTCATCCATGCATGTTGTCTTCTTTCTCATCTTTGAGCAATTGGGGATGGAGAACTGTCACTGGAGATTGAAACATTACTGCTTGAGATGGTTTCAGGTGTAGTATCAGCAGGTTGATCTACTACGGCAACAGATTGATCAAGGACATCAATTGTCGCATCTCCATTATCTGAAACAACTGTGTTATCTTCTTCTTCCCATTCTAAATCAACAAGAGTAACTTTCTCAAACTCTTTATCCCATTGTAAGCTACTATCTTCTTCAAATACAATATCTCGACTCACTATTATCCTTTGAGAGATGGGTTCATACAGTCGACAGGCCTTTGATTCTTCACTGACTCCGAGAAGTACATATTTCACACTCTTTTTGTCAAGTTTGGTGCGCCTACTGTCAGGTACATGAACATGTGAGATACAACTGAAAACTCTAGAGTGATGAACTGATGGTTTAACACCACTCCAAGCTTCTTCGGGAGTCTTGTTCTTCACGGCAAGTGTTGGACTTCTATTCAGCACATGAATTTCCCATTTCACAACTTCTTCCCAAAAGTTCTTTGGAATGTGTTTCTCCACAAGCAAGATACGAACCATATTCATGATAGTTCGATTCTTCCTCTCTGCAACTTCGTTTTTCTATGGAGTGTATGCAGTTGTCAACTATCTTTGTATGCAATTGTCGCTGCAAACATTATCAGTGCGAAGAATTTTAATAAACATGCCTTTTTCTTTCTCAACACGACTCTTAAAAAGTTTAAAGTATCAAATGCTTCTGACTTTTGCACAAGAAAGTATATCCATGTCTTTAGACTAAAATCATCAAAGAATATAATGATGTACCTCTTTCCACTGTTGGACATGGGTTTGATAGGCCCGCATATATCAGCATGGATGAGTTGCAGAACTTGAGTTGCTCTCCATGTGGTTTCAGCTAGGAATGGTAATCTGTGTTGCTTGCCAAGTAAACACACTTCACACACCCTTTTCATGGATCCAAGTGAAGGAAATCCATTCACCATTCCCTTTTTTTGAAGTGTTCTCAGCCCCTTGCGATTCAAGGGACCATATCGACGGTGCCACAACTGAGTTGTATCTTCAGTAAAACAGAAACACATCTGCTCCTCTCGTCTCACGTTTGCAAATAGTTTGAAAATACGATTATAGATATTGTAATCTGTGAGATCAAACCCCTCCGTGGATGATATATCTCACACCTTCCTCTTTCAATAACAATTCTCAAGCCCTTATCATCAAGTTGTCCAATGCTCAACAGATTGTTTGTTAAATCTGGAACATAGAACACGCCCGTGACAACCTGAGATATACCATTCACCATCATTATAACACTCAATTTTCCCTTCACCTGCATCTTCTAATTGTAACCCAGCTTCACTGTCTCTCTGAAATTCTCATCCATGGTTGAGAACATCTCTCTTTTTCCACACATATGGTTGCTGCAGCCGGAGTCGAGATACCACATACATACTTCATCATGTTATTTCACTTCTTCATATGTATATGACATCAAGAGCATCTCTTCTCCTGTTTCCTCATAGTGTGCTTTCTCTTCAGGTTTGTTTGGACATTCATACTGAAAGTGTCCAAGTTTGTGACACCCAACATACTCTATTGTAGACTTATCAAAGTTGTGCCTCCCACTTTCTCTGCCTCGTCCTTGAAATCCACCACGTCCTCTTCCTCTTGAAGATTCACCATATGTAACTTTCAAGGCGTGTTCCTCAACATGAGCATTGATGCGTTGTTCATGAACCAGTAGATTGCTTTGAAGCTCATCAATTGAAAGAGTGCTAATATCTTTTGATTCCTCAATTGAACAAACCACATAAGCAAAGTTATGAGTCATCGATCTTAATATTTTATCAACAACATCTTCTTCGCTGAACTTTCCTTTGTGTTGTCGCATCTTGTTGACAATGGTTAGGGTTCGAGAGAATTACCCGTTTATAGATTCTCCTTTCTTCATATGAAGAACCTCAAAGTCCTTCTTGAGAGCCTGTAATTGTGCACGTTGGATGTGATCGGTCCCTTGGTACTTCTTCTTCATTGAATCCCAAATGCTTTTGGATGATCCGGTATCCAAAATGGTTTGCAAGACAGTTCAATCAATATCCTGGAACAAGTAATTCTTCTCCTTGAAATATTTTATCTTTGCATCATTGATTTCCTTCAATTGTGCTTCTGTTGTTTTTCCTCATGTTGCTACAATTGGAATCCATTATTCCACGATACCCCAATATTCTTTTGATCTAAGAAAGTTCTCCATCAACATATACCAATGATCATAAAAACCATCAAACTTTGGAATTGATGGTTGAACAAAGTTGTTCTGTGTTGCCATTCTCTCAATTCCTCATTAAAATCACTCACTGCAAAGTATTTTTACTCAAATCACTCACTAAAAAGTTGCTGCTTCTCACACACAAGAGAAAGACTGTTGTTTTCTCACACACCAGCTCGAGCTGGCTCTCGATACCAAATCTAGAGACCAGAAAGTATAAGAAAAGTTTGTATTTCTTATTATTTAGAGGAAAACAAAGATGGATATATATAACCGTACAAGAACTAGAAAGTAGGATCATAACAACCATGACTCAGTAGTGGTGCTACTGGTAACCTAACAGAAATAATAAATCAACCAACTACACCCTGACAAATAGGGTTTATTACTACTAAAGACTCGACTACTCAAAAACTTCAACACGTAAGGGATTTACTTCGAGCATACAATGCTAGATAAATTTTCTTTATCCCCTATTATACTTCAAGGAATGGACATGATGAAAACACTAACAAAACGTTATTCCGGATCCTCAAACGAACAATACATGATAATCCCAGAACATGCCACTACACCATATTTGCAAATTAGGAACTAAAATTAGTGACGGAGATGTGGTCGTTACCGCCAAAAATTTCAGTTACTAAAATTTTAATAACAGCCTGTAGTCAGTTTACGAATTTAGAGATGATTAGTAATGGCCCATATCATGTTATTATTAACAACTGTTAGGAAAAAATCATGCCAACCGTGCGTGCATGTGTAGGGAACGCTTCTTCCTATCATTCCACCCAAATTTTGTAGATGAAAAGAAACTTCGGAGATTAATCAACCCTTTTATCACTTGGGAAGCATTTTTTCCCCATTCCCAATTTGTACTTAAGCATTTCCAACCACAGATTCAGCCTCTAATCTTCTCTACTCTTTTTACTTTGTTTAGTCTATCCATATCTAGAAACTGCTCTGAAGAAATCTCTGCTCCCATTAATTTTTTGTTAAGTCTATCAATAATTAGGTTACATCTATGTAAGATTAATAGTTAGGTTATATCCCTGTGAAATTGATAATCAGGTTTTGATTTAAATGGCTTTCATTTATTTTGCTGCAGCTAGAAGCACTAATCTGGGATTTTAGGCCATCTTTCTTTTATGTTACTGCAACAACTTTGATAATCATAATAAATCAGGTATTATCCTTTTTTTGCCTTAGTTTTATTCGTTGGGTTTTTTTTTTTATGTCAGTTGGTTGTAACAGAGATTTAGGTTTTCAATTATCTTTGATTTTGACTGGATTTCAGTGAGTATGAAACTAAGAAATTAAGATAATATGTAAACCTAAACCCAAACCAAAACTCAAACTCTCTACAGTTTTTTTTTTCTTATTTAGTTTGGGCTTGGATTAGTTCTTTCAAAATTAAAAATGGATAGTACTTTCTTGTGGTTTTTTGATTTAAAGATTTTTCGTGGTTGTAGTAATAAAGGTTCGAACTCTAAGATTTGTGAAGGTGAAGGATTTTTAGATTTATAAAAATTATATACAAATATAGACAAATTGGTAGAGAGGTACTGGGACTAATGATTCGGCCAATCTTCATAACATAAGGCTTAATGATTTATTCTCAACAATAATAGCTCAAAACATATATGGACTCTTATTTTGCCAAAGTCGATTCTCAAAACATTGGTTGTAAATGTTAAGCATGGAACATCAAATCACCTAAGCTAAGCATGACCCATCTAATCAAATAACACCCAATTTAATCAAATCATATTTCACTTAATTTTTAATGCAAAAGTCTTAAAAAGAATTAATAAAATTACCCATTTATGAAGCTCGGCCTCCTCCGTCGCCCCAGTGTTGGGGTTTAACTCATCATAGTAAAAATGCTCTCAAAATATTTCATTGATGCTCAAAAGTGTTTTACAATGAAGAGAAATACAAGAAATTGATGTAAAACAGAACTCTGCGACCCACAGAAGGCGTCCAGAATCAACGACAGAGCTGAGGTGCTGTTGTCGTTGAAGAACTACGACCCACAAAGGACAGTCGATGTTGCTGTTGAAGAACGACTGCTTCTGAGAGTCCGTTCTTCGTGTTCTTCAGGCGTGTTAATGGCAGCAGCAGCAGCAGGTAACTTCTCTGCAACTCCTCCTGCGCCTCTCTGCTCGCCTCCAAACCTCCCCAAACTCTCGACAGACTCTCTGTAGAACATTAGGAACATATTTATACGTAATTGAACCATTGAATCTCCTCCATTAATCCAAAAAATCTTCCCATTACTCGGTAGTGAATGAAAATATTCCCGATATTTTTTTCTTTAATTCTCTGATTTGTTACGGATTGTTCCATGTTTTATCTCTTCTCACGCGTCATCCTTGAGCTGTAGGAGAAGTTTCCAGCCAATAGAGTTAACCCATGCACGTCTCTTCCATCCACAAATTCTAAAAATAGGATATCTTCCTTATTTGAGAATATCTTCCCTGTTTTGATTCCCACCGATTATCTAACCAAATTGGACCGAATCCAACACCCATACCAGCTCTGTCTAGGCCCTAGGAACAAACCCATTTAATTTGGGCCATTGAATCTCACTGTAACACCTTCGAATCATCAACCCTAGTCACGGCAGTTCAAGACAATTTTTTCCGCCAAAACTGTTCTTGATGTTTTCATCACCTGGTGATTATCCAGCCAAATCCGATCGAATTAGATGCCATAAATGTGTTTCTTAAGCTATATCACATCTTCCTACCAAGTTTGAGCCATTGAATCGCACCACAACACCTTCATTTTGTCGATTGAAAATCTGCCAGTTGATGAACCTATTTTTCCCGCCAAAAAAATTAATTTGAATTTGAGAAGAAGGTGTTCTGGTGGTGCCCTTAGTAATTAGGTTGCCCCTTATCCAAAAGCGAGAGTCCAAATAACACTTGTCCTCCGGGTACCAAAATCAACTTTTCGAGCCAAATTTTCCAAAAATGTTTATTTCCTAAAAATACATAAAAACACAATATTAGTACAAAAATAGAGTTCCAACAATACTGACATTGAGGACAAATTAGACACAAAAATGTGTCTATCAAATACCCCCAAACTTATTGTTTGCTAGTCCTCGAGCAAATTTATTCTTGAAAAGTGACCGAGTTAATCTCGGGTGGGTTTATCAGAGGTGTACCCACAAAAACCAATACTCCAGACCCTAGCTATCTAGGCAGAACCTTGGAAAGCACTAAAGAACCTCCTTGGTTGGCATACAATTATTGACTCTAAGAGGAAGAACCCTGATGCGAAATTCCAATTGTTGTACACGAGTTTGCACTCAAGCATACTAAATTCATATAAGTGACAGAGCTCTACTAAGATAGTTTCACGATGGACATCATACTCGGAGTCAGACTAATCACATGAAAAGATTAAGAAGATGGAAAAAGAAAAATGTAGATGGTTGAAAAGTGAACGGTGTTTCCCATATCTGTCTGAAGGCCTCTGCCAAGGTGAACCTAACCTAAATGACTGAGATACCGGTCTGACTAATATTAACACACTGGCATATACAAGGGAACCAGTGGTCAATAACTTAAATCTAGATCAACAAACTGGCAAATACAAGGGAACCAGCAGTTGACTACACATAACAATAACCTTTTTTTTTTTTTTTTTTTTTTTTTTTTAACTTAACGGCATGAATAGATCTTTTGGATCCAAGCGCATGCTTCTTGTCAGCAGATTACACGATAGTTCCCACGGGTCCTGCATTCCACGCTTGCTTAGGCGACGGAAACAGGGAGAACACACGCATATTGCTATCCAAGTGTTAATACTTATTCCGATTGGTCTAACTGGTCCGGTCTTTTTTTTTTTTTTTTTTTTTTTTTTTTTTTGAAAAGGTAACTCAGTCACTCTATTTCACCCTAGCAAAGGTAACAACTTGAATCGTGTGCCCCACCAAATCACTTGAAATAAAAGAAAACTAAAAATAGAAAGTGAAAAGGACTCGACAAGATATGGCGAAACTATCATGTTATTTCTAACACCTGAGCTCTGTGCTTTTATGAATAGACTCTATAGATGTTTCCATCTAGTCAGATTGGTTCCTCAACTCCTAAAACAAAAATGTTTCCATCCACTTAGATTGGTTAGTGCTATCCCCAATACGCATAAATTTCTAGGCTCTGGAGTTTATTTATTACGCAACTAAAAAGTTTCTCCCAATACCCCCAAACTTAAATCTAACATTGTCCTCAATGTTCTAAAGATAAAATTAAAAACATGAACAAGGAGAAACGGTTACTATTTGAAGTAAAAGAGTTAAGGAAGGATATTACCGTGTTGCGTGAGATTGGGTTACCTCCCAAGAAGTGCTAAGTTTAAAGTCTTCAGCCAGACTTAGGAAAGGATTAGTCAACTCGAACCATAAAGTAACAGTCGAAATAACTGTGGGTCTTCAAAACTAAATAGAGCTGACCAAAGGAAACTACAATAACCCAAGAAAGTGAACATGTACTGCATACCCTTATCTAGTTTCCTGATGAAGATACCTATGTCCCATTGTGGTTCAGGTTCAGGTTCTATGAAAGGATCTTGATAGAATATTTTCATTGGCTGCGTTTCTTCATAGATGGGATCCGAATCACTAGGTCTTAGAGTCTGTAAAAACTCAAATACGAACTTAGAATCACGAAGTAATAACCTAAATAATTGCGGATCCTCTAAGTCAATCAGATATGACTTACATAGTTGACCACAGTGAGAGTAGTGGTCATTCTTAGGAAAATGTGTCGATTCCATTAACCTAAAGTACTTAGGCTTAGTCTCAGAACTTAATAAGTGACACATTTGAAATCTATACGTTCCCACAATTGGAAGAAAACTATTTGGTGGGAAAACAAAATCAATCTTGGTATTATTGCATGGGTTAACCACATCAACCAGAGGATGGGTTTCTAACATTTGAGACTCTTGTTGGATATCATTAGGTTCTGGAAAACGATTATGAAGATAATCTTGTAAGATGGTTGAGGCATTGATGTCAAGTCCCAAGTGAGGGACCTTACTAAGAGTTAAAGCACATGGAGAATGATACTCACCCCCAAACTTAGAGTTTTCGGCGTCTCTAGATAGACTAGTCATAACCTCCCTAATTTCTAGGTCGGCAATTGATTTTTCTAAGTCAGGTTCATCCTCGCTAATCTCTACGAGTTCATCTAAGACTATTGTTTCTAAATCGTTTGACTCGATCTCAAGATAAACTGGTTCCTCTAAACCATCATCGGTTTCGTAAACAGGACATACTACATCGTCTGAAACGGGGGTATCTCTAGTCAAATCCTCGTCCTTTTGAATAGGTGAATAATTTTTAAAATTATTAGGATCTGAATCAGAAATAATATAATCATTATAAGGCTCAACTGGGGTAACAAATTCCTGATCACTATTCCCACATATTTCAGATTCTTCATCATCACTATCCTCATCATCATGATACAATTTTTGAAATTCAAGAATTCTCAATCTTTGTTCCAAACTACATGGTCTATGTTTATAATATTTCTCATAGATCGTTAGAGGTGATTCCTCAATAAAAGTTGGAGTATCCATATATCGCTGCCCACGCATATATTCACCAAGAGTCATTTCCGAAGACGTCTCTTGATAACGAGAATTTCTAGACATATATTCTCGCAACGTCATCGCAGGTGGCGTCTCCTCAAAAGGATTCATCACCGAAGAAATATAAACTACAGAGGGATTCTATACAATCACAAACAAGGCCGACTCGACTCCACCAAAGCAAACCTAAAGATTTCTAGCAAACAAAAAGCATGATGGCTCCACTTAGATTGTTTCTAGACCAGCTTCTATCTTTCGAAAGGGAATTCGTTGCAATTTGAGCAAACCCCTCTGGAATCAATCCGAGTCAAAGTAAGTTGAATTGAGGCGAGGGAAGCTCAGTGGAGCTTTGATACCCAAGGCCTCACCGCTATCACAAGGCGGCGCAGTCACGCATTCAACCACAGAAACCATCATGAACTTTGGAGTGTGCTTAAAGAGCAACCAATATTTTTCGAACGAGTTTCCTATTAAGCTCGTTACCCTATCGGTCTCGTTCTATTCCAAATTTTAAGCTTGGGTTCGCGTTAGGTTTCGTTTTCCTAAGGCGGGCAAGAAGGAACGGTGATGAAATCCGAACCCTTATCTTGTTTAGGCCAGGCCTTGCCCTTTACTAGGAAAATAAAGACAGTCCGGTTCGTCCTCAAACAATTATCACCTTAAGGCAGACAGTAACCCGCTTGCAGGAGATTCGCGGGTGTTTCGATTGGACTTACCTCCCGTACCAGACGGGCGATGAACCGTTGTCGTCGACTCGGGCCACGACTCCTATGCCGTGTGCGAACCCGAGGGGCCGAGACGATATAGTAATCGTCGTCCTTCCCTGCACACAGTTTATATAATAATTTTTTTTTTTTTAATTAAACCCTTCCGTAGGGTTAAAAAAAATAAAGTCCAATTGTCCAAATAAAGTCCAAAAAATAAAAAAAATTACAGTTTTCCTCACACACTCTAAAAAAAAAATTAAAAATTAAATCCTAAAATTGTCCTTTTTTCTTCTCTTTTCGCTTTTCGCTTTAAGCTTTTTCCTCTCCAAGTCCTTAGTGCTCCACTTCGAACCTGTAAATCAAAGACAAAAAGACAAAGTAAAAAGGAACAAAAAATAAAAAAAAAATAAAAATAAAAATTCTACTAAGCACAAATCCCCGTCTCCCCATCTCGACAGACTCTCTGTAGAACATTAGGACATATTTATACGTAATTGAACCATTGAATCTCCTCCATTAATCCAAAAAATCTTCCATTACTCGTAGTGAATGAAAATATTCCCGATATTTTTTCTTTATTCTCTGATTTTACGATTGTTCCATGTTTTCTCTTCTCACGCGTCATCCTTGAGCTGTAGGAGAAGTTTCCAGCCAATAGAGTTAACCCATGCACGTCTCTTCCATCCACAAATTCTAAAATAGGATATCTTCCTTATTGAGAATATCTTCCTGTTTTGATTCACCGATTATCTAACCAAATGGACCGAATCCAACACCCATACCAGCTCTGTCTAGGCCCTAGGAAACAAACCCATTTAATTTGGGCCTTGAATCTCACTGTAACACCTTCGAATGCATCAACCCTAGGTCACGCAGTTCAAGACAATTTTTTCCCGCCAAAACTGTTTGATGTTTTCATCACCTGGTGATTATCCAGCCAATCCGATCGAATTCGATGCCATAAATGTGTTTCTTAAGCTATATCACATCTTCCTACCAAGTTTTCAGCCATTGAATCGCACCACAACACCTTCATTGTCGATTGAAAAATCTGCCGTTGATGAACCTATTTTCCGCCAAAAAAAATTAATTTGAATTGAGAGAAGGTGTTCTGGTGGGCCCTTAGTAATTAGGTTGCCCCTATCCAAAAGCGAGAGTCCAAATAACACTTGTCCTCCGGGTACCAAAATCAACTTTTCGAGCCAAATTTTCCAAAAATGTTTATTTCCTAAAAATACATAAAAACACAATATTAGTACAAAAATAGAGTTCCAACAATACTGACATTGAGGACAAATTGGACACAAAAATGTGTCTATCATTTTTGATTCAATTAAATATGGTTGGTACTTTCGATTCAGATAAAACTTGACACTTGGTAGAAACCACAACACTAAGTCACATGATCACAAGAACTTAACTACGACCAACTCTTCATGTTAGACGAAATTTCCTATATTCTATAAGTTTTTCCACTATGCAGTAGTAAAACATGTTGATCCTTCTCCATAAATAATCAAGATAAACCAAAAAGCAATCACTTTTATAGAATGGATGTAAAACATTTGATGTTGTGTACATATACTGATAGTTAAACTGTTGATTTTTTGTACAGATATGTGTATAGATATTGCCTGAATTTTAACATATATATATATATATATCATTTTTAGTTATTACAATTGTAGGGTAATAGAACATGTCATCTATGGTTGATAAGGGCTGGATGAAATATGCTCGTAATTCTGTTCAATACGTAGAAGGTGTAAGTTCATTCATAGATTTATCCATAAAAAATGGTGGTGGCCTAACGATGTTCTCATATCCTTGTAACAGTTATAAGAATGGTAAAGGACCTATGTCTCTAAGTGAAATTGATTATCATTTGCTCAAGCCTGGTATTCAGTTAATGTATACAACATGGCGTTTTCACGGGGAAAAGTCACATAAAGATAAACCTATAAGTGATAATATATGAATTGTAGTTGATAATGCAGGAAATTCAGCTGAGAATGTAGAAGGTTTTGCTGACAATGTTGATCCCACTTGTAGTGTAGATCAGAATGTTGGCGTGCATAGTAGGGTTCAAAATGATGCTGGAATTAGTAGCAGTAAGGAAAAAAGAGATTTTTATGAGAGTGCTAGAGAACCGTTATATCCTTCATGTCCTAATGAAAATACACCATTCTAGGCTGCCATTAAGTTGAATAACATAAATACCCAATATGGATTTTCTGACAATGGTGTCAGTGCACTCTTATAATTGTTTAAGGTGTTTCTTCCTTATGGAAATACACTTCCATTTAAGTTCCATTATGTCAAAAAGTTGATACAAGAACTAGGGATGGACATGGATTATATAACTATGATGCATGAGTCAACGACTGTATTTTATACCGGAAGGATCATGCATCATTGGTGAAGTGTCATGTGTGTCAAGAACCTAGGTATGAGAAGGTATTTAATAATGAGAGGAAGCTTACGCAAGTTGCTCACATGACATTAAGACATTTTCCGCTGATAAAAAGGATGCAAAGGTTCTATAATATACCGTGGATATAAGAGCAATGTATTCAAATTCCAGAGCACAATCAGATGAAAACGTTACACTCATCCAGTCAATTCTTCAGCCTGGAGATGCGCATATAATTTTTCACCGGAATTTTCCAAGAAACCAAGGAATGTAACATTAGGGATATCAATTGATAACATCAACATGAATGGGTGTTTCGGTCCTAGTCACAACTGTTGGCCTGTAATTATCTGTTCATACAACCTGCCTCATTCGTTGTGCATGAAACGAGAGTTCACAATGTTATGTTTGCTCATGTCATTCTTAAGAGCACCAGGTAAAGATATCAATGCATACTTGCAACCACTGATAGAGGATTTGATGCAGTTATGGAATGAAGGTGTTATCACGTACGACTCTTTCACTAAAACTGAGTTTTTGATGAGAAAAAGCTTATTATGGGATATTCATGATTTTCTGGCATTAATGACTTTAGATGGATGTGGCACTCATCGTTACTATGCTTGTCCAACTTGTGGAGAATGAACTGTTTCTGAATATCTTCCGTTCCGTAAGAAGATTTGTTATACGGGACACGGAAGATGGATGCCAGCAAAACATAAGTATAGAGATGATAAAACTAATTTCCCTAGAGGGGTAGAACATGGTTTAACACCATGGCCACTGACATGGTTGCAGGTTCCAGATATTGTAGCTAATATCAGAACCAATATTGGTAAGGGAAAATAACCATCAGTAGCAAGTCGACCGAAACGTAAAAGAAGACCTGAAGGCAAACCTGAGGATGATGCTGATGTAGAAGCTGAGGTTCATGGACACTCATTATTTTCTCGAAGATCTATTCTTCATGATCTTCCGAATTGGAGGTCAAATCCGGTGCGACATGTTACAAATGTTATGCATACAAAGAAGAACATAACTAAGCATCTTCTTAACACAATCACAGTGGAAGCTAGGAATGTAAATGGGTTCGGGTATTCCTGGGTATCACTAGACCCAGACCCGAACACTACTTATAAAATTCAGGTCCGGTTCTTAAATTTGTGGACCCAGAACCGGACCCGTTTAAAGTCCCAGGTACCCGTTGGGTATTAAAAATACTATAAAAAAAATCTTAAAAACTTAATTTCTTTCTCGTTTTAACTTGAATCTAAATTATTTTTATAAAAGAAAAATCAAATCCAAAACTAACAAAGTACATATAATTTTGCTAGAAAGATTAATAAAAGGATGAATAATCGGGTACCCGACAGGTATTACCCGTTTGGACCCGTTAACATTCTGGTTCAATCGGGTAATTACCCTCGAGTCCTAAGTTGTTAATGGGTCCAACTTTAGGACCAAGAACCGGACCTGAATCTACCGTGTCCGGTTCCAGTTCCGGATAATGGGTACCCATTGACAGCCCTAGAAGCAAGTCAAAGGATGGTCCTAGTACACATAGAGGTATGAAAGCAATGGGTGTAAAAATAAGATATGGCTGAAAGTGGATGATGTGACTGGTAAAACGACAATGGAAGATGTTGGTTTTGCAATGACGAAAAAAATAGAAACTTGAAACTTCGTACTATTTTGAAGAACTTAAAGGTGTCATCTGGTTTTTGTTCCAATCTCCGCAATAACGTTAGCGTTGATCCTCCTGAGCTAAAGAACTTCAAGTCTCATGATTACCATGTCTTTATGCAACATTTGTTTCCGTTACTAGTTCACGCATCGCCTTCACTACCTAAAGATCTGCGAATTTCTCTTCTTTAGATAAGTTTGTTTTTCAATTTTTTGCGCGTGAAGGTTATCAACAGAAAACAACTTTTAAAAACAAAAGTTATTTTAGTGGAAGAAATCTGTGTACTGGAAAAATATTTTCCTCCTTTCTTCTTTATTATAAGTATTCACTTAATGGTTCATCTAGCTGACGAAGCTTTGATCTGCGCTCCTATCATATTTAGATGGATGTATCCCTCTGAGAGGTAATTACCAGAACTTACTTTCTTGTTTAATGTGTATCTTGAGTGTTGTCATTACTGAGCTTTTAACTTTTCTTAATGATATTTTTAGGTTGATGAAAGGTTACAAAGGATTGGTGCACAATAGAAGGTACATCAACGGCTGCATTGCAAGAGGATAGGTATTGCAAGAAGCTAGTGTCAAATGATGGTGGCGGTACTCATACACATACTCGACATGCCTTTCTAGATGATGATGATGAGTTTTCCGCTGAGATGTCTTTGAGTACTACTAAACCTATTAATTTAACTCAACTATAGTTTAGTAAGCTCGTAGGTGGCTTCTGTTTAAGTATGTATAAAAGATGAATAGAAGAGGTACAACTTGTTGTGTTCACACTTGTTAGATGTTTTTTAATTATTATATTATCGACCTAATTTTTGTTAAACTGCTCTTTGATTGTAGAAAGTATGATTTATATGTGAACAACGACAAGTTTAATAGTCAGGAAAATCTTTCTTCCAAGAATAGGCCAAAAAGCTTTCTTTTATGGTTACATGACGAGGTACTATATGTTAGCTTCAGAATTGGTTTATAGACTAACATATTATGGTTTTGGTTGTGCAACTGACACACATGTTCTCTAACAGTTGGTAGATGTCAAAGATAAAAATTCAGTACTTTGGTGACTAGTGCAAGAACCCCTCTTCAAGGCGCAGTCGTATAACAAATATCAAACCAATGAATTTTCTTTCAGCTCTCATGATTACGAGGGGGTTTCATAACACAAAACAATGGTGCATCTATGAAAGTCATTACAAGATAGGGAGCAAAGTCCACAAAAAGAAATTTGGCGGAAGCGTGAATTACCTATGATGTTGTCATTAAACATTAAATAGATTATCAGTTTGAATTATATGGAATGAGAGAAAGTTGTTTATTGTGATTGGGTCATAGTTGAAGATAAGAATAATGGGTGCAAAGTTTATCCGAACTCAAACTCGATAAAGGTCAACTTGTCTAAGCTGCAAATCACTAGTAGAGTGATGGATGAGTCGTTTATTCGTGCATCTGAAGCGACTCAGGTGTTTTATTCAAAGGAATTTTGTAAAGTAGGATGGTTTGTGGTATTGCATTCAAAACAACGAATAACTTGCGAAATACATCAACTCGAAATCCCTACTAGTTATCAGTCATCTCTTACTGACAATCAGAGCTTGGAAAAACTTATATGTGTCGATGTTGTGGTTTCGTTTCTGCCATCATTGAAATGCGTGTTGTATTTATGACTTTGCTTTATGAAGGATTTTTTTATTACTTGCACAATTTTAGTAGGTTCTTTTGTTATTTAAGAAGTTTGGTTGCTCTGTTTTATCACATCACTTGTGCTACCTTAGTAGGTTGCATTTCTTCAATATATGGATGTTTGTTAAATGTTATTTTACAGGTTACTATAAAAGCAGTGGTGGTAGATGAAAATGGACTTCCCATTTCTCCCAATAAAACTAAGCTCGGCCACCAGAAGGGTGCTTTTATTCATACTCATATCCCTATCTCCTACAAAACTTTGAGGGATGTGCCATATAAATACAAAGATAATGTCTGGAATGTATTACAGGTAAATACTTACCTCAATATGATTTATTTGTTGTTTACTTTTGAGTTAGTATGCCATCATAATTGAACCTCTGTTTTTTCAGTTATCATTCTATTACTGAATACTTCTAAGAGAAATATGATAAAGGGGACGGCTTCTATGTAGAGAAGATTTAAGTATGAGTCGACAAGAGACTATTATGATCCATATGACACCTCTGAAGAAAGGATTGCTCATATTCCTCCAACTGTAAGAGAAGAGAACTGGATAATATTTTGCGACAATGAGAAAGATGATGTCCAACAGAAAAATAGAGAAGATCATAAGAAGAAAAAGAAAAGATATGATTACCCTCATACTTATGGTCGCAAACCTCATAGTATGTTAAAAGCTGAACTGGTATGTATATTTCGACAATCTGTTTACTTTTATGAATTTAATGTAATTTGTTTACAATCTTGAGACAATCTGTTGACAAGATTAATTTTCTGAGTTACTTTTATATTTCCACAATATGTTGACAAGATGGTACAATTGTAGTCGATTGATTGATACTAATCGACTCATCCTATTTGTAAATTTAGGAGAGCGAGAACCCTGGAGTAGAGATCACTACCTCTGATGTGTGGATTAAATCTCGTACACAAGAGGGTAGGAAAATTCTACCTAGTGTGCAACCATACTAGTCAGACTATGCTTTATTTCTGTCTACTAATGAAACCCGAATCTCATTTTCATGAAAATTAGAAAGTGGGTCATTCTATTTCTACCAGTTACTACTTTTATTCTTCTTCTAGTTGTATCATCAGTTTAATCAAATGTTCCATGATGTAATAGTATTCAAATATGATCATATTGATACCACATTAAAGTTAGCTTCATGTGTTACAATTAATACAACATCCGAACCTACTTATTGTCCAGATTCATTCATTCCATCTATCTTTCTTGAACATCATACTAGCTAGGAAATTTTATATTTAAAAAATGTGATCGGCTTTACAAGATAAACTTAAGAAGGTGTAAGAAGAGATCAAGGAAAAACAAGACGCGATATACCTGTAGATTAAGTGGATGCTTTGCCTAAAGCATTTAGAAAGGATTATATGGGATGGGTTCGTGATGTTGGTCCTATTTCTCGTACACATTATGATTATTTTGCTCCTATGCGTGCCAAAGTTGTTGAATTGATGTGTAAGGTTGGAGTTGGAGATCTTAAGCATGAGATGAAGGAGTTAGGTGGAAAGATGGAGGTTCCGCTTGAAGGCTTTGAATCCTTATATCACATTGTGAAGGACATTTAATCTGGACAAGCATTATATATTTCCTCGTACCACTTTTATCATAATGCCACAGTCCCGCGTATTCACCTTCTCAGACTGCTTCAGATGGTCAGAATAGTTCATCTTGTAAGGCAGTTCCACATGAAGCCACCATATCACCAGATCGATCAGCAGCAGGAACTGATATGGCGTGATGTTTATTGTTAAACTTGGATGGTGAGACCACTGTTTTGGGTAAACTTTGTACCGGTGATTTAGGACGTATGGCTCACCTGTATCTGATAATCATGCAAAGGTGTTGCTGGACAAATTGACTATAAAAACTAACAAGCTTGTGAAGAAGTTTCAAGATGTTGGGGTTAAAGGATTTGTGGTTCATCCAAAAATATGCATCTGATATGGTTAAAATGGTTTATCTGTCTTTTTGGAAATGATGAAATTCTTCATGGATATCTCATGCATCATCGAATGACTTTTATAATTTTTGCTAATATCTCAGCCATCAACCTATTATTATAATTTTTTTCCTATTATGTCAGCCATCATCCTATGATTTTCATTTATTTATTTTTTTGCTAATGTTCACACTTTTCTATGTATGTTGAACAAACTAACATGTACTCATATGTTGTTTGCATAAATATACTCTGACGCAGTTATGCTTAAGGGAGATTTTTATGTTATTATACATAAGAAAGTACTTAATTCTAACTAAAAATGACTCTGAATATTTACATATTTTTGTATGAAGTTTACTTTGTGATGGGTGCGTTTTTTTGTTGGTGTATATGTGTTTATAAATGTACAGTAACTGTAGTTAAGGTTTGGTGAAACGATAGTAGCCACCCGGGGAATATCCATCCCTGGTAATTACTTGATTTGTTTCTGCTTATATTATTGAGTTGAAATTTATGGATATAGTATTACTTGATTTTTTATGCTTGACTGCAGTTAAGGTTTTAACCTTCTGTTTACACTTTCTTGCAAGGTACAACACTTAATGATCAAATTGATGTTGGATTATGTTGTTGGTGACCTTCATCTGGTAAGTCTCTGTTGTGATTTTCTTGACATTATGCACAACCATGTCCCTGTTGTGACATAAGAGTAATGTGCTGACCATACATTGCAATTCAGAAGCTGAAATGGAAAAATAGCAGCATCAGAAGAACCAATGCACAAGTGTTGGTTTGCCTTCAGGTTCTGGTGGGAGAAGAAGTTGCCGGCACTGCTTTTGCATAACTTGAAAACTCGGGGGTACAACAACCACACCCAACTATTTCGTTCGACAATCTGTATGGACTAAAATATAATATAATTCTGAGAGCACCAAGTTACTGTCTCAATCAGGATATATATTAAAGAGCTTCATCTCTTTCTCAATACAATCAGTAAATCAAACAGATAGAAATCCGTGAACTTGATTTTTATGAGAATAACTCGAATGGTACCAAACACCAATGACCGAGTGTCAATCAAGTCTTATCCAATAAACAAGGTCGGATTTATCAAATGTATTGAACTATGCACAACCTGTGATATTTTAATTATATAACAAAAATATAATGCGTAAAACAAACAACACAGACACAAGAAATTTTGTTAACGAGAAAACCACAAATGCAGAAAAATCCCGGGACCTAGTCTAGACTTGAACACCACACTGTATTAAGCCGCTACAGACTCTACCCTACTACAAGTTAACTTCGGTCTGGAATGTAGTTGAGCCCTAACCAAATCTTACACCGATTAAGGTACATTCACGTTCCTTACGCCTGTTGCATCTCGAAAGACCCTGTGCAATTGATTCCCCTAGCTGACGTCCTTTACAGCGTAGAAGCGGCTACGACCTAAGGTCGAAGATTTATAAACAAATATGTCTCCCACAGATAGGTCTATTATATTTGTTGTTTCCGTCTTAAGATAAAGATCAAGATGAACAAGAAACACAACTAATAATCTGGTCTTATACTCCCGAAGAGCAGCGTAGAAATATTAGTCACCTCATGATAACCTAACTGATTAACAGAGAAAGTTATTGCAGAATCACAAGAGTCTGAGACGAAGAAACTGTTGGTGATTACTTTTTACATCTTACCTATCGGAGATAAATCTCGAGAAAATCTTAGAGAAGATTAAAGTCAATACTATAGAAAAAGCAAGATCATGATAAGCAACTACAAAGAAAATAGTTGGACCTGGCTTCACGAATCCCAAATGAAGTCTTCAAGTTGTTAACCTTAATAACGGTTTTCAGAATAACTGCAAACCTAGGTTAATGAAGAATCGACTCTAGTTTGCAACTAAGAAACACGAGAGTTACCCCTCATATAGTTTTTCAAATCAGGGTTGCTTATAATCAAAGCTAAGATAGCTTTGTAACAAAGCAATCAATATTCACCGTTAGATGAACTCCTGATTTAAGTTTCAAGCTAAGTCTGCTTAGAAAATAAGCAATCAATCTTCACCGTTAGATGTTATTAGCTTGATACAAATGAAATTTACCTATATTTAGATATGGGTGATCCGTACCTAAATGTGTATAACAAGTTGGCTCAATAACAGTTAACCGAAGTTACCCATATGAACACTTTTAGCTTAGACATATTCATCTAATACTTCTAGATCAAAAATGATGATCAATAAATCATGATAGATAATCAAATGAATCTAAATGTGCTTTATGAGAGTTGTTCAAATGTTCACTATCTCATAGAAATATCCATGAACAATTTGGAGCATATTCGGTTTGGTTTGTAATTGTACAAAGTACTTATACAAGAACCAATTCATGAACATAATTCCACGGTTTGCAAAGAAAGTTCGCATACCTTTATTCATTAAAGTTCCAGGGACTTTAGTTCACAAACGAACCCGAGTTCATGAGTTGTCATACTTGCCGAGTTTAGAACCTAACCATTGTGTTCGCAAACTAAATACGTGAACCACGGTTCCGGACTTTCCTAGTCTTGACGTTCGCAAACCACAGTTCCGGACCTATCACAAGTAAACCCTTTCGCAAACACAGTTCGCAAGCAAGAGTTCCAGACATGAACTAGTACTTCAGAGTTCGCATACTAGGTACACATACTGTGTTGTATCCAACTCTCACTCAATCACTGAAACATCCTTAGAAGACAATAATGGTAATCTTACACATACCACTCGCTTCAAGTAATTTTCAAGTGATTAATTGATCAATACGAAACTTCCCAAGTTAACATCAAATGATTGTCTCACACAAATCATGTAAGATGTTCAAGGTAATTTTCACATGATCATCTTGACTGAATATTTAGTTTTCAACAAAGAAATTGTTTACCACTAAACTTTTCAAGTAGATGATGAAGCTTTCTAAGCTTTAAACGTGTATTTCGAGAAATATATAAACAAGATAAACTCGACTCGAAATTTCAAATGTGTATAACAAAAAGTCTATATAGTTATACGACTTAGTCTCATTAGTAGATATAATTGAATAAACTTCTGAGTGATAGATGAGTTTTAGTCTCCACATACCTTTTATCGACGAAGTTCCTCCAAGCTCTTCAATATATCTTCTTCGTCAATTGGTGAAAGCCGTGAAGTCTAAATCTCAACTACACACTTCTATCCTAATCCGAGACATAGCTATAAGTAGACTAGAAATCAACTATACAGTTTTGATCAACTAAACTTGACAAACAAGCTTGAGATAGCAACACTTGCGAGTTCGACCGAGTAGTGCTCTAACATAACTCTAGCCATTTCTTGTGGTGTCTAATCATGTTTGATGAACAACTGAAGAATGGGGTGTTGAGTAATCAACCATTACATTTTCTTCCATCTAGTTGCAATAGAGATACCAAGTTCTATCAGTTTTCAATCTTATGAAATTCAACAGGTTCAAATGTTTTGTCTTAGATAAGAAACAAGTGGATTCAAGTAATCTTATTAGTACTGCTGGAACTCTTATATTTTTAGTTGAAAAAAGAGTCATCTTCCTATACTTAGCAATTATGAATCATCTGACAGTTAAACTCACCATGGACCTAAGTATTATTGAACAAATCGATAAACATATATAATAATTCGAATAATGTTTACTTCCCTTTATTTTTGTAGAATGAATGTTTGGATGTTTAGTAGAGTCTTCTTTTGAATGTAGAATGAATGTTTAAAAGTTTGTAAAATGAATAACAATTTCAGGGCGATAAGGTACTTGCAGGGTAAAATAAAAGGGTCGGGGAATTAATTTTGACTAGGTCAATGAATACGTTGCAAAAATTTAGTAGCGGCAAAAACCTGTTGCTAATTTTTTACCAGGAAAATAAGAACCGGTCAACGTTGACCTAGTCAAAATTTTTGCAACTCTACTAAAAATTAAGTAATGGCCCGACCTCGGTTACTAATTTTTCATTCAACTATTTTCATTCTTTGTGCAAAAATTCAGAAATGGCTAATGAATCGGTTGACATATGAATTAACGTATACCGATTGTTGTTGATGTCCATCAAACATGAGGATCATCAACCCAGAATCAGTTGATGTATGTGTACCGTATACACCAATTCTAGGCGATGTTCTTCGTGTTTGATGAACATCTGCAACAATCGGTATTCGTTAATGCTCGTTTCAACCGACTCTAGTTGAGTTTCAGAAAAACTTAATGAGGAAATTTCGGAGTTTTGTAGTTAAATCATTGATGAATTAAAAGGAACTGATGAAAGTGATTTAACTCAATCACTTGAATTGTTTGTCGCCGAAAACGTTGTTTGAAAAAAAAAAAAAAATTCTTATTTGGGATTAGGTTTTAATATTTAGTTATCATGGAAATTGAAGAAAAAAAATTGATTAAAGATTGTAAATAGAAATTATTTAGGTTTTTTTCTTTGTTTTAGATAATTAGAACAAGTCTAGTGTAAAGGGTAATTTGGTATTTTAACACACTTTAACACCCCATATCTGCTTCTCTAGGTTTTGGGGAAAGAAAATGATAGGCCTAAATAAAGAACGCGCAATTGGGGATATGGAAAGTAATTGAGGGATATGAATTTTTATTCTCATCCAATAGTTTATGTTAAGGAGTGTTTTTTAGGGGCAGAATTACTAAAATACCATTTATGTTAATTAAAAACCTATAAAATGACTATAATACCATTCCATCTAAATAAAAATTTAAATCTAAAAACCAAAAACCAAATCATATTCCCCATTTCCTCTTCATTCCCGCTACTTTAGGTTAGGGTTTTGAAAAAAATATTCCATCGTTCTTCATCGTTCACACGAATTTATCGTCAATTCAAAAATATCTACGTCGATTACTCGAACCTATAAACATTCCTCCACAAAATAAACTCAATCCACAATCAAATTCAAAATCAGTAGCTCAACAAAAACAAGAAAAAAGGATTAATCGGATTGCTCTTGAAGAAGAAAAAGAAGATTCAGACCATCAAACTCTCGATAAATGGCTTCTGTGAGAAGGTAAGTGATTCTGAAATGTTTTATAAGTATTTTAATCAATTTAAAGTAGTGGGTTTAGATTAGAATCGTGAATCCTAACTCAAATAGTTCAGTTACAGTTAATTCCGACATTGAAATTAGTATGAATACCATGTCGGTATAGGGTTTCGACATTGATTTTAGCTTGAATACCATGCCGGCTTAGATATCAAAAATCACCAGAAACTGCATGTTTATTTTCGGCATTAACTTTAGATTGAATACCATGCCGGCATTTGATTTTGGCATTGTTTTACGTCGACAGTTCTCATTTAGTTTACAAAAAGAACTTAGGAATGTTAAAATTGCCGTGATTGTCGGGATTTCGATTTCTATGCCGGTATCCCATCTCCGCATGGTCGAGCTTACGATAGACAATGTCGGATTAATTGTAAAAGACTACTGAAAACTCTTTAGTTTTTGCTTGTTAGTCGGCATAGTTTCTTTATCTGTTCCAATGTCGTTTTCCTTTCTCGACATGGTCGATCTTTCGTTAAACAATGTCGGCACATATGCTTCATTTCCGTTGTTCAACACATCTATGCCGGCTTTGAATATGATTGTAGTTGTTGTTTATTATTTTGTATGTCTTTTGATATATGGCTAAAGCTAAGGAAATTACGGAAAAAAAAAAAGTAAAGATGCTGGCGGTAGGAGAATAAAGAAGAACACTCTTGGATCTCCCGAGTCTATGCCTCCTCAAGGAAAAGAATTTGGTCGCAATAAGCGCTTGGGGGCAGGCTCTGCAAGAAGGAGAGTTTGGGAGATTATGGACCGTAGAAGAATAAGAATCTGTGAACGTACTGGAGAATCAGATGATGAGCACGATGGAGAAGAAGATGATGAGGTTGATCCAAGTCGACAATCAAGACAAAGTGAAGATTTAGAGGAAGACACTGGTCCAAGTGAACAACCAACACAACGCAAAGGATCGGAACAAGGTGAAGGTGAATGCAAACCACACCGTACATTTCCATTCACCTCCTCTAAAATAGAATACAAGCTTCACGGATTGCTAAAGATTCAACATCATTTCTTTCTTCACTTTTATTCACCATTTTTCCCGAAACCTTTTCTCTCAATTTTTTCTCCTTCTACTCTCATCTCATCCAAAATAATACACTAATAATTTATCTAATAACCTAATAAATTAGATAATTATAATTAACCACTAAACATAGTTAGTGAAGGGTAGATTAGGAATTAGTTTAAATACATTGATAGGGGGTGACTATAATTTACTATTTAAGCCTCCAATTCATCATATTATCATACTAGAACTTGGCCCATGCCGTAACGGCACGGCCACGAAAATAAGTGAAAAAATTATTTTGACCGGTGTTATTCATTTGTTGTTACTATTTAAAGTGACAATTGCTCTTTATGTATTTTAATTATTATTTTTTCGTTTGTATTTGACCGAACTTATTTTAACACCTAAAAAATCAAGCACAACTTGTAAAAGATAATGTTATTTGTGTCATAACGACATCGAATAAACATTGCACACTACTATATTGACTAATTGTGATACCACCACCAGAACCACCCATTACAACTACCTATTTCACCAGCAGCATGCACTGTCACTGTCTCCATGCACCGTCACTCACAAACATCACCCTTATTACCCATAATATCTATTGATGTAATTATTAACATAGTTGTTATCTATTCAGTGGGAGTATATATTCATTTAGATAATTAATAAGACATTTATCATGACATATTAGTAAAATATTTATTATGAGAAATTAATGAGATAATAATGATGTGCACAGATAAAGATCGTTAGATATGAATTTCTAACTTCCAACCATTGACGTCACTTATAAACACTTACTTAAACAACCATTGATTTATCTTCTCCCTAAACAAATCTTGAGGATGATACTAAAAACAATTGATAAATTAAGGCACTAAAGATTTAGAGGATGATACCAATCATCAAGGAAATAAGGTTGAGCGAAAGCATGTTCTTGGATTTAATTTCTTTTGTCTCTTTAGTCTATCTCTAATTCCCAAATTTACTTCTGATTTAGGTTTGCTCAAAAGTGGGAAATTAAAGTTTTTAAGTCCACTCCTTCTTATGGATGTGAGTGAGAGAATCAATTATTTAGTTTTATGGGAATGTAGGTTTGTTATTTTAGTCTATCAAATTTCTCCACTTTGCTTTTGATTTTTGGGATGGGAAAAAGAGAATATGTAATGCATTATTTCCCAATTAAAGCGTGTACTCATGGGATCGACCACAAACGTGGATTTATCAATCGGAAGCAAATCAAGATCTCTCTTTATGTTAACTAACTTAGTTAAACTTTGTTTTATAATACAGAACAAAGAAACATGAAAAAAATATCGCTTAGCTATGATATAACTCGTGTCATAACCGGGCGACTTAGTAATAAGTTAATTTATTGTGTACGGATTTTGATTCATACCGTTCGTTTGCAGTTATTATTTTAATTGTCATGTACTTTTATCGAGTTTGTGTTATCGTTAAGACGATCAACCACATTTCATATTCTTTATAAGGTTAACCAATTTGTGGTGAAACATTATTAACAAAATATATTACTTTCACCAACACCCATCACATCCAAAATATCACTTGATACCACTTCTTTCCCCCACATCACCGTTGCTTCCACCCCCAACCATTGGACGTGCTTTTTAATTTTTAATCACGGACGTCATGAGAAAATTTTAAACTGAACAAAATTAAGTCGTCAATTAATTTATTCCACTATTTTTTTTATTCCATTGGTTTGTTTTTATTAAATTCTCTTTTATATTGTAATCAATTTTATTTAACACTAAAAGTCATGATTTGTCTGGCCGGGTATTATTTGGGTGATCCAGTGGTATATGATGATATTGCCTTATAAGATCTGGTATCATTCACGAAATATTAGGTACTAATTCATTTATCTAAGCCGCTATATCATAAAATGTTGAGACATTTCAGATGAAAACCCATTCGACTCAAAAAAGATATATCTTCAATTCTTGAAAACTCTTAGACAGTTTACGACGTTGATTTTCTAAATGTGAGCCATTTTTCAGATGACAACCCATCACCAAAACCACTAATTACCACTACCTTTTACACCACCATCACTATTATCACCTGCTCAATGCATCTCTAATCTCAAACACCACCTGGGTCATCCCTAATTTCTATGTATATGATTGTTAATAAATTTATTAATTATTTAATAAAAATATATTTAGAAAAATGTAATGGGTTTAAAAGAATTTTAAAAGTTATTATGATTCTTTATTAACAAATTTATTATTTATCTAATGAAAGTATATTTATTAAGATAATCATAAGACATTTATGATAAGAAATTAATAAATTATTTATTATAAGAAATTAATGATTCAATAATGATGTGAACAACCAGAGCCGTGGATTTAGCTTTGCGAATAATGAATCCTGGCCGCTCTTTATCTTGCCTAAATTGTCCAAACTATGCTTTATAAGGGAGATGATCCATATCCCTCAATTACTAAATAAAGCCCATAAACCCCATTGGAGGAGTCAGTTTAAATCACTTCCACTTATTTATTTATTTTTGCTGAAAACAATATTGTTTTTTTCGTTTGTTTTTCTTGGCTTTCAAATTTTGTAAGAAGTTTTGAATTTCCATCTTTTTATCCACAAACCTCGGTACGTACCGAGTTGACTGTCAAAAGCAAAAGCAACACCCTGCTTAGATGATCCAAATACAGTATTGGTAATACTAATGGTACTCCTCACCGCAACACCTTCGGACAAAAAAAACTCACTTGTACAAATGGCAACACACAAGTGACCTACAGGTGCCCATTATATGAACCTCCCTCTTCATAGTTTTTGAATTAAAGTTGCGACATTGTGAAAGACAGATATGATAATGGATATGATCACAGCTTGGATTTTTACGTAGTACTACTACTACGTACTAAAAAACTATGCAAGGACATTTGCATGAGTAAAAGAGAACCAAGAAAAAGCAAGCGAGTAAGAAAGAAAGTGACTGAGCATAGAGGTCAAATAGAGAGTAGTCAGAGGATCTGTGTTGGTGCCGATAGTAAATAACATCTAACGGTTAGAAACAAGGTCACAAATAAAGATCACATCAGGATCTTTTTCTTTTGGCGACTGTTTTCGTTACAGAGCCATTGGCACGCGCGAGCCTTATTAGTTTTGTCGTTTTCTCAGCGTTTCGGCTGTAGTACCACCGATGCGTTAAATTACGATCATATCCCTGTTGGTATTTTATGAGTTCTCGTGATAAAAAAATATCACGATATATAGATTATAACTTTTTGTAGTTAAAACGTCGTCAACGATCTCCAGAGTCGTTATCGGAAGAAGGGAAGTAAATGAAGTTTGCTTTACGTAAAAAAGATAGAAAATTTAATGAAGTTTTAAAAGAAAACCACATATATACCGAGGAATGTAATTTAGTTGAATACGTACATCTGGTGATAAAATTCTAGTGAATCCCCCAGTACAGATTGCACGAGCAATGGTTTTTTAATGGTATGGTCCATAACATAACGTACAAAACTTCTGCTACTACTAATAGAGGTCAATTATCTCATCTACCTTCTTAATGATATACATGAAAAGAGAATGGTGTTGTGTTAGTTGCCAGGTTCAAATTTCAAATTCTTGAGCTCGTTTTGGTATGTCTGGTTGTTAAGCGATAGAGAAATATGCTAAATGTCCCGCTGAGAATGGCATTAAATTTGAGCAGGTTGATAGAATGAATTATTATTATCCAGTTTGACTGAGATTTTCTAACTCACTAGGCAAGTATATTCCACAGTTGATTTCAAAATTATTTGTTGGCGTTGGTAGTTTTGGGAAAATTTGTAAGATTATATTTCAACTGTATCATGAATTGAGTTCACCAATAACGAAAATACCATCCTTTATTTTTATTTTTATTCTCATCAAAAGAAGAAGAAAAGAATTAAGGGGAAGGAAATGTTAAAACAGAAAATGGGCTATATAATCAAAATTGAGTGTTTCCTGGGTCAAATGGACGTGTAAGGTTTCAGTCTGGGTCAAATGACCAAAAAGAATCTTTTAATGAGGAAAGACGTTACTGTCCTCGTTTCTTCTCGTCTTCTTCATAGATACAAGCTCTCGAGAAACCAGATCTGATTTTTTCACCAGTTTCCATTGCTTTCTTCTGCTGCTGTCGATCTTCCCTTTCTCCACCACCACCATCATCAACTATAACCCCATCTGCCACCACCACCATCGACAATACTACAACCACCACCATCAACATCTACGACAAACTACAAACAACATCACCACCTTCCTCCACCACCGCACCCATCGAAAATACTACTACCACCGCAATCAGCATCTACAACAACTACAACCAACACCACCACCTTCTTCATAAAGGTTCCTCCTTTGATCGAAATTCATCTTCTCCGATCTATATCACCGGTTTTCTTAATGTCAATCTGGATTTGCAGCCTTCTCTACATCTACAAAAACATTCCAAAAGGCATCTCTTTTAGATTTCTTCATCAATTGCTCAAAAAGGTATAAACTTTGATTGGATTCATAGTCTAGAACACTTTTCATCTCTTAATTTGAAACTCACAGATCCTTTTGTATTGTTTTAAATCCCAATTAGTCTGGATTGCTAGATCGATCCATTTTATTGTTATATGTGAATCAAATATAAAAATTGGAATGGAACTGTATTGATTGTTTCTTATTGAATCCAATTAAAAACTAGAATCAAAACTTTATTGGTTGTTTTAATCCAATTTAAAATTTGAATTGGCAATACCAACATTGAAATCTCATTACCTGCGATTTTTCTTATTTGTTAGTTTCATTTGATGGGTAACTTAATTTTCGTCTCATTGTTCTTGTTTGCCGTATAGATTGTCGCTGATTCGAGTTTGATGACAACATGTTTACATGAAGAGGTAAAGAGACTGCAGAATCTTGTGTATAGACTAACCATAGAGATAGATGTAAAGAACCAAAGGATGGAATGCATGGAAAAAAGGTTGACTCTACTATCAGCATCTCTTGGGTATGATATTTTTGCTCTGTTTTCACTCACTTTAAACAAGGATGAAACCCAGTTTAAACTAGGATGCAACTGGTTTCATCCTATACTAAATTGGGTTGAATTTGCTTTCACCCATTTTAAACTAGGATGAAACCGGTTTCATCTATAGGTAGGATGAAACTATGAATTTTGAACTAGGTATCACTCACTGTAAACAAGGATGAAACTGGGTCGAATTTGCTTTCACCCATTTTAAACTAGGATGAAACTTTCATCTATAGGTAGGATGAAACTATGATTTTTGAACTAGGTATCACTCACTGTAAACAAAGGATGAAACTGGGTTTCATCATTTACTAAATTGGGTTTGAATTTGGTCTCACTCATTTTAAACTAGGATGAAACCAGTTACATCATGTTTTAAATTTGGTTGAATTTGGTTTCACCGATATTTAGGCTGGGATGAAACCAGTTTCATCATGTTTTGAATTTGTTTTCACCCATGTTTAAACTTGGATGAAACCAGTTACATCATGTTTTAAATTTGGTTTCATCGATATTTAGGCTGAGATGAACCCAGTTTCATCATGTTTTATTGACTGACTTTCTATACTCTTATCTTCCTTAATTCTCGGTATAAGTTGTATAACAAACCGTTGTTTTCACATTACAAAGTCTTGGTGGAATATTTTTTCTTTCCTTTCACTTTTTTAGTATTTATGTTGTTTATGTCTTATAGAAAAGAGCATGTACTTGGTGAATATCTTTTGTGATGATCTTCATAATTCATACATTGAGGTTGATTGATGCCTTAACCCTGTTGCAGTTTCTTTGTTAGTGATTGGTCAAGTGCAAATATGGGTTTCAGAAGGGTGATATGTTTGTTTGAGCGTGATCTTTTCTGGTTATGCAGGGATGCCATTGATGCTAGAGATTTAGAATACCATCAGGCATGGTCTGGAGTTCAAAGTACATAATCTTAACTTGATGAACATGGCTTGGAGATTCGTGTTAAGGAAGCAAACAAAGCTGAAGTTGTATTATATCTCTATTCTCTACTAGGAGTAGCTACAACATAAGCTAAGATAGCCGACCTCAGAAAAGTTCAAATTTTCAAGAAGGTTGGTTTTGTCTTTCTTGTTTTCATACCATTATAATGATTTGATACTCGCAAAAATAAATCCTACTGTACGTTGTGAAACTATACCTGTTGGAATCCCTTTTATTGCAACAACCATGCAATCCCTTCTGTTGGACAGTTTGGCTGTGGCTTCGTTAAGTTTAATATAATTTCTGTCTACAAACCGTGTACTTTAAAGTGAATAAGAGAATCCATTCAACAATATTATGTCTGTTTCAGAAGGGATATGAGGTGGTGTGTGGGTGAAATCCATTTAGCAATATCAGCTTGGTGTCTGGTCAGAATATCTGTTGTCATAAGTCTAGTGTTTGTGTTTATGCTAACGTCCATAAAAGAATTGTTAGACATTTTGCAAATGGTTGAATTTGCTATGTTTTTTTGCTCTGTTTTATGCTCTGTTTTTGCTCTGTTTTTTTTTTTTTTTCAATTTTTGCTCTTCCATAGGAAAGAGTAGAAGAAGCAGAAGAAGTTGGAACTCTGTTTTATGTTACTTCATATTTTCTTTTTTGCAGAGATCGAGTTCAAGTAGAAGTTGGTGTTTTTTTTCTCTAACTCATGAAACAAAGTACTCTGTTTTTTTTTGATATTGCAGAGTACTCTTGTTTTTTTTTTTTCCAACCTTTACTAACCCAACCCAGTAAACATTTGAAGAAGATAGGGACATATTTGTCTCTTCAGGTTAATAAATAAAAAAGATTCTGGGTGAAATATCCAGTTTGACTAAATGAACAATATTTTTCTGTTTTTTGGCTATATAAGCAGTATCTAAAGCTAAGAATCTATTTCACCCAGAAAATTTCTATTTTGGTCATTTTAACCAATTTTGTGATTTTAAAATACCTATTCGGTGGTACATAAATCCTGCACGTAAAAGTTCTGCTGTATTTTTATGAGATATAATCACTTCTATCTTTGGCCTACTCTGGGTTTGCTCCGGGACAAGACTTTCGGTAATCCGTAATCGGAGCAAGCTGAACCTGAACCTGAATTCCGTCGAACGGTCCGCCCCTCCCGAAACCAGCAATGTATTGTACCACTTAATATAAAGAAAAATGTTTTGTAATAAAACGTGGAGTGAGATATTTTGATGATTTTCGTTTGAGGTAACAATTTGTGGGGCAATTGGGTATGTGAGTACAAAGCAGCGTATATTGAGTACCCCATCATCATCATTACCAGTACTCCATTAATCTAATTATTCATTATTTGCATTTCATTCGAAAACACAAGGCATCTCTCAACCACCAAAATCTCACGATTAAATTACTAGTGCAAACTTGGGAGTGATTTAAGTATTAAGAAAGAGATTAACACTAATTATGGCGGGTTCTTAACTTCTCTCTTTGTTTCCAGCTGGACAGCGCGTATAACTCGCACTCTCGCGCATCCTGTGACCGAGTCTCTGCAAAAATAACTCCAAACTTGCAGTTTGTTTCTGTGATTTTTTTGTTTTTTAAAATCTTCCTCCTCCATTTCTCGAAACCATAAAAACCCAGATTTGAAACCAGAACCCTCCTCATTCTTCCACCTTCTCTGTATCTCTCTACCTATCTAAAAACTATTACCACCCACACTATTATTAGCAATTCTCACTAGAAACTGAAGAATTTCGTTCAAGTTGGATTCATTATTATTGATGGCGGGTTCCAGTAATAAACAACATTTACTAAGACAGTTACTAGATGAAGATCAAGAACCATTTATATTGAAGAACTACATTGATGAGAAACGTTACTTACTCAAGAGATCATCATCAATAGTACCAGCAACCAAAGCACACTTACAAGTTAAAAGAAGAAAGCCCATTTCAGAAATGAGAAGAAAAAATTCTTGTTTCTTCTCTTTCCATGATTCTCCCGACGTTAAAATGTCTCCTCTGTTTTCACCGATTAAAAGCAGCCCATATAGAAGTCCAAACATCAACAGTAATAATACCAATAACAATAAAACCCTTTTCGTTCATATCCCTTCTAGAACTGCTGCTTTATTACTTGATGCTGCTTTAAGGATTCAAAAACAATCTGTGGCAAAAAAACCTAAAAATACCGGGTTTGGGTTCTTTGGTACGATGTTGAAGAGAATAACTAACCGAAAACGGAAGAATCTTACTCTGGATAATGATGAGATTAAAGTTTCTGTAAAGGATATTTTGAGATGGGATTCTACTAATGGCCGTAAGAGAATCACAGAGGAGATGATGAAAGTTACAAAAGCAGAGGATTCGGACGATGAAATTAGGGCTTCTGATATGGGTTTTTCATGTTCTTGTAATAACAGTAGAGTTAGCAGCAGTGCTTGGTCTGAAAGTAATGAAGAAAAATCATTAGATTTAGAGACTTCTAGCAGTAGGTCTGATGAAGATTCTGATGAAGATGATTTTGTTGAAGAGCATATCAGAGGAGATTTCTATTCTGCATATGAGAAAGAATTTTGTTCAAGTCCATTTAGATTTGTTCTTGATAATTCTTCATCCCCCACCGGTCAAATTACACCGGAATTTCGGTCTCCGGGATCTTCCCCGTCTCGCCTCAAAAAGCAGGTTTGCTTTCTTTCTTTTTACCTCTTTCGCTTTTATTTGAATACTATAATTTATTTTATTTTATTACTACAGTCCTATTTAAGATAAAAACGTGACTCGGGAAATGGACGAGTCAAGGCTCAATTCTGACTCGAGTGATTTAAATACTATTCATTTTGTACCATAATCTGAAAAAGAAAAAAACACAACTGGTAAAGTTTCTGATTCTTTACGTCTGAAACCTGAAAGCCTGATTCATCGAAAACTGAGGCATCCGTATTTATGATCAGTTTTGTTTTTTCTTTGACTCGGCGAGAACGACACGATATAACTGGAACCGAGTTAAAATGTATAAACTGGCTGATTTGTTGAGCTGTCGGTGGCCTATACTTACCATATGACGTCTATGCCCTCTGTTATAACCCTGTGAATTTTAATTAAAGATTCAACCCAAGAGTATTTAATGTCATTTGTTTTTTATTTTTTCTTCACGACCCACGTCCGTTCCCATGATTTGTTGTTAGAAAATGACAATGTAGAGTTTTGTCCTATTGGTTGGTTTATGCGTTATAGAACACGACAATATATTTGTAACAAATTTTTGTTGTCTAAAAATGGATCTTTACAATATTATTTCAAAGTCAATAGTCAAAGAAACATGTTTTGGAATCAAAATTAGTTATACAACAAATACTAATCAACTAGTTTAAATTTTGATTGTTTAGGTTGTAGAGAGCCAAGAAGGAGAACTGCATTGCTCAGGAAATGTCTTGGAAGAGGAAGATGAAAAAGAACAATTTAGCCCTGTCTCTGTCTTGGAACCTCAATTCGAAGAAGACGATGAAGATGAGCAAGATGACGAGGAAGAAGAAAATGATGGGTCCGAAATGGAGCGTAGCTTTGCCAATGTTCACAGTGAGTAGAGTATGCTTGAAATGAATTTTAGTGTTTTTATTGTATAGTCAATTTTCTCAGTAACTTACAAATTGCAAGAGTATATACAGAAACCAAAATTGCATTTTTGAAAAGTAACCTGAGAAACTTGGGCTGAGAATGCATGACCACTCATGAACCCATCAATCAATCACATTTTCCCTTGCTTATTCACCATGAAAATGACATGTTTATTCCTATATCGTTGATCATGACACCCAAAGGTTGTAGTGACAAAAAAATATATGAAAACCTAGTACCACCTTATAATTTCAGAGTCTGGACATGAGCAAAACCTGTAGTGGTTATGACTGGAGACTCTAGCTTGGTCCCCACTCCACGGCTGCAACTTTCCTAATCCATGTGGAAGACGATGACTAGCATCGACTATTCAGTCTGATATTCAGCATATTCTTTGGTCATTTCGTTGCCTATGAGGTATAGGAAGTATGGTTTTAAATGTGTCCCTGAAATGCAGGATAGCAAAATGAGTTTGGTACTGTTCTCACTTCTCTGGTTCAAAAACATGTTCATGACTTGTATAGTTGTTTTCATCATTACACCATCTGACTACATTTTTATTGCTGGAACGTATTCTTGCAAACATTATACATTTGGTTTTATTAATTTGTTGGTTAAATTTACAGGAGCAAGACAACAATTACTACACAAACTTCGCCGATTTGAGCGACTGGCTGAATTGGATCCTGTCGAACTTGAAAAGAGAATCGCAGAGGAAGAGGATGCTGAGGAAGAACTATATGGCTCTGAGGGTGATGATAGTGAAGATGAAATGGTATCAGATAACTACAAAGGAGATTCGTTTGTTAGACAACTTCTGGTTGAAACAAGCTTATGTACAATCGTTGATGGACGTATTCCTTCAGACATGAGAAGACTAGTTTTAGATCTAATGACTGAAGTAGAAGATGAAGAAGAATGTGTGATGTCACCATCGGTGTCACCCGACGACAGGGAGATGATAATGACGGACAAGCTAAGAAAAAGATTAGATTCGTGGAAAGAAGTTGAATCTAACACAATTGACATGATGGTTGAATTGGATTTCAGAAGGGAGAGTGACAAATGGCGTAAATATCAAGAACAGGTGAAAGAAACAGCCATTGCAATCGAGTTGGACATCTTTAGTTACTTGGTGATGGAGCTCTCAGAAGAACTTGTTCATTCTGGTCATCAGAATTCTCTATAGGGTAATGCGATGCAATGCATACTAGTTAGTAGGTAGTATCAGTTAATTACTGATTGATCGGCCCATAGGTTGATCTCAGTCTTAACAAATCTATATCTGCTTAATTTTTTTATTTTACTGGAGCAAAAGTAGTAGTCTAACACATGTACTGAGTGTGTGTGTGTGGGGGGTGATTCAGTTAACCAAGCAGTTCAGAAAACAAAAATATGAGCAAACAGATCGTTTGTTTAGTAGTGAAAATTGCAGAGCATTATCCATGTATGTATTGGCTGTGATAATGTTGCATGTATATGTACTTCTAGACTACTATGTCAAATATATCCGGTGCCCGTTCTTCTTTACCCTTCTCTCCATATGTATATGCATACGCTGTTAGCATTTTTGTCTTAGTTTGAATCCTTTGCTATGTGTTTCTTCGTGGCTCTGTGGACCTAGAAAGATATACCATCATTTTTAGTAAGTTGAATAGGGCCTGAAGGTAACATGTTTTAACTCTTCTCATATGAGAACCTGTGAGTCTCGACTGGACACTGCAGCCTCTGGAAGTTTTATAAAACAAGAAATGAACTTAATTTGTCTCGGAGCGGATTTACATTCAGATTTCGGTGCAGGAAACAAAACAAACGATGCTACCTTGGTAGTAAAAAATGAAGTTAGGATAAGAAATACTGAGAGTCTGAGATCTAGACATTGGCGCATTGCGAAGAGTGATAGGAGATGTACAGTGCAGTTTGGGTGTCTCCATTTAAGGAGAGATGTTGGCCAGTCAAGTGACATCTGGTCCTTTGAGTCGTCACCATGTGTAATACTAGTCTACTGCTACAGTAGCCAATCTAATTTTTGTGCCGACGAACTTCATTTTCTATTCCTCGTCGCATTCTCACCAACTCGTACAGAAGTTGTCTCACTAGTTCTTTTAATCCTTAATGCCATACAGAAAAACGCACAGTTCAAAAGGAGTAGTCGATTTTTATTACGGGGGAAATGATGCTCAGCACCAGATGGCTTTTCCAGGACTCGGACAGGTGCTCAGCTAAGACTCGGAGATCGGGAAAGGACAAGCAGCGGCAATAGCATTTTTGGTGGCTGTACACTGGTGTAGGGAGCTCTGTACCCGATTACCGTTGTTTCTGAGATGTGATTGAAGCCATAGCTGACAATGAATCACAAGCCTAGATAGGTTGAGGAGTTGTTCAAGACGTTACACCTAGAGTTTTGCTAAAAGATCCTTGTCTTGAGAAGTGGAATCATCTGCCTTATTTTATAGGTGATAACCCGTTTGAAACCTAAACAGCGTCCAAATTTGTTTTGGGAACTTGGTTGTTTAGTCTGCTAAATCCGATTCGGGTTAATGGCTAGTCCAGCGGAAAGACATATTTAATCGCTAGTCCAATTTGTTTTTTAAAAAGAACAAAATTACTCTGCTAAATCCGAACATATAATACCACATATATTACTACGTACTATATTTGTTACTAGTACTAGTAGCATATATTACTAGTAGTATTAGTACGTCAATACATATAAATATTGTTATGTTATGTATTGATACTACGTATCAATATGTAGTATTTACATATTGACACTACATATCAATATGTAATATCAATATTTATGTACTACATATAAATAAATACTGTTATGCTACATATTGGTATTACATATTAATATGTAGTATCTACATATTGACACTGCATATCAATATGTTATGTGCTATATGTAAATAAATATTGTTATGTTATGTATTGATACTATATATGAATATGTAGTATCAATATGTATTGTACTACATATCAATACTGTTAAGTTATGTATTGATAATACATATTAATACTACTATACTAGTTTAATATACTACATATTAATATTAGTATACTAGTATGTAGTATACTAGTATATTAATATTAGCACTACATATTATTACTAGTATGCTACATATTAATATTAGTACTACATATTACTACTAGTATACTAGTACATATATTACTACTAGTATAGTAAAGTAGATACCTAATTTACTAGGAACATATTTTTGTTACTACTAGTACAACATATTAATATGTAGTATCACCGTGTTGATACTACTAGTACGTAGTAACTTACTACTAGTAACATTTACATGTGTAAATACTAATTAGATTTGGAAGGTGTTTTAGGCATTTAGAAAACACACTTTATAATCTCCACAAAGTTTTTGGACTAGCGAGTAAATAATCTAGTCCAAAAACATGTTTTTGGACTAACGATTAAATGTTTTTCACGGGCGGACTAGCCATTAACTGGGTCATGAAAAACTGGACTAAACAATAATTCCTACATTTGTTTTATTGCTTAGTAGATGGTATTGACCAAGCTGCAGGAAAACTTGCAACTACATCCAAAGGCACTAGGCAAAGAAAGATCAAGCAAGTATAAGTTCAATGAGATAGCTAAGACAGTGAAACAAGCTAAGTAAAAGATATAAATGATTTGTATGGTTCGGTGTCAGTGCTAAAACCAACGTGATGTTTGCACCAAGTATTTGCTGATCTCGCTTGTGAAATATAAATGATTTGTATGGTTCGGTGTCGGTGCTAAACCCAATGTGATGTTTGCACCAAGTATTTGCTGATCTCGGTTGTGAAAGAAAACTGATTGGCAATGAGTGAAGAGGCCCTAAGGATTGATCTTAGATGACCCAGACAATGTGAGACTAATAATCTCAACACGCCCCCTCAAAACCAATTGGCAATGAGTGTAGTGGTCCTATAGATTATAAACCGCAACATCTTATATTTCTCAAACGATGTGGGACTAATAATCTCAACACTTTCTTTGGAGCTCGTTGGCTACTTCAAAGAAAAGGAGTTGGGTTAATTGGGATAAAGCTAATCTCCCAAAGAACGAAGGGGATATTGGTATTAAAAAGTTGAAGCTTGTTTATAAAGCCTTGCACTACAAGTGGATTTGGAGATACGGATATGAGAAGAAAGCACTTTGGAGGCAATTAGTGTTTTAAAAATTTGGAGGTAGTCCTATCTCTTCATCTAAATCCATGGGGTCATAGCTTATGGGATGGTATTTTGAAATCTATGAATCATATTATTCAAAACATTAGATTTCATTTGAACAATGGTTGTAGTATTCTTTTTTGTGAAGAAGATGGCTAGGAAATAACACTTTGCAACTTGCGTTTCCATCTCTTTATAATCTATCCAAACAGAAAACTGCCACAAATCAGAGAATGCATTTCTTATGTTTAAGCCTGGGAGTTTTATATTTCAAAAGAAACTAAAATGAGAATGAATTGGGTGAAGTGTTTCGTTTATTACAAACTCTTGAAGAGTCAGCTGATATTGTAGATGATTCCGATTTGGATGATATTAAACAGTGGGATGCATGCGTTGATTTCGATATTGGCAATTACTATGAGCCTTTGGATGTTGATGGTTATCTCATTTTCCTTCACAAACAATTATGGAATTCTCGGGTTACTTCAAATGTATCTTTTGTTGTATGACCTTTGTGTTATAAATGAGCTTTTACTTTATAGTTTCTTTTCAAGGCCGGTAAATGAAATACAGACAGATGCGTTTTCTATAGTACTGAACATAAGACTAATATGCATATTTTCCTTCATTGTTCTGAAACATCTAAGATCTGGAATTATTTTTTGGATTCTTTCGGGTATGATTAGGCTTTTGCTGATAGTGTTAAATCTACTCTTTGAGAATCGCCTATGAAGAAGAGTATGAATATGAAGAAGAAGAAGTTGTGGGGTCGACTTATTCGTTTTGCCATTTGATGAACAATCTCGCGAGAAAGAAATGCAAGGATTTTCGAGAATAGGAAAAAAAAAATTAGTCAACTTATAAAATCTGTAAAGTTCACTCTTTTAATTGGCACTGTCTACTAAGATTTTTGATGGCTACTCTTTGAGTACCCTAATTTGTAACTGGGATGTTGTGATTTTCAATTACTGATTTTTTTTTTATAAGATGTCACTTCCTGGTGACCTCTTACTTTTTAATATAATTTGACCTTTTTTCGTCAAAAAAAAATTTAACTTAGGTTTCAATTTAACATAGAATTCTTCTCAAAAACACGAGGACTTGGGGTAGTTTACGGACACAATTTTTTCTCTTTGGTTCTGTCAAATATTTTAACATTATTTTAATGCTAATTTCTCTTATATAATGATAATTTAAGTACTGCATGACAACTCACTTTACCTGACTGGAAGCCAGGTTAAACGAAGAAATGATTGGGCCCCGTCAGGAAATGAGCTTAATATTCGTTGAGACTACTATTTTTCGATCCACCAAGGACAAATCCCATATTGCCACGTACTTGGTCCATTTGATCTTCCGCGAGTCTGACCGTTCTGACTTTTATTAGACGTATCCCTATTTATTTTAAATTTCGTTGTCGATCTTCTCCACCCTTTACATATGTCATCATCCTAGGCGAGTGTTAGATATCTCGTTTATATAAAGTTGATTTGAGATATTATCCAGTGCTTCACCGTTTATTTTCATCGGTGCATATAATTCTTGAGACGTTTCCACGTGACGCAAGGCGCTTATGGATTCAGTTCAAACTTGTTACTGAAGGCGTGGTTGGAAGCTCGATTTCGGCGATCTGGTTTAGAAAGGTATTGTTTTGCCCCGACATTGATACTTCTCCAACTATGCACTTATACTGTCATAACAAACGGTTTTAAAATACTATACAAAAAGTCGGTTTATCACTTTTAAAATTTTATAATATAAACAAATACTGTGACATATATGTTAAGTAGGGCTGGTAACGGATAGATATCCGGCGGATATTGACAGTTCTTATAAGGTTAAGGTTAAGGATTATCGGATATCCGATATCCGATAATATCCGGCGGATGCCAAAAATTATAATTCGATAAGGTTAAGGTTAAGTTATCGGATATCGGATTTTTATCCGATAAAATCCGGTAACTAGGAAAAAACCGGAAATCTTGAACACAACAGCACCACTAAGCACCGATGCTGCTGATTTGAGAAGAACTCCATCGACAAACGATTAGCAACAACTTCAGATCAAACCCACTTCTGCCATCGTTGTTGTGCTTGGTTCTTAATTGAGAGATTTAATTTCAGACCACATACAAACCCCTGAGCTCCGTTGATTTCGCTATTATCACTATTGCCAATATGTTCGATCTCAAAACCAAAACGACCTAGATCTGCTATTTATTTTCATCTTGAAATTGAACCCAACAACAAATCAATTAGAGCCAATCTTCTTCTCCATGAAATATCTCCACGAAATCTCCACAAAAGAAGATCGACATCCACCATCTCCTTCTCTTGACCTTGCGAACTCTCACCTTCGATTCATCTATGAAATCGGTCTCCCACCATGAAGTAGAAAATGCAGCTGCTTGAAGAGAGAAATGAAAAAGCTTTTTCTTTGACAGAGAACTGCCTCAATATTTCACAAAGAGATGTGGTTGTGTAATGGCCAAGTTGCACTTTTCATTTTCTTTCAGCATGTAAACAAAAGTTTACAATACCAAGTTTCACTTCCATTAATCCGGTACTGTGTTAGATGAGAAATTGATTCTCAAAACCAGAAATTGATTCTCAAAACCAAGTCAGTAGAGAAAGTGGAGATTAGAGAATAGAGAGTATAGGTTCTCACTTCTCCGAGTCGATAGATAATACCTAGGGGTAGGAAATTACAAGTACACCCCTAGGCTATTGGATGTCGGATATTAACCTAACGGAAAGATCTCAATCCGATTCCGATACCGATAAGAGGTATTATCCGATAGCTTATCGGATTCGGATATCCGATATCCGATATGTCGGATTAAATCCTATAGGATGTCGGATTTTCGGAAACGGATCACGGATTTCTGCTATCAATTTCCAGCCCTAATGTTAAGCCAATTTGTATTGTTAATCCTGGAAATGTTGGATTCTTAAATGGTACAATAAATAACTAATCATACTGCACTAGGTTGTAATGTGACATATTGTAATAAATATATTCTCATGAACACATATCTATATGATTATGTTGATGTCCAAATAAAAAAACCCGAACAATAAGTTGTTATTGATAGTTATAAAGTTGTAATTTTGTGTTACACGCTACATCATTTTCTTGGTTTGGCAACGGGTTTTAAATTTTTGTTACAAAATAGGCTTGCAACAACAAATGGCTTACGAAACACGGTGTTGTAGGTTTTCGCAGTGAAAACATTAGCGTTGTAAAGTTGGAGCTCCAACGGCCGGTCGCAACATAAAAAAATTGGCTTTGACATGTAAAAATTCCCATGTATCAAAATCAAGTTTTCCTTGTGTTGATGGTGGTTTTTAGTTCAGGTCTAAAATTGTAAAACCCTGTATTTAATGTGCCATTTCTGCAAAGAAATAGAGTCATTTAAAAGTGATGAGTATCTACGCCTCTTTGTTTACATACCTATTGAGCACTTTGACAGATGTCTAAAACACCTTGATATTTATCTATTGTTTATGCTTTCTCTGCTATGTTTTCCTTTAAATTATGTATTTTATGTTTGATTTTGAGTTTTAGGTACTTTGGAGCAAAAGAAGAAGAAACATCAATTAAAAGGGCTAAAGTGTCATTTCACGTGCAACTGTTGTTGGAGGCGACTTATTTCTCAATATTTACTTTCATTTCTTCATCTCTAGCTGAAAGGCATGTCGGCTTTAGTGATGCGAGTTATGTCTGAAAAGCATGGCAACCTTAGTGATGTATAAAAATTGAAGAAAAGAAGTGAATACGAGAGGTAAGAGATGGCGGCTCGAGAATCTACTAAAAGCACCCAGAAAAGTGTTAAAGGGACCCCCAAAAATGTCCCAGAAGTGGTCTAGAGGAGTTGATACAGTCACCCAGAGGAGTTTCTGCTATTCACAGCCCAAAATTACTCCTTATACCCCACAAATTGCTATTCACACCCATGGAATTGCTAAATGCACCCCAAATTGCTAAAGGGACACCGCTGTTGGATAAGATGAGGTCATCTTCAACATTTTGAAATTTGAATTTTAGCGGGAAATCTTTGTTTTCATGAACCAGAGTTTGGATTTGGAAATTGAACGTGTTACATTGAGACTCAACCGATGAAATCAACTGGGTTTGTTCCTTTGGGAAAAACAGGGCTGGTAATGGTCTTTGTTTCTACCATAATTGGCTTGATAATCAGCAGAATGGAAATCAATGTTCATGGATTTTGGCGGGAAAACTGTTCTTCACGGGCAGAATTAGGGTTGAAATTTCTGGAAGTTTTGGAGGAGATTCAATCGCCATAATTGTTTTCAATGGACCTGTTTGGGCTTAACAGGGACAGTATAGGCCTTCACATCGACTGGATTGGGATGGATCATTGCTTTGAAGCTAAACAGGGAGTTTCGGCTTTTTGGATTACCAAATATGGCAACTACGTGGAGAAGAGGAAAAAGTATATATCTCTGGATTTGATTCTGTCAACAGTAAAGGGAATTTTGAATATACAAGGAAGCTCAGCAGACGTATAGGAAACAAAAAAAAAAAAAGAGGAGAATAAAAAGATATTTACGTGCAGAGAAAGAAAATGGAAGATTTCTCGGGATTGGATTGTGTGGTTGTGTATATATAGGTTGCTGGGAAGTCGAGAAAGACATACGGAGAACTTAGGGGAAGAATAGATACTTTAGAATCGAGAAAATCACAAGTTCAGAAAACCTCACCTGTTGCTGTAAAGAAGAAAAAGAAGGACATTAGACTCTCAGAAACCGTAGCAGAAGCAGTCTTATTTCCACAGCACCCACCATCTATCGTTTACAGTTCAGTTACAAAAGAGATTTGGCAACTGTACTGCTTGGTCGCTGGAGGTCTTTAGCGACTGAAAATCGTTGTAAGCAGTTTATACTCTTTTTGAATACAATGAATAATCAATTTTTCTCCAACTTACGATCCATGAGTAGTTAAAATTCTTTTCTAGGGTTTTGGTAGAAGTTATTTTCGATGTGCAAATTCTAGTAATTAATTTCTTTGACAATAAATACTCCAATCTTGTGTTTTTAATTGATTAAAAAATTCTCTCTTCTTTGTATGCTTCGCAAAAACTGTTTTGGGTAGTGTCTACCGTTATTTTATAAGCGAAGGAGGATTAGGCCTAAGAATAGCGATGAAAGTCAAAAAAAAAGTTTGTATTGTTATATCTTCCAAAACATGAGATTGGGTTCGAAACTGTTTTGAGTAAAATAGGAGTATTTTGTCAAAGAATTGTTATTAAGTTTACAATATTGGAAGTAATGGAATCCAAAACCCTAGAATCTTCTCTCCTTGATAACCAAAAATCAATTTTAATTAATTTGTCTTAGTATTTTTTTTAGTTAATCTTAAACCAAATCTTCAAAAAGAGTCCGAGAATCGAATCTTTTCTTACCACTTCAAAACTACATCACAATTCAATATACTTATATATGAAATTTATCCAGAATAGTGTTGGTTGCAAAATCCCAGGTATTCTATAAATTTTATTATACTCCCACCTGCATTATTCACTAATACATGGCTTGCAAAGTATTTATCCTATGCTATGTTCCTAGCTGAACTATTGATATTGACATGACATGACAATTAATGTTCGCTCGCGGCGGAGCAACATGAATTTCCTGAAGTATCAGGATTAAGATTTGCATGAAAGTACTCAATTGGAGGTACGCAAACTGCGCTGCTCACTGAGAATAAAATTAGTTATTTTGTGTAAACACACAAAATTCACCAAATTTGATTAACTTTGTGTCAGCTCGCAAAATTCAATTAATGTTTAACCTAATTTTACCAATTTACCAAAATTAGGTTTTTGCAGCCTGCACAATATCTCGATCCCTGTTGGTCGAGACTAAACCTACGCAAGCTAGAAAATTGATCCACCATGGATTGGTAGGAGCAAAATCCTACCAAAAGTTGAAAAAACAAGAGATAAAATAAAATGCGGCAAATAAAGGAAGCAACAAAAGGGCCGCGGCCGCGCCACTTCGTCGACAGTTCGCCCTAGCTTACCTTATTGTACCATCGGCCGGCCATGCCCATATTGCTTCTTGCCCGCCCCTCTTTTCCACCGACTAATCAAATCGCTCTAAATGCACAGCCTACACTTTTAATTAAAGGTGGAAGTTGGCTGGACGACATACTTAATTCCTGAAGAAATCGAATCTAAATTGTCCATGTTAGTCTTAAAACGATCACGACCGCACAATTTGGCCAGTACATTTAATGAGCTTGGCCTTCTCCCAGTCTGACTAAACAAACTCCATGTTATTCACTGGCGGGCCCACTTTTATCCCAATCAATCATAATTCTCCTAAGCTGCAAGCAACAACCATCTCTCTAACTAAAATAGGCCAGCCGCATGGATGAAAAAGGTTTTCATTGAATTAAGACCACACATGGAAGTCTTAAATCAATCGTGGTTGTCCAACTTCACCATCCGAATTGACCAACATAGATTTGATTTTAAGTGACCGTCGAGGCACGAATATGCTCTGCAGCGGCTCAACTATAGCCACGACCAATCGCATTTCTTCAAACCTACCAGCAATGCTGCAAACTGATCACTCAAATAGTATTGTCCACACGACTTTAAAAGCCTCGAGTTTGATCAATGGAAGTATATAACTTCCGCAAATCAATATCGGTCATCCAACTTCGTCGGCCGAATCGACCAACATAGATCTGATTCCGAGAAACCAATGAGATGCTGACGTGATCGCTAGCAGCCTCTCTTCCATTAAAACCGATCGGCCTATCCCACCTATACATCTCCTGACAGCTGTTTAAGTAGGCTAGTCACGCTGCCTACAAGGGTCTTAAATAAATTAAACGACAGCCAATAACTGCCACAAATCATCTTAGTCATCCAACTTGGCTAGTCGATTTAATCAGTTTATATTTAATTTGGGCTTCCAATAGGATGTCAACATGGCTACCAGCCATCACTCTTCTATAGGGACCGACCACCTCATCTTTAATATACATGGATAGCTCCCGGTAGCTTCTCGAAGACGGTCAACCGCGTTTCTTTTAAAGACATTAAGTTCCGTGATAAACCAAAACATGCTCCATACAACGATGCTTTATATGTATCGATTAGAAACTATATTTTATAACTATCAATTTCCCGGATAACTTAACCTAAGAGCATTGCATGCTTTTTTTTACAGCAAGTCTCACGACACGTCACACACGACTGTTGGCCACCTAGCTTGTGTGTGATGGGTCAAAATATTTAGGTGTTGCAAGCAAGGCCCACTCAGCAACTTGCTACATATTTTCTGCAAAATACTCGAGACATCAAACATGTCAAAACTGGGGGATGTTCATCAGGGTATTGGTCTGGCGGTTTACAACGTCTGGTGTGCAACACGCCCATTAACAGAAAGTATCAGGAAAAGTGGGCAATTAGTGATGGTAGATAAGTGATGGGAATAAAACCAGTCGGTCTTCCCCTCATAGTAGGGACGCGGTTTTCACCATTCTACACGATCCCCACTTCCCAATCACTCAACTACTTCCACTTCCTATGAGATCAGGGTGTGTTTGACTATGACTTGTATAAATAGATTTTCAATCTATTTCAACCAACAATAGTGTTATCAACACAAGTACTCAGAAACCATCCATAACTTATTGCTTACATTCTGATACAAGTCATAAACAACCACACCTCATGGAGAGTATCACTATGATTTCAACACCTTCTTTGCTTCCCTCCCTAAGATCAACCTTTCTCCTTCCTTTGTAACCGAATTGAATCTGGAACGACCATTTCTTGGTTTAGGGAAGAGTCTCACACATTAATCTCTCGAATCTAAAAGTACTCTTGTGCAATACATTTTGTTTAGGGTTTGAATTTTTTTCTCATCAACACACCCAATTTACCATTTTTAAGCACAATCAGTTTTTACCCTACTACACCTTGTCAACAAAACTATCAAGAAAGGTATCTATAATACAAAACAAAGTTCCTTATCTAGCCTAAACTTAGCAAACTTCCAGATAAGAACAGGGAAACTTGATTTTTTAACTAACTGTATATATAGTAAAACCTTGTAACTTATTGTATGTAGTAAAACCAATTTGTATAACAGAGCTAATAAGGTTAGTTTTTTTTCCCTGTCATTCAAATGTAACCATAATAAGTACCTAAAAATCACAATAGTTTAATGTCGTACTGTTTACCTTGTACTAAGGTATTGTTCATTGAAAGTGAAAAATTCTCGGTAAATTGATATTTATTTACAAATGAAATAAAAATTCTTGTTCTACCCTTATCGATGATGAAATGAAAAATCGCAATAGTTTAATTCATCGTTGTAAGCTTTGCTGTGACAAAAACACATTCCCCACACAGTCCCCACTGAATCTAAAAAATCACCAAATGTTATTTCTTTCCTGATCTTAGTTTTCTCCGTCTAACTTTCCTTTTCTATGCCTTCCTCTCCGTCTTCTATTCTGGATAATCTTCATCTTAGTATGTATGATAATCGTCAGATACTCAGATGAACCATAATAATAAATAAATAAAATCAATCTTCATTAAATATGTCAAGTAAACAAACATAATGGATCCACCTTATTTTTAACCTGTTTGAGGATTTGTTATCCTCCATGGTGATTTGCCACTTTAGATATAACGCAATTTTATACCCATCTCTTCATCTATAATTTGATTCAATAATTCTTTCTCGACCAATTGATTTGCATTCAAAAATACTGTCACCGTCGGCATTAAGATTAACCAAAATTGGACCATCGGATTGATAAAAAGCATCACCATCATCGACATCAAGATCATGTTTATTACTCACGATTCAAAAGGTAAGAAACCGGTAGCAGTGCTTAATTAAAAATCAAAGTTGAGCTTGTGCAGTTAAAAAATATAGAGAGAGTCTGAAAATTAATAGAATCGTTGACTAAAAGATTCCGCATCCCACCGTAATTAACGATTAAATCCAGATTTCTATACAATTGCAAGGGCAGTACCGAAAACAATGTATTTTGATTTATCCTATTTTAGTTACATTGGCATCGATACTAACTTGTAAAATCAATGCAAAAAATTAGTTGTTTACTAGTCCCTAGCCTGTATACAGGTATACAAGTTAACAAAGCCCTAAATTAAAATGTACGTTTATTTCTTGTCACCAACCATAAAATAGCAATAAGCTCTACTATCCTCGGAATTCTTATTATCACTTTATACGAAAGTGCTCGACTATCAGATTTTATCCAACTAACCCGCTAAGAAGTAATGCACTCAAGATGTAAATTAGTCAGACGCTTTACATTAATCATTTCTTTGATTAAGGATGATTTCGAAATTCTGAATAATGAAATTCTAATTATTTTTACAAGTTTATTTTGAGTTTAATTTTCTTATCGATTGTCTATATTATTTTCAATATCTAAGAATTATTATTGGGTTATTTAATAGGTCATTCAAATCAACCTAATAATAATTACTTCTACTAGTATTGGGTTGTGTGATGCGTATAATTGTCACTCAATTCTCTACACAAGCAAGTACATCACAAAATCTGATGGAGGGATTTTGTTAAGTGATTATGTATAAAGACGACACTACTAAGCAGGCCGAGCTTATGCTTCTGATGCTAATATAGGATATTGTAACCTCCTCATAATGTCTATCCAACTAGGAACCATGATAATTATCAAGTATTTCCACTTTTTCTCGATCTTTATCCAATTAGGACACTTAACCTCCTTAAAATCCGTCAAAAACCCTAATTTCAAGTCCATGGCAAGCCAAAAACACATCCCTTCTTTCTCTTTTCGCGCTGGCCCAAAACATGTCCAACATAAACCAAATCCGATTTCGCTGTTTTTCTCATAAATTTTTCATACGACCTCGGAATGACCTCATCCTTTTTGCGTTGACTTCGTATTTTCGTTCTCTTCAATAAGATGATAAGAACTTATAGATTTGAATGAAACCTACTTAGATTTATGGTTGTTCTTGTGTTCTCCACGTTCTTTGCTCCTTGTTGTCGTATTTTTTCCGCTTCTTTTGGAACTAAGCACTTGAATACACATACTACTTCACTTCCTAGCACTTTTGTAGACGCTTCCACCTATTTTTGGATGATTCACCTAACAAAAGACATAAACTAGAAAGAAGATAATCATAATACAAGGTAATATATGGAATTGACCCACAAAACATAGAAATTAAGCACTAACCGAATTCCCCCACATTTGGCTTGTGCTAATCCTCGAGCAGGCTACATAACCAAACTAACATATACTAGAATACAACTGCCTTTTATTGAGGAGACGGTTAGATTTAGCCTATGCAACAAGCCTTTGAACCCTTAGGTATATATAGTCTCGAGAGGGTTTACAAGAAGTATACCCACAAAACCTATACTCCAAATCCCATCTACTGGTGAAGAATCTAGGAATGATATTAAACAATATCAATGGTTGACCACTTATTCTTAAGCTATTGGATGATTACCCCGTAATAATCCAATTGCTTTTCACGAGTTTGCACTCAAGCGTACTAAAGTTCATACATAAGAATTCTAAGCTCTACTCAGATAGTCATAAAGGACAACAATACTCAGAATCTGTAAAGGTTCGATCACATGAATATATATAGAAGATGAATATGGAGATAGTGAAGTCGTAATAATGGACAACGAATCTCAGAATCTATCAAGGTTCGATCACATGAATATATATAGAAGATGAATATGGAGAACCTAAAGTTTGCACATATCGACTAAAGTTTTCCCAAAATATCTGTATGCTTTTCGATGCCAGGATGGATTCTAATGAATTGGGATACACACTGGTCTTAATCCTAATTCTAGTATTAACTCAGCTGGTATATACAAGGACCCCACAGTCGTATTGAGATGAATGCCTGTGTTTGGGCTGGCAGTTTGGTGCTAAGAAAAACAAAACTAATTCTTTCTTGCAAACGTTTTACTTCCTACAGTGTCGAGAGTCTCTTTGAAGTCGATGTAACGTGAGTTTTATAGAAAAAGGCGGTTTTTGCTCATTATACAATAATACACAAACAAAGTTTGGTCACAAAAACAAATCACGTATTCTGCAACATTTGGCCTTATCCAGACTATGTCGAAATAGACAACAGACGGGAAGCTTAAATTTTCAATCATTTTACAGTCCTCGTACTAAATGATAATCACAAAAAATCAGTCCTTGTATCTTTTCCATGAGGACTCCACAAGCGAGGTGCAAAGACAGAGTAATGATCAGGTTGAAAAACAGTAGGTACTCTAAACAGTCCAGTACATTCGATGGGCATCTCCGGTACATCTGCAGCCTTAATAGCCAGAATAGGAATGTCTCTTGCACTGTCTACCAGTCTTCTATGGCTTCCCAAAGGCAGCCTACTAATTTCTTGGTTTAGCGACAATTTTGCAAGTCGTAATGACTCCAACACGTCCCCCAAGCCTTTGGTTGCTTCATGATGAGTTGCTAGTTGGAGTTCATTTTGCCTCCCTGTGGATCCTCCTTTGCTGGAGGAGCTTCCACTTGTGTTAGACGTAGGGAAAGTTTGTGATAACTGGTTCTCAGATGACCCACACGAAGTAGGATTGGACGAATTTCTATCCGGCCAATCTAGCTCCGGTTTCCCATTTGCTTTAGCTTCTGTGTATTCTTTGTGGTGAGAGAATGAAAATTCAGAGTAATCAGTATTTAACCCCTTTTCCATTGAGCTCAAGCAGTTGGATTGTAGATCCGAGCACCCCGCGTTTAGGACTGAAGTAGGCATGAAACCTTTAGGAAGTGTTTTGAATTTTTCCTCCCTGCTGCGGGAAACATCTTCTGGTTCCGTTGTTGCTCTGATACCATTAGATAGTGTGGCACGTGCAGATTCTAAAGTCACTTTCGTGGTCTCTCTTTCTTCAGTCATATCTGTGACATCTGACTGATTCCAAGGTTCACATGAATCCTATTCAAGATGCAGAATCATATCTATAATTGTGAGTATCTAAGTTTAGGTACACCAAGAACATGTTCACATTTCGGTTAATAATGTTAAATTGGTCAAGATGGATAGGAGTACATGCATATCGAAATTAAACTTCCAAGAACGGATCTAACAGCCTCTGTAGATGGGAACAGACACTAATTCAGAGCATACTGCTTCAGCTATTTAATGAACAAAGGATTAGGATAACAACTTCAGAATGACAAATCAAGAAAAGGCCTTAAAAGGAAAAGCGGCTAGCTAGGTATTGAATCATCAGAGAGTGTCTGCAATGAGGTCTTGCAGCCCATTCAGAAGCCAAATATTCCAGAAAACGTGTACTTGGGTTACTAGTTGTCTAGTTTCAAAAGGTAAAGCATTCACAAGAGCAAGACATTCTTTTTAATTAACTAAGAATTAAAATAATAAAAGAGAACAATGAGTGTGACTTACCGGGGTACAGCTATTATTCTCCCGGAACTTCTCTTCCCATTCCCTTTGAGCATTTTCTTCGGCTTCATAGTGACCAATGAGCCGGGCCTGGTTTTCAAGTGATCTTTTCATATCCAGATCCACAAAGACTTTACCTTTCAAACTTTCTTTTAAGATTGCAGGCTTGTTGCTCCCATTGGAAATATCTCCAAACTCGGTATCGGTTCCATTTTCTTGCAGTTGGCAATCATCCCTTATCTCAGCCAAAGCTGATCTGGCAATAGAAAACTAAGGTATGAGAAATGTGAATTATGCATGTGTGTTGTGCCTATAAGTTATAACTAATATGAGAATAGGTTGGACATAACCAAATGGAAAAAACAAAAAAAAATGCAGCCAAGTGCAAAAACAATCAGTGTGAAAGAATGACATAGGCGGTTCTCAGATGCAACAAGCACCCCTACAAGTTGAAGTAGAGAGTACAGCATAGTGGCTACTTAAGGGGTTACCTACAATACATGAATCAGACAAGGAACTAAAGAGATGACCACGTTTAACCTAAATCAAGGAGTCTATGTCATTTTCCCTCACAAATAAAATGAATGCGATGGATCAGATAGTTATACTAAATACACCAGCTAATTATCCTCTTAAAATTCATCATTTGTTTTGTGGATATATCAACACTGCATCAGTGGCACCTCTAAAGACATCCAGAAGGTGGACCACTGTTTTACACATACTGAAAACTTTCCGAAGAACTTGAACAGGAAATAAAAGGAACATAGAGAGACTCTAAAATCACCTTGTTTCCCTTCGCTTCATCTGCCGGCAAGATTTACCTAACAGTTGTTTAGCAGAAGATCCACCAATAGAAAAGGACCGGCTCCTCCCCCTAGTCTGACTACTGTTTTTTTTCTTTCCAAGAGAACCTGAACTGCCAGTGCAGCTTTCCCAAGAAATGCTTCTATCAATAGAGTGAAAAGATTCACGATCCCAGCCTGACTGCCCCTCTTTCTCTTTTCTCTTTGGTTTCAACGTTGAGAAACTCTTCTCTTCCATGAGAGTTTCACAAGCATTCCTTTCCTTCTCCGAACTCGAATCCAATTCATCAGAAAAGTCACTAATCTCATTGCTCTTTAAAATTGAAAGTACCACCTCGACAGCCTTCTCAGCTTTCTTCCTTCGGAGACTCACAAATCTCAGTTGCCTCTCCAGTTCCATTACCTATTGCAAATAGTAAAATCGCCACATGAAATCGACTTGGAACTTGCATAATCTAAACAGATGCAGCTAAAAAGAAACAGTGGATATGAGAGAAGTACAAATAAACTATACTATATAGACCACAAAGTACAGTCAATTATAACAACAAACGGCTAATGCAGATTCATAAAACTAACCCGTTTTGCCAATTCTTCAGCTCTTTCCCTCACAGTTTTGGATATAGACCTCTCAGATATCAACTGAGACCGCAATAATTCAACAGTCGTCATAGATGAATCTTCCATAACAGTTCTTTGGCTGAAAATATATAAGACAACTTAGCTTGAACCCATCCACTATCTTTATGTAGAACCAAATATGCTGAAACAGAGTCACTGACTAGCTACACATTGAATGTTCAACCATACAAGCAGCTAACTTACGACTAGCAAACCATCATTAGTCCAAAACCAGCACTATTATCACTATGTCTTCAAAGCATTACCGAGTCAGCCCCCAGAAGTCCCAAACAAAATTCCTAGAGATAACAAAGCCTTCATCTTTTACATAGTTTACGATGTCCAGACACACCAGAACATAATTTCATACAAAATTGACCTATTCAAACCTGAAATGAAACTGTATACTAACAGTTCGTTAATTAACACAAAAGAATCGAGAAACAAACGATAATCCTAATCCCAAACACATAAATTTGAAAAATAAAGGTACCCAAAATTTCAACAAATAAAGGAAGTAAAGAACATAAATTAACCAGTAGTCTCACCTCTTGTTTTGGTTCTTGATAGAAAATTATGCACAATCAGAACCAATAAATTGATAAATGATAAATGATAATAACCAAATCTTTCTTTATTATCCAATAATTATTATCTTAAATATCTGTACCTGAACATATCCAAAACTAAGCAAAATTAAATACAGCATAACAGAAGAAACAGATCTAAAAAAAAACAACTACGACCTTAAATTCAATAAGTACCAAAAAAAAAAAAAAAAAAAAAACTTACATTAAAAATCGATTTCCGTTTGATAAATTTCGGATGAAGAGCGCGAAGTAGAAGTTGGGGGCGAGTGTTTGGTTTTGGTTTTTAGCGTTAAGAATAAGCTGAAAAGGAAGCTTCTTCAATCTTTCGATCTTTGAGTCCAACTACATGGTAATCGAATGTAATAACGTCATTAGTTGGTATATTAGGCAAGTTTGTTGGAGTTGGTGTCTTAGGTAGGGGTGTAAATAATACCCGAAAATACTCGGCCTGCCTTTATCCGCCCGAGCCCGCCTGTATCCGAAGTAGCTCAAAGTCTGTTATGGCCTGTCATGGACCACCCGGCCTGGCCTGGATTAATTTATTGGGCGGTCTCGGGCTTTGCGATTAATTATGATGCCCGGCCTGAAAGTCTTCTATGTGCCATTAATCATTTAATATCCTCTTAAAAAGACTTAAAAGTTACAATTTTATAATTGTCAATTTTGTGTCAAGAAAAATAAAATATATAATTGTTTTTATTTATAATTAACCTTTTCAAAACATTAATGGTAATATATTTTCTTATTAGAAAGTTTATTGTACTCTAATTAATTATTTATTATATGCTAAAATTAAAAATTTGTCAGTGTAATTTAAATATAAAATAATATTATCACTTACGATATGCGATATGCGATGTTGGAAAGGAAAGGATATTGTATTTAATACCGTTCATTTGAAAATTTAAACCTAAAAAAAAAAATTCAAAATAGTGGCCTGTCCGGCCCGATCTGGCATGCCCGTATAAAAAACGGGCTTTGGGCGGTCTTTGGGTAGCAAATTATCTACTTGTGCCCGGCCTGTCCGGCCTGAATTTGTTTACGGGCTCACAAATATTAATCCTGGCCTGCCCGGCCTGTCTTAGTTTTTGGGTCGGGCGGCCCGGCCTGCCCGAATTTACACCCCTAGTCTTAGGTAAAGTCAAGTGAAGTCTGATGGAGTATTTGGCGCGATATAAACCTGTATAGCTCGGATAGTGCCACATGGAATAAGAGGATTACATGTGGTGTCTAATAAGTTTGGGCATCTCCTTACATAGCACCGAGGCCTTTTAGATTAAAATCCCACACCTGCTGCAATAGGTGGTCAAGTTGGGGACAATATCGATGCTATGTGGTCGGCCCATAAGTAGGGTCCGGCGGTCCGTGAAGATCCTAACAACCAGAGCTCGGGTTAGAGCTTTAGGGTTTATCATAGTACGACTGGAAACAACTGGTATCAAAGCTCGGGTTAGAGCTTTAGGGTTTATCATAGTACGCTTGGAGTGGGAGTTATGGCTGATAATAACAAAAGTACTGGTATCAGAGGTCGGGTTAGAGCTTTATGGTTTATCATAGTACGATTGGAGTGGGAGTTATGGGTGATAACAAAGAAAGTACGATAGCTATGGAGTTTTTAATGGGAAGAACTTTGCGTTTTGGAAGTCTCAGATGGAAGACTACTTATATGAGAAAGACCTTGATGTTCCTTTGGGTGGAGTTGCGAAAAAGGGATCACTCAAAGACGATGAATGGAAAACTCTTGATCGCAAGTGTGTAGTCGTGATCCATAAATGTCTAACGGAGGAAGTATACAATAACGTACAAGAGGAAACTAGTACGAAGGATCTTATGGATAAACTTGAAAAGTTGTATTAAAAGTCATCAGCCTCAGGAAAGATTATGTTGTGTGAACAATTAATTAATCCGAAGATGCAAGAAGGCGAAGCGATTTCAGCACATCTTGGGAAGTTTAAATCGATTATTTCTCAGCTTTCAAAAGTTAGTATTACTTTTGACGATGGAGTTCAAGCTTTACGGTTGTTGTCGTCATTACCAAAGAGTTGGGAGACTGCAAGGACAACTATTAGTAATTCTGCAGGGAGTGAGAAATTGAAACTTGATGATGTGCAACAAAGGTTAATTGCTGAAGAGGAAATAAGAATAAAACAAGGTTACGGTTCTAGTACTTCAAGCTCAGCCTTAAGTATGCGGGAAGAAGATAGAGGCATGAGTTCAAATAGGAACAACAACAACAAATCAAGATGGAAGTTCAGAGAGAAATATAGGGGGAGATCTCAATCCCGGCCTAGAGGTGTTGTTGAGTGTTGGGTGTGTAAGAAAGTAGGACACTACAAGCGCGATTGTCCGGAAAACAAAGGTGCTAATAATGGTGGAAACAAAGGTAATCAAGAAGAGGTCAACGTAGTTGCAGCTGCGGAACCGGTGAAGGTCCTTTTTGATAACAAGAAGGTGATTACGGAAAGTTTTCTACTACTCTCTGAGGGCAAGCAAGATGAGTCTTGGATTATAGACTCGGGAGCTTCTTTCCATGCAACGGTGATAAGAGTATTATGATCTCTTATAAAGAAGGATACTATAGCCAAGTATTCTTAGGTGACGGTGAAGCATGCAACATCATTGGTTTGGGTGATGTGATCTTGAAAGTCAACGGTTCGACATGGAAATTAAAGGATGTACGACATTTCCAAATTTGAAGAAGAACTTGGTGTCTGTGGGCCAAGTTTGTGATAATGACTGTGAAGTTGTGCTTATGAAACACAATTGGAAAGTGAAAAAAGGATCTATTGTTAGTTATTGAAGACTAACTAATTATTTCCTAAGTTAGCCGTGATTATTTTAGGAATTTTATAGGGGTTTCCTAAACCGGCTAGAATTATTGGTGGCCAAGTTTGTAACCTATATAAATAGGTAATTAGGCCTTGTAGAATTGTGTGCATGTGTTTGTGTGAAGAAAAATTGTTTAGAGAGAAAAGAGAGTTCTTTCTTGTATAGCTTTTAGGGTAAAAAGCTAGGGTTTCGTTGTGAAAGCATATTGGTGAGGAACAAGAGACAAGGTTATCATCATGGATAATTGTTGCGGTGTAACCAACGTTTTTTGGGATTCACACGACGTTGTAATCGTTTTTCTTCATAGTGGATTGAGTTGGCGCGGCTCAAAGTGGACGTAGACAATATATAGACGTTGTATATTTGGTCAAACCACTCTAAATCTCGTTTCTTGTGAGTTGGTTTATCTTTCTCGTATTATTATTGTTGCTTGTGCTTGGTTTACTTATTATTCATCATAATATCTCAAGATACTGTTATTCAGCGGTTGTCAGTAATTCGATAAAAATTATGACAACTGGTATCAGTGCCTACGGTTGGGGATACTGTCGGAATGGAGAAGTGGTTGTGGATGTCACACAGTTTAAGACGCGTGTGGAGTCAAACTCAAGGTGGAGCAGGCAAGGCCCAAGGTAGAGCTGGCGCTCAAGGTGGAGTTAGTGTCGCACCCATTAACTCAGGTGGAGCAGGGTTATAGGTGGGCAAGGCAGCGTTCAAGGTGGAGTTAGTGGACGTATCCCATTAACTCAAGGGTGGAGTAAGGTTCCAGGGCGTGTAGTGACAATAATCATGTTCGATGGATAGCATATACGAACAGTAATTATATGGTGGAGTATGATTTAATAGATGTGGTGGTTAAATCTCATCAGGGTGGAGATTGTTGGAGTATGTGCACGATATAAATCACATATGTATGGCTAAGATAGTCCCACATGGAATAAGTGGAGTACATGTGGTGCCTAATAAGCTTGGGCATCTCCTTACATAGCATCAAGGTCTTTTAAATTAAAACCCCACACCTGCTGCAATAGGTGGTCAAGTTGGGGATAGTATCGGTGCTATATGGTCGGGCCCAGAAGTAAGGTCTGACGGTTCGTGAAGATCCTAACAAAGTCTTACTCTATTTCTCGGATTATTGAAATAGCAATGATCCCGTGCTTATATATAGACACGTCTTAGAGCAAGGCAGAGTTTCCCAAAAGTCTTTCAAAACGAAAGAGTGGCACTAAAACACCTAGTTGGATGCCATTACGGTAGAGTTTGACCCCGTTCTCCCATACGAAAGAGTATGAAAGGGGACCTTAGGTGTCACATGAGTGACAGCCGCTCATGGGGAAGCGTCTGATGTTCAGAGCTTGTGCATAAAAACGGAGGGAACATCAGACGCTTGTGTATAAAAATGAGGGAAGTCGCTTCCCAGATTCGTCACAATTTTGTCGAATGTTCCCTAAGGGACACATCGAATGCTTCAAGGAAGATTTTCTAGCTAGGAGTTATATTTTTGACCGTCCAATGCATATTTTTATTTTATGACGATGAGAGAGTCACTCTTTCAGTTGTCTCCTCTTTCATTTTGAAAGAGATAGAGTAAAGGCACCCTACCTATAGCCCTTACTCTCAGACTGTCGAGTGATTTTGTCAGTATCGACTCCAAGTAACTTGTTCCCCATACTCTAACAGACATGGATTAGCGGCGCCAGGTGTTCACCTTAAAACTTAATAAAGATAAATGGTTTTCGCAACAAAATCTCATGTAGCGCGACTAGCCGACAAAAAACAATATTGCTCTGATCCTTGAATGTGCCATTTAACTGCATGTATTCTATTTTCTATTTTACCCTTTCTACTAATACGTGTGTTTGGGATAATATATTTTTAACTAGACACACACTACATTACCTTAGGCTCCTCCTTATTCCTTTTGGAATAATCTCAAACATCGATTTTTTTAGGAGAAAAAAAACTATTATTCGACTACCATATTCAAATCAAGGAGATTAACGAAATTGATAAAGACCAGTTACAAGACTTATTTTATGTTAATACAACCCAAGATCTCGAGATGAGTTTTTTTTTGGATGGTAAATCTTTTCATCATTTCTCATCTCAAGAATCGCATGAAGAATCAGGACCTCATAATGAGGTATGTGTTTTACTTAGTTGAAAACTCAAGTTTTTCATGGTCAACACTGTTGGAAACCTTATTTGCAGTCATTGTTTGTAGGATTAGAAATTTTTATACTAGAACGTAATTTACAGTCTTGGTTAACAGAAGGGGAAGAGAGGATACGACTGAGGAAAGGGGGAAGAAAAAGGGTATGGTTGAGTTTTGCAAAGGATTGGGAGGAGTTAATTTGTTCGCGAAGGAATTGTTTAACGATTGAAGATGCTTATATTGTGTCCTGGAAGTAGAGACTTCGTATACGTACCTACACAGAGTTATGATCTGATGATTCGTCTAGTTTTTCACCAATCTTGATCACTTATGGTATTCTTACAGGTGATTATCTCGATTTGCACCAGTTAGGATGGATGATGGTTATCTACTTCGTTAGTCAGATTGTCAGTCCAGAAATTCCAAGAGAGAGAATCGCTGAAAAATATTTTTTATTGATCAATAAAAGTTGTGTACATTATACTTGGTTTACAAGCATAGCCTTTCTGGATATTTATACTAGCGTAGCTATCACGCGGAAAACATGTCTACAACTGGAAACCGCATTAATCTAGCTGGAGATGTCGTCATTATCCACACAAACATCACTTCCTTCTCGAATGATCTCCTCGACCTGGGTAGTACTCCTTGTTATGAGACCCTTACTCCAGGTCGTGGGCTCTCAGTCTTGACTTATAGTTGTGTCTTCGGTCTCCATCTTTGATGTGGGTTCCATAACTGAGATCGTGCACGTGGTTTGGTCTTCGTCTTTAGGTCCTGATTATGAGAGTATGATGTCCTCTAAGTCTTGCACGTACTAAAGACTCGTCTGCCCGACCTCGACCTAGGTTCTCTCTAAGTGCTATAACTCGTAGGACCCGGAAAGCTGTCGGTATTGGGTAGATTTTATATTTTGTCATGTACATATTTGCCCCCAGTTTACTTAAAGTTCAGTCTTTGGTTGTACTTTATGTTTATGTAAACTTTGATTATTGTTTCTGCTCTGCAACATTTCAGATCGTTTTTAAAATCTGGTGGAGATGTGGCTTTTATTTTGGTGTACATATTATATTTACAGCTCTGATCAGATAAGAGTTAAAAATAGTTTTATTTGGACCGGTATTACCTAGATTTGGGATCTTTGAAAATATCTTTTTGATCTAGTATGCATCTTGATAAGTGTCTAAAACACCTTAATATTTATATGTTATTTATGCTTTCTTTGCTAATTTATTTTTGCAAATTATGTATATTATGTGTGCTTTTGAGTTTATTAGGTCTTTGGAGTCATTTGGAGCAAAAGACGGAGAAATCACTCATTTCGAGCAAGAAGGAAATTTGGTCATTTCTCATGGCATGTGTTAATGGAAGTATAGCTAAGATTAAGGGGTTGTCACTATCTTGGTGGCCTTGATCTCGTTGCATGTGTACCGCACACCTCAATCATCACCCTAACCCTAAAATCAAGATAATTGTCTTTCTCTTATCATTATTTGTGTGAAAGTTAGAAAAACGAGAGATTCGGGAGATAGCTGCCGACATGAAAACCAGAGATGAAGAATGAGCCAAGTTGGATTCATAGTTGCCATGAGAATCCCATTAAACCTATATCTAGTATTTGTTATCTCAAGCTTGTTGTGAATGTTAGATGATCAAAACTATATCTTGATTTCTGGTCTACTAAGTCAAGTCTCGGAATAGGTTAGAATTTGGTAGTTTAGTATCAGACATTATCCTTGAACACTGAAGATCGACGAAGATATTATATTAGACATATCGTATAAATTTTAGTAGATTTATTGCAAAGAGAAAATTTCGATTCAAACTTGTCTTGTTAAATACCTTGAAATATGATTCTTCAAGTATAGATGTTCAAAAGTCCTTAACAATATTAGTTTGAAACAATTTATTGTTCAAGAATTAATTTTTGAATCAATTGAAAATCGCTCATACAAATTATTTTTATCACCTGAGAATGTTTCAAACATCCAAAGAAAGAAATTCAAAACTTTTGATATTTCTGATCAGGGTAAGTTGGCGAACCACTTCACAAGCTTTAGGTATTTGAGTTTTATAAATACATGGAAGGTTGAAAAACCAATTCGCAAACCGTAAATTCAGTTGGGGACAGTTCACGAATCCTGGTGAACTAAATTTTTAAGTTGGTGTAAATGGATAACAATTGGCAAACCCGGTTCACATATCGTAGCCATCTGAGTTTTTGAGACGAGTAGGTTTAGCAAAGTCGTTCACGAACCGTAGCATCCTGAATTGTGAACTTTCCTTACGGTTCACGAACCATTTCTCCAATGGTCCCAGTAGAAGTTGGCAAATGCTCAAAGACTAATTTTTTTAAGGGGAATTATGCAGTTACCCCTATTTAGCTAATTGAATTTGGAGTTTCTCCTACTCCATCCAATAGTTATAAATTTTCCCTTACTTTTCATCCAAAAAACCGTTAATTCGTTGGTCATGCTAATTACACGAGTCGACTAACCATAGTTTATTTTTATTTTCACATGATAAAACAGATGCACTGCTGCTATAAATTCGATCTTTAGTATTCCTCCGATAAACTTCGCTAATAATACTTCCTATTATAATATGTAGTATAATAAAAAAATTAAAATAATATTCGATAATACAATAATCTCGTTAAAATAATATAATTTTCCAGTCCCGACTCAGGTTTTTAGTGCTAAAATAATAAATTCGATAAAATTATAATATAATACATTTCAAAAGTTCCCCTTAAACATTATTAGGTCCCAAATATTATATAAAATAATAATTCCATTAGAAAAAAAAGATTTGTAGCTAGGTTACCAACGAACTCGATGTAATCGTATGACATTATACACCTATAAAATCATTTTTGTAGGTAAAAAAAAAGATTAGAAAATAAAAAATAATTTTCATACACATAAAATTTTCTCAAAATATGATTCAATGTTGGTTTGTTTTTGAACGCGCAATTGGGGGATATCAAAACTAATCGGGGGATAGAGGAAAAAGACAAAAACTGGATCCAAATATCAAATCAGGATCACCCCTTATCTAATTATTTATTTAATTCCTAATCTACCCCTCACTAATTAGGTTTAGTGGTTAATTAAATTTAGTAAAAATCTTAAGTATTTGGGGGATAGATTAATGTGTATTTTTATTTGTGTTTGGGTGAGTGAGGTGAGAGTAGAAGGAGGGGAAAAAATATATGAGAGGGAATTTTTTTTGTGAAAATAAAGGATGATTGTGAAGAGAGAATTGCTGCTAAGAGGTTGAAAATTTGATTTTTTTTTTCTTTGAATCCACCATTTTTGCAGCTGAAAAAGCTCGGTGCCGGCATAGTATTCAACCAAAAAACCATGCCGTTTTGAATATTTTTTATGGTTTTCAGTCCACTGCCGGCACAGTTTCATAATTATTGAGTATGATGGTACTGCTAACGACATGGTATGATGCTTAAATTTCTATGCCGACACATGATGTAAAGTATCCAGAAACTTTTTTTTTTTCACTTGGATACCGGCATTGATAGATTTCTATCGAGCATACCGGCATTAAGTTACGGCGTTGAATGTTAGTTACCAATCATGCCGACAACATTTTTCGGCATGGTATTCATCAATTCCGGCATGATCTTCATCACTTCTGGCGATGTAAAAAAATTTATTTCCAGCATGGTCTTCTTCTATACCGGCATGGTCTTCATCACTTCTGGCATGGTGTTTATCTATACCGGCATGGTCTTCATCATTTCTGACATGCTATTCATCACTTCCGGCATGGTCTTCATCACTTACGACACGGTCTTCATCATTTACGACATGGTATTCATCACTTTCGGCATGGTCTTCATCACTTTCGAATGTTGAAAAAAAATTGTTTTCAAAGTGAGGAGCCGGTAGAGAAGGACAAGAGAATTTGAAAAGGAGTGGGGAAAATCTAGAATTTGAAAGGAATATTTAGGTTTCAAAGCGCTAACCCTAAAAGAGATTAATAAGAGGTGAAGATGGAAATGGGGGATATTTTTTTTTTGATTTTAAGTTTGAAGGAAGGGTGTTTTGGTATTTTCGACCCAAAAAACACCTTTTAGCAGACACCTTTGGTTGGGGGAAAAAAATCCATATCCCCCAATTAGTTTTGATATCCCCCAATTGTGGGCTCCTGTTTTTCTTTGAAGTTCAAATCAAGTTGTACTTCATCCTTAATAAATAATTCGTAGTGCACTCATAAGACCCGAAGTCACATTCTTGTATTACAATTTTTTTTTGTATAAATGTTTTTTTCTACGGAAACTAATAAGATTTATTATTTTAAAATGAGCGCATTTGGGGATATAAATTATATCCCCCAACCAATAGTGTTTGTTAAGGGGTGTTTTTTGGGAGCAAAAATACGAAACTACCCTTTAAAACAATAAAAGCTAAATCAAGCATAAAAATACCCTACTCCCTATTAAATTTGAAACATTTCTTACTCCCTTTTAGATTCCCTTCTCCTTCTCTACCGACTCCTCACTTTGATTTTTTTTTTTACATTCGGTAGCGATGAAGACCATGCCGATACTGAGTGCCGACATGGTTATTTATGATGAAAACCATGTCGGTACTGAGTGTCGGCATGGTTATTTAGGATGAAGACCATGCCGGTATCTGAATTTCGGCATGGTTATTCAAGATGAATACCATGCTGATACTTGCTATTTCAGACAATTTTTTTTTGTATGTGTTTGCTCAAACCAGCATGGTTCATTTGGGAATCGACCATGCCGGCACCACTATCGGCATGCTCGATAATACTTTTACCATGCCGGCACTAAGTTTTTCAGGCGTAATAATGGCGGATACAATAAAAAAAATCAAATTTCAATACATTAATACCTACACATGGGTAATTGGAGTACTTATATGTTCCGCTTGTTTACTTTCTTGGGTTTGTTCTTCACGTAAAGTTTCATGATCATAAATATCTTAATTTAATGTTGTTGCATCAACAAATTCAAAGTTAATGATTTATACTAATCATCATCAAACGAACCTATTAACTTAACTAATTATAATTAACCATTAAGCATGATTAGTGAGGGAAAGATTAGCAATTAGTTAAAATACATGGATTAGGGGTGACCTTGCTTTACTATTTAAATCCCGTTTTTGTCTTTTTCCTCTATCCCTCAGTTAGTTTTAGTATCCCCCAATTGCGCGTTCTTTAAAAACAAGTGCATGCCGTTCTAAAAATATTTCCGTTAATGTTTTTTTTTTCCTTTTTCTATATTTTCCACTTTGAAAAATCTATTTCATTATTTATCCTAAGATACTTTAATTTTATTTTTCAATATGGAAATTCTTAAAATTAAGAATTATTTTTAAAATTAATATATTATTATTATCTGTATAAAGTAATAAATTATTATTTTATCAATTAAGTAATATCTCTTTAAAATAATAGGATTTGGATGATCCCAAGTTTATTATTTTATAGATGTTTTATTGTAATTCTTCATTAGACATATTATTAATTAATAAAAATATAATTTCAGATGATTTTCTTCTATTGTAGTTAAAAGCTGAATCAAGCTCTCTTTTTAGAGCTTTTGACCCATCGAAAATATTTTGACCAATAAAAATCTCTGGTTTTTTGACACCACCAAATATTTACTCCAGAAACACCACCACCTAGTTTATTTTCCCTCCGCAACTAAATACTGAGTTTCTTAATACGCGTTTTTTTTCCGACTGCCTTTCCTCCCTTTTCCTCTCTCTGTTCTCCTTAATTGTCTTTTTAATTCCTAATATTTCTTATACGGTGATCATATCTCCATTGTTGATTTGGCTCTAATTATTGTTTATTGTTTGCAGTTATGATTTTCGATGCTCTGGATAAACCAAAAAAACCGTATCCAAGAAAAACCTACGGTATGTTGGTTAACCTTAGAGCATCCACAGTCATGGAGTCGACCAAATGCCAAATAGCAGACCAAAAGCTAAATTCTTTTGGCATTTACAGTGATCAAACACAGTAATGGAAGACTATTTTTTAGTCAGGCGGAAGTATAAAAAACGCCCCAATTCAGACGCACTTTTAATGACCGCCCGATTTCAGGCGCACTTTTAATGACCGTCTGATATCATGCGCACTTTTAATGTCCGCCTGATTCAGGCGCACTTTTAATGACCGCCTGATTCAGTCGCACTTTTAATGACCGCCTGATTAGTGAATTTACAGAAATATTAGCCCACTAATCTTCTTCTAATAACATATTAGCTCGCTAATCTTCTTCTAATAACGTATTAGCCCACTAATTTTCTTCTAATAACGTATTATCCCACTAAACGAGTGGATACACCAACGTCCCATTGGGACGTACATTAAAACAACGTCCCATTGGGGCGTACAATATACCAACGTCCCATTGAGGCGTACAATATAACTACGCCTGTGTTGGGACCTATGTATTACATGCGTTCGGTTAGGCGGAGTTTATAGATGCGCCTGATTCATACGCTAATTGTATCACCGCCCCATCTTCAAACAGTAATTATACTCTCGTCTGATTTCATACGGTCACTAAAATCTCGCCTGCTTTCATACGCTATTAATACTTCCGTCCCACTATATCTTCGTTTAGTCTGGGTTGATGACCACATTTGGTCTCAAACCCTAATTTTGGCGACCAAATTTGGGTTTGGTCCCTTCCGTTGCGGCACATTTTGAGACCAAATTTGGGTTTAGTCCCCAGATTTGGTCGTGGCTGTGATTGCTCTTAACCTTATTAAAAATAATTCTTTTTGCGATTGTTTCTTCGGAAGGATTATTATGATTATTTAGGTGGTGTATTGTTCATACGAGTTCTTTAGTATTTTTCTATCGCTTTATTTTTGAATATTCAAAATCAGAAGCTTACTTGATTTTGATTTTGATAGTTCGGTAATGGTCTAATCTGATGTCTTGTTATCATACTTGTTTTTTATTTTGATCGGTTATCATATTATAATCTGATTGGTGGTGGCTCTGTGTCGGTTATCATACTTGTTCTTACATAGTTAACTTGCATGAACATATTATAATCTGATTGGTGCATATTTGACAGTATTTGAAGTCCTATTGGTGGTGGCTCTATGTGTGGTGCTAATTATTTCCAATGCCAAAGAAATAGATCTGATGCCCAGCTCTTAACACCTCCCACCAGTTTTTGTAAGGTATACTTTCAAGTTCCAGTTCCATTGGGGACTGAGATCAGTCTTTTGAACTATGTCAGATTTTCCTTTCACGAGAAAAGGTGAAGAGAATATATTGTTGGTCTCAGCTCAATGATTACTTTTGTAATCGAGCATATTGATATTGAAATTGGTATATTAATCACATGATAGGATCCTTACATTGAATCACCATCCTGTGTTTAAATTTTGGAAGCTTAGTGATCGACAGCTATTGGTGTATTCTGTGTTTGCATCAGCATCTAGGTAGGCAAATGAGGGGATAAGTTACTAATTGTGTAGAGTTGTAAGGCGAAGTGCACAGGTTTTGAATGTAATATGAATATATGAAAGACAAGTTGCTGATTCATTGTTCAGATTGTATTGCCTATTGTTGCAATTTTCACGGGGACTTTAATGTGAAATATGAATTACTTACTTCACACCTAGAAAGATTTTTTTTTTTACTGAGGATAATTTTTAGTTTGCAAGTTCAACTATATTCTGGAAACATTTTTATTGTGAAAGTTAAACAGTCAAGTGGTACTATATACACATTTTTTAATATTTTCTACTTTTGTGCGGTATGAACAAAAGAATTCAAACTCTGTGATGTTGTTCTCTTTGATATATACAGACAGAGATGTTATTTTGCTTATCTGTCTGTGGGTTCTTTTTTTGATTCCACCTATATTTTTTTAACAAGAGAAATGTCTAAATCTCGGAATGCTTTTACACAGAGTAAGTAAATTGTACAGAATCAATACCTTCAGTTTCTCTTTTCTTAGCGAGATAAGAGTTTAAAACTTATTATAACGATTTCATCTTATGTTTGATTGGACGTAATCTTAACATATATCACCAATCCTGTGCTTCGTAGGTTGTTATATAAGTGCACATGATGTACTTCTTGCTCTTCGTCTAAGACTTCATCTAAAGTCAGGCCATGTATAGATATTTTTTATATTTATATTAGTCGGATCCCTTTCTGCAAAGTATACATGCTTATCTAGCTCTCTTTTGCAATATGATACTTTTTTTTGTGTTTCTTTTGCAATATGATTTTTTTCTTCTTCGTGTTTGGAATTGGTAAATTGAGTGTTTATCCAAAGCATTTCATGTTTTTACCGTTGGTGTGCTTTTATGTTTCGCGGTCTAGGTTCATGACTCAAAAATAACTATATCAGTTTTGGTATAGCTCTCTTTACAAGGAAGTAAGGCGCGCAGGTTGCTAGAGCTTTTGGTGAAAGATAGGAGAATGGGGAAGGGGAAAATAAGGGTATAGGAGGTTCAGGTGGTTTTATATATTTGCAAGAGGCTTGACATGTTTTATTATTATGTACTCTTTTGTGGGCACCCTTATGTTATTAGAGGTATCAATTTTCTCAATCTAATGTTTTAAAGGGTAGTGTGTACATTTAGTCGCTTAGAGCATCCACAGTGGGCGAGTATAACCAAATTTATGGGATGAGATCCTAACACAGTGGGACGGAGTAAAGATCAAATTTGGACCAAAGATCAAATTCCAGACCAAATATGGTCGCGACCAAATCCCAAATTCTGATATAGTCGGGCGTAAACTTAAAGTACGTTTGATGCTGGGCGTAACATAAATTTACGCTTGTTAACGGGCGTAAACCAAATTTACGTATGTTGGTGGGGCGGAATTTAAATTTACGTTTGTTGCGGGCGTAACATAAATTTACGCCTGATGAGACGGACAGAAGAATTCCGCACGTTGCCAGGCGGACACCAAATTTCCGCCTGTCTGGGGCGGACACCAGATTTCCGCCTGTCTGGGGCGGACACGAAATTTCCGCCTGTATGGGGCGGACACCAAAATTCCGCCCCTCCCAAACGGACTTTTTTTTTACGCCTGAGAAAAATTATGAAACATGAAATGAAATTTTCGAACGTTAGAATGATAAATTTTTCGAACGTTGGCGTTGGATTGCGTAGCAGATTTTTGACCGTTGGTAAGATATTTATATCTTTCGAACGTTTGAAATTGAATGTTAATAACGGGTTTATTTTATACCTATATATACCAGATGAATTCCTTTCACATTTTCATATCATTCATTTGTATTCGGCAAGAAAAAAATAGTATCAGGAAGAAAAAATAGTTTTCCATATTTCAAATCATTTTGAAAATTTTCATCGAATCGTTTTTAATGTCAACACCACGAATAGCAAGAGGTCCAAATTTTACGACAATCGAAGATGTCACGATGTGTAAAATTCATTTATCAATATCTCAAGATCCCGGCGTTGGAGCCGATCAATCAGAGATTGCGTTGTGGACTCGTATCAAGGATGATATTGAAGATCATTTACCGGATAAACCAGAGCGGTCTTGGAGTTCCTGGCAAAAACGATTTCAGGGAATAAGTAAAGAAGTGGCGTTGTTTTCGGCAAAACAGGCGGAAGTGGAAGGTGAATATCATACGGGATGGGGTCCGGAAATGACCGTGAGTATTCTCTCTGTTTTGAAACAATTATTTTCTAATATTGAGATGCCCATGACCATTGTTTTTAAAAACATTAACAGCCGAAGAAGTAAACAAACGGTTTAAGGAATGCAATCATGGAAGAAAATTTAGGCACGAAGAGTGCTACCCAATTGTCATAGAAAATATAAAATATAATCGTCGATCGACTTTTGTTTTTGATACGACGCACGATTTGGATAGTATCGTGAATACCGAGGAAGATGGCACTCAAGTCGAGTCCGGTAACGACACAGATAAAGGAGACATAGAGAATACATACCTTCGTCAGATGGGAAAAAAAGCAGCTAAACGATTGAAGAAAACCGGGCGAGAGAAATCCAACAGCCAAGAGGAATTGATGGAATAATTATTACACAGCAAGAAAATTTCAATTCTCATTACCGGGAACAATCAAGATTCAAGATGGAACAAAAAAAGGCCGAGTTTGCACAAAAACAAGCTGAGCATGCGGCTAAAATAGCCAAGGAGGTCGCAGACGATGAATTTCGCATCATGATGATGGATCTTTCCAAATTGGATCATGTACAAAAGGAGTACTTCGAACTTCGAAAGGCTTTAATAGTACGGGACAAAAGGAGCCAATTATAATCGTCAAAACGGGATAGTTCGAACCTTAAGTATTAAGTCTAATAATAAGTGATAATAGTTTAGTAGTTTATTTACGTTTTAATATGTATTAATTTTGTCATTAGTCGTATTATTATGTAATATTTGGGATTTAATTTTATCTTCATTTAATTTAATCAACTTTAACTTATTTTGTAACATCTTACTTTAATTTACCAAGTGATGAGTATATGAAATAGAGTTAATACATTTCTTCGAAATTATTCGTTAAAATAAAATCACATAATTTTTCTGGTTTGGGAAACAACATTTAATTTCAATATTTTTCCTCGTCTCCAACCTTTTAATTCCCATATTCTGCCCATATATGTTCGATTAAGTCATCGCGCAAGCGAATATGCCTATCTTTGCTGCGCATATGACGTCGGCGTTGCTCAGCTCTAATTTGGGAAAACTCCTCACTGTTGCCTCTTAATATATTAACCGGTGTCGGGTTGCTACGATGATCATAAACATGTGGCCATTCACCGGGTAGACGCTCATCCTCGACTCATATTATGTAAGATAATACACGTTTTCATGATATAGGCAAGCACATCTGGATTCCACATTCTAGCAGGTTGTTTGATGATTCCAAACTGTTGTTGAAGTACACCAAATCCCCGCTCTACGTCTTTTCTTGCACCCTCTTGCATCGCTGAAAATATCTCTTTTTTCCTACCAAGCGGATGTTTAAACGCCATAATAATAGTAGCAATTTCTGGATATATTCCATCACCTAGATAATACGGCATGTCATAAGAATGACCGTTTACCACATAGTTCACCGGTGGTGCTTTTCCCGTGACCAGACTTCGAAAAACATATGAACGGTTCATCACATTAATATCGTTGTTAGAGCCTGGCATACCAAAAAATGCATGCCAAAACCATAGATCATACGACACCACCGCCTCCAACACGATACTTTCGCTCCCTTTATACGCGGTGTAAGCCCCTGATTCGGCAGACGGACATTTATCCCATTTCCAATGCATGCAATCTAGGCTACCTATCATCCCTGGAAATCCTCTATCTTTGTTTTGGTTGAGCAACAACTCAACATCACCAGCCGTAGAATAAAAGCGGTGGGATAAAAGCCGTTCTCGGAATGGGCCTGACCGAGGACGTTGAAGATGATCCTTGACTCATAGAACTCCACACTTGTGGGGGCAATGTGGGGGAAAAGGCGCCGAATCCAATGGAAGGTTGGATGGTGTGTGGCGTTCGGAAAAGAGACAGTTGATACTCCAATTCCGTGATCTTATTATTCTGGTTTCCTATAAGTTCATCTTTCGCTAATAGACACTCCATCCTATCTTTCGTTTCTCGTAATGTAAAATCTCGAAATTGTTTAGTAAAATCAGCATATTCTTGGAATAATGCATAACTATCGCCCTGTCATGAAAAAATGAGATAGATGAGATTTTTTTTTTTTTGAAATAAGCAATGTAAAGTTGAACGAACACTTACGGGCGATAATTGTTGTTGCGGTGGAATAAGAACATGTTCATCTGGTTTTCCAAGTTCGGTAGAATAGAAGTCACCGCTGTACCCAAATGTTTGGACCTCCCAATCAGGATGTGTCACATATTTTCTGAAATTAGTAACCTTTTTCCAATACTCTAAATATACTTCATACTGCACAACTTGCACCACCTCGGTTGCATCAACAAAACCGTCCGCTAGCAGGAGTTTTGCTTGGTCATCACCCAAATGCCCAATTACATGTAGTCTCATGGGAACAGCAAACGAGGGATGGTTTTGCCTCCAACATCTTTCTCCTAAATAAACATTATGCTGTATAACCAAAAAAGGAATATAATTGTAGTGAGTACGTTATTAATTAGATAAATAACGAAAAATAAAAAACTATGTTATTGACGATTAATATTAATGATAAATAAAAAATCATGTCTAACTCACAACGCCATTCCAAGAAAATATCCATCTCGAGTCCGACAGCTTCCTAGCAGACTTTCCCATCTCAGAACTGAGGACGTCGGTGTATGATTCCCATGGGTGCCATGTCACTTGGTCAATCGTCAGCTGATTCAGTAAAATCCTACAACGAATAATATCATTCTGACACCTCCTTCCATTCCATTGGAAATTACAGGCCATTTCTGTTCATTACCGTTCATTGAGATGTCTGGTCGACATATGCCTAGGTATTCATACCCCCAAAACTAGTCCATAAAATTAATGAATCAAATTAATATATCCAAGGAAATAAACTTAAATGAAAATATACTTTACGTTGAAAATTAAAATAAATCGATTACCAAAATACCTCTAATATTTGGAAGGGCCCGCTTAGTGCCTTCTGTTGTTTCCTACAAGCTTGTCGGAGACCTGCATACAATCTCGAAAAGGCACTACCGCCCCAGTCAAGGTCTTGTATTTTATCAATTTCTTCGAAAGCAGCTAACCATCCAGCATCAATATAGTTCTTTGCATTAGGAAAGAAAAATTGACCCAAAACATACATAAAAAAGGCAATTGCTATTCTATGGGCGAGGAGAGAATCTTCATTAGCCGCCACCAACTTATCTTCTTTGAAGTATGAGCTTAAATATGTAATTGTAATTGAGTTTGATATCCACGACGCGCCTCTTGTTCCCTGTGTGATATCCGGAAAAATCTTCTCACGGACATAGTCAAATTGGTATAGGCTCGAATCATACGGAACTACATAACCATCACCGATACTCAGTCCAGTTAACATGACCCAATCTAATGGCGTGAACCCCATCTCACCAAATGGAAAATGGAACGTGTTGGTTGTATCCCAAAACCTCTCAACAATATAATCAACAACGGCATGTTGGGTAACGTTACACTCTATGTTCAACAATTTTTCCCACCCCGCTTTTTCAATCAAATATTTAACTCTAGGACAATGTATTGAAATAAATTTATAATAATGAATTACCGATGCCAGACATCCACGATGTTTAAACTTAAATGTTGGTGCGTCTGAAAATGTAATGTCTTCAGTAGCGTGCGGCTTATCATCTTCCACTATAGGAAACCTCCCTAACCCGGGGACGTCGACCTCCTCAATTTGACCGGTAGAGATTAAGTTGTAATCAGCTTCGGTAGATTTTTGTCTCTTGTTGGTCTTTTGGCGACCACTAAACCTCGATATAAACTTGTTCATTCTACGCACAAACATGTTAAATACAATTTCATAATTAAAAGACCAATCCACGAACCATAATAGACATAAATTTAACCGAACAAAATTTCAACATCATAAAATTCCATAAACATAAATTTAACCAAAAAAATAATTATCCAATTAACTATATTTATAACTATTTATAATTAACAAAAAATTCAATTAAAATACGAAACTAAAAACAAAAAGATAAATTAAATTAAATCACGTAACTAAATTAACAAAAATAATTATCCAATTAACTATATTTATAACTATTTATAATTAACAAAAAAAATTAAATTACGAAAAAATTAACAAAAAAAATATATTAAATTAAATCACGTAACTAAATTAACAAAAAATAATATCCAATTATTAATATTTATAACTATTAAATAAAACAAAAAATTAAATTAAATTACGATTAACCCAATTTTAATAAGATTTGATTAACCCAATATGATATCCAATTAGTAATAAAGTATGATTCAATTTTCAACGTAAAAACCCTAAATAAATTCGAACAAAAAATACATTACCTGCGCATATTATTACACAAATTGAAATAAATTCGAACAAAAAATACAATACATGATATTATTATTACACAAATTGAATAAAGAAAGTAGAAAATACATACCTTATAATGGAGTTTTTAGGGTTTTTGTGGAGTTTTTAGGGTATCTGTACGGTTGGTAGATGGGAATGGAGAAGAAGAATATGAACTGAAGAGGAGCCGTGAAGCAAACAAGAATATGAACTGTGTAAGAATATGAACTGTGGAAGAAAATGAACTGAGAAGAAGAAGCCTCGTGTAGAAGAGATGGGTTGTGGTTGGGAAGGAGAGGCAGTATTGGTGGAAGGTGCGGTTCATTAAGATTACGCCCGATTTGATCGGACGGACAGGAGAGTACGCCATAACCCTAAACCCTAATGAAACGGAAATTTTGGTTACGCCCGTCTCAGGCGTAATAATTTTTTACGCCTGACAAATTCATCACGCGGACAGAAGAAGTCCGTCCGTACAACTCATCACGCGGACACAAAAATTCCGCCCGTCTGATCTCACACGTGCTGTGTGACCGTGTTTAACTCGGACGGAATTTATATTTACGTTTCTTCGAGCGGTCATTTGGAATCCGTCTGATCAACGGGCGGAATTTAAGATTCCGCCCCTTACCAAACGTAATTTTTATTTACGCTTGATAACAAACGTGATTTATATTTACGCCCGTTTGAAACGTAATTTATAATTCCGCCCAGAAATGAAACGTAACTAATACTTCCGCCCGTCTTCATGCGTAAAACTGTTTTACGCGCGACCAAATTTGGTCTTCTCCCCATAACGTCACAATACAAATTAAACTCATATTTAGTCTTTTTTTTTAGTCTTTGATCTTTGAGTTTAGTCGTACCATTGCAGTCGCTCTTAGAGTCTTTTTTTTTTTTTTTAATTTTGAACATCTCATCTATTTTGTTATCATGTCCTCCAGTTTAGGGGTAAAGTACCAAGATTTGAAGATAGCTTAGTTTTGTATGTAATATATGAAATTTGACTTTCATATGGGATGGTAAATGTGAGGCCGTGCAACGCACGGGCGCACATCTAGTTAATTATTAATTAATAATATGATTTCAGGTGAATTTCCTATGCTGTGGTTAAAAGCTGAATTAAACTCTCTTCCTAAAGTTCCTGGTCCCACCAAAATATTTAGACCAATAATAAATTACAAGACAAATTTAGAATAGTCGGAAAATCCTTTTCTTTCTCTCGAAAGAAAAAACTAAGCGGCCGAAAAGAAAAAAACCTTTAGGTTTTGAGGATATTGGTATCACATCTTGCCTTTACCATTAACGCCATCACAAAAACTCAAATAATCGATTGACATTACCTGAATCATTTTTGTTGTTTTCTTATCCACGTACAGAAGGAGGGATAAGCGGCTTATTGGCTTAACAAAATCGAAAGTTGGTGGTGAAATCTAGTGTTTAGGAAACAAATTGAATAGTTAGAGTTGTTACAAGGGGATTCGAAACAGATGTGTGGATAAATTAGTATTTGAAGTTTTGGTTAACTTCAATTTTGTTGATTTATTAATCAAATAATCTATTCATTTTGTTTGGTTTTGAATTCTGGGTACTCTATGCTTATCTTTTGTTCGTATGAAATTCTAATTTAGTTCCAATTGTGGTTTAAATTATTTATTGAAAGGTGTCTTTACAAAAAATTGTAGTTGCAGGATTTCCAACAACACACCCCTCAACAGAATTAATGATAATCAATCCTTATTTTATTGATGAATTTTTATCAAACTTACAGATGAGAATCGAATCAAGACAATTACAGACACTCTTAAACTTTTTCTCTGTCCTATTGGCTTGATCAATACTCGAAGACGATCTCCCCCTCCCTCTCAAGATTACTCAACTCTTTATATAGGGTATTACATAGTGGATGACAGCTAAATCAACCTTTATTTTCGGATCTGGCCTGCGATATTCTCGCAGACTTACAATGGTTAATTTCGCAAAGTTCTTCAATTTCGCAAGATCTTCACACTTTCCTTGTGATACAGCTGACATCATCTGTTACGTCATTCTCCAGATAGCTCTGCGAAGTCCTCGCAAATGCTTTCTGATTATAATCTCGCTGACATCTAGTTGTTACGAGATTTTGCTCCTACATCTTGCCTCTTTTCCTTGAATATTGCTTGAAGAGCTATCTTTAAGTAAAAATCCACTTTGTTGAAGTTGTTGGAGGAACGAGCAAAAGAATATTGGATTTGAAAAGTACATACTTGCCTCTATTCTTTTGTGTAATTCTGAATTTTTAAGAAGTATGAATTATCCCTCTCTGAATGTAAATGAACAGTATTGTCAATTAATCATGCAAATTCATTGCTCCATGTTCTTTGCCTCATACCTTGCGGTAATATTGTGTTTGTGTTATCGTTAATCATTCTTCCGCGATATCTTCACAATGTGTTCTAAAAATTGTCATTTGCGAGATTGTAGTCGTACATCTTTCCTCTTCTCATGCCTTCTCTGCGAAGTGGAGAATGGAATGAGAAGTTGTATTTCCATACGTCGCAGCTGTTCATTTTTCCCTTATTTTCCTACTGACTTGATTCCGTATTTCATGCAGATTTTATTACACGTATCTGTCTCTTCCTTTTATCTATTGACACGTCTTTTTCAACCGCTCCTTTTTAACCGGCACGTCTATTCGCATTAAATGCGGTTACCTTTTCCTTTCTCTATATATACTCCTCTTACTCCTCTCATTTTCTCTTTTTATTTTCTTCTCCACCTCTCTGCAACTTTTGTTGTTCTTCCTCACATTCTGCTACTGTAATTCAACTTTCTTATTTCTTTCAACCTTCGATTATTCTTCATTCTCACACTAAAACATGCCTCCACTCGGTCACAGATACGAATCTTTGGTTAAAGATTTTCAAAAAAGTTTTTTAGAATAGGGGTATACACTGTCCACCATTCCTGGTTTCGGTTCCAAATCATAATCTCGCTTGGTCAGCTTCTCGTTGGTGTCCCCATACCTTTATATAACCCAGAACTTCCTTTGTTTTATGAAATTCTTTCTCATGCGAAATTTTCGTGAGCTATCTTCCAATTAAGTGGAGATTGCATTCGTCTTATTCTAGAGTTTTCTAACTGAGGTGCAGGTTTGGGGTCTCTCTATCCTCGCGAAATTAAAGATCCGAAATTTGCTGATTTAGAGATTATTCCTGAACAATACATTGTAGAGAATTTCTTCAAAAATTACGAAGTAATCACGATGAAGAGGGAAGATACCTGATGGGATGTTCGCTTGAAGAAGAAAGATAATGTCCCCAGCGACAAAATACTTATGCAAGACATTGATTGGCACTCTGGTAACAATAAAACGCCTCGTCAATCAAAAGACGACAAATGGTGTCTTTATCCTCTGATCCTGAAGGGACCATATATATCTGGTTCGCAAGTGCTCCCCGTGAATCTCACTATCTATAAACCATGGGTGTTTAACTGGCCTGAGAGGGATATAGAGGTGTATTTCCATTTTTACTCAACTTATAACCCTATATTGCGAAGTAAGAAATATCACTTAACTTATCTTGCGAAATTATCAGATAAAGAAGCTGAAAAAGAATTATAAGAGTACTGGGAAAGAAACCATCTTGACTGCGTTGCGTTCGATCACGGATGAAGTAAGAAATATTGTTATTCAAAGATTTTTAACAATATTGTTGCTTTTGAATCTTATCTTTTTATTCGTTTGCGAAGGTTGGTGTTAAGATCGTTGAAAAAGGAAATTCTGAAGTTCTTGCAAAAAACCGCGAAGAACAAAGAGAAGAGCATTGTTCACAAGGAGAAATCAGTAGTTCCTCCTATGAAGAAACGAAAGACTGATACTCCACCTTCTTCGAATCCTCAACCTAACGTAAATGTTGTTGGTGATGTGGATGATGGCGATGATGATGATGATTCCCTCCCGAAGAATGATTCTCAGTCTGAGTCTTCTATGGCTCAACTATATAATATCTTCTCTGATAGCATTCAAGGACTTTGAGATGCTTCTATTGCCGACACATGCAAAGCTGTTGCGAACATTTATGAGGCTCCGATTTTAACTGGCAACGAATCTCTTCGTGGAGTCTCTCGATCAATCACCTCCAGCTTTGTTCATTCAGTTGGTTCTCTAGTATGCTTTCGTTTCTCTATTTTTCCCTTTTTCATAATTATAACTCACAGTAGTATTATGTTTTTACTAAATTTGTAATCTTTCGCAGGCTTCTAGAATCTCATTCGCTGTTATCTCAGACTTAGAGAGGAGACGTGGAATTCTTGAAGGGAAGATTGCACAATTTCGCAATAAGAATAATGAACTTGAAGCTGAAGTTACTAATCTTCGCAACAAGAATCAACAATTGGAAATTGAGTCTTCGAGCGAATACTCAGAAGGATAAAATATCCAGCCTTCAGAATGCTAATAAACAACTTTATGGTATGAAAGTTTTCTTCTTAATCTTTTCACTCTTCTATTATGCTGCTCATCCTCATTAGATAAATCATTTTTGCAGACGTCTATGGTCTTTATGATGAGGCCATATTTCTTTATTCATTTCCTAACTCTATAGATGATGATACCCTCCTTGAGTATCTTAACCATTCTTTAAATAACCCTTCCAATTATAGAGTCAACTCTCTTTCTCTAAACGAACTCAGATCTAAATTCCATGTCTTAGAAGCCGACCATAGATCCATTTTTTTGTTAGATAATGAATTTAAGCATCTTTTCCTTAAGTCCAAAGAAGAGATTAGCACATTAAGAGCAAAAATTAGTGGTCTTATAAGTGACAAAGATAGCATCTCCAATCAGGGTGCACAATCTTTAACACACTTCCACCAAACCCTCCTTGAAGTCCAACTTGAAAGGGATAGCCTCCTCCGCGAAAATGCCGCTCTCAAAGAAAAAAAAAATCAAGTTCGCTCCCACCTTCTCATAAATGATGATGATGAGTTCGTTTGGGCTGCGAAGGTTCTTGATAATGCCATGAATGATTTAGGTGTAAATGTTAGTCTTTATGCTGAGCATTCGGCCTTGGTTAAAGATATGATTTCAGAGAGAGAAGGTTGTTAACCTTGTTATTTTACCAATTATTCTCCTTATTATTAACTTATTTTTATTTATTCGCAACTGCTGAAATGAATTTCGTAAGAAGGTGGAAGAGCTTCAATCTGAAAGAGTGAATCTCGCAAACAAATTATCTTCTCGCAACGAAAAGTATTCCCGATTGAAGAATCAACTTAAGATTACTGTTGCGAACTTCCAGAATGACTCTATTGATTTTCGCAATAACACTATCAAAACTGTTTGCGACGAGAACAACATTACTCATTTCATTTATCCTTGTCTTTCAGAGGAAATTCCAAAGAATACGCATTCTTTATTTATTTCTGATAGTGAAGCTAGCGGAGGTGAGGATGATAATGAGAGTGGAGAAGAATATGATGATGATGATGAGGAAGAAGAATCTGATGATGCTGACAAATAGAAGTGATCATCCAATAGATGAACTAGTCTTTGTTTCTTCTGTGATACTTGTACATTTCTTCTTTCTTTTTGTAATCACATTGAATTCTTCACTTTTCATCTCTCAATGTGTAAACTTCTTTTATTGCTACCTGCACATATTGGAAAAAACAATTGTTTTTTGCAATTCTGTTATTTAGTGCATTATCATTAACCTTTCATCTTATGAACCTGTCATCTGGATGTTCATATATATATTTCAATGTCGCAGCCTTATCTGCATCATTCTCACTCATCTCATCAAAGATGAAATTCGTTTAAACTTCTTTTTGTATTGATTTCTGTTGTGGTCTTATTTTGCCTTCCTAAGTAAAGGTCTTATTATGTCATTCTTTGTCATTGCGGAAAAATCGCAGGACGTTCTTACACTTTCATGTAAGAACCCATTGATCTTGCCTTAACTTTCTTCTTGTATTTCTTGTTGCGACAATATGACAGGCCTAAAATTTCTTTTGAAAATGAAGCCCCATGACATTGCCGTCTTGCGACGAAATCGCATGACGTACTTACACTTTCATGTAACGACCCATTGATCTCGTCTTATATTTTTCTTTTGAATATCTGTTGCGAAAATATGACAGGCCAAAATTTTCTTTCGAAAATAAAGCCCCATGACATTGCCGTCTTTTTTGACACTTATCAGCTCCCTAATGGAGGGTGCCGCCCTTCATCCCCCTGGTTGCCCCTTCAAGGAGACGTACCTCTACCATACAAGGTTGGATCCTCCCATACGGTCTTAACAACATACAGTTCTTTTCGCAGCCTCTTATCCCTTTTTCCTATATGGCTTATGGTTACGAGACTACACCCTAAGTGGAGTTTTCTTCGGGCCGAGTGCAGTATAAGCCAAGACTTGCCAAGAATGGCCAGGTACGCTCCAGACGCCCCAGGCACTCTTGGCTCAACCGTGTACCTCGGCGCTTTGATCAAATTCTGCACTCCTTAGAAGAGTCCCTCAGTCGCCCAACCTAAGTCATATGTTTAAGTTGAGAATCCAAGGTGGCTCTCCTGGATGGGTTTTATGACCCCAAATCTCCATGACTCGGGTTCCATGTAACCAGGTACCCCCTCCTATGACGTACTTTAGGTCTTACATTTGCCTCTTGCGAATTTTTTTATCTCGCGAACTAGGGTGTACGCCATAGTCGGTTCGCCCCATTCTAACATTTCATCAATCTCTGTTTTTCTCTTGTGAATATCTTCATTTTTGCGAAATTTTCGCAAGATTGCAATATATTTTTCATAACACCTGCGAGATTCCGTTTCATTCGACTAAATAAAGCAATCATACATCTACCTTTTCTTTTCTTAGTTACCTTTTCCTTTTACCTTCTCAATTTTTCACCTCTGCTGCTTTCTGCCTCTGCGATTTTAGTGTTTTTTGCTATTTCTTTATTTTCTGCGAAACTTTCACCACCTCTCATTTCCTGCAAGTGTTGACTTCTCGGTATTTCTTCATTTCTTACTTCTATTGTATCCACCATCAACCTTTCACATCTCTTCATTTGTTTGATGTTGTATTTCCAATTTTCTTTCTTTGCCGCTTTTTCTTCGCAGGAGTTCACATCGATGTCGTAGCATTTTTTCCCTTCTATCTAATCTCCTTTTATTACTCCTACTCCACTAGGATGTGGGAATTTTATGCATTGGTGCAATGTTGAAGCAACACCTAGAATCCCATTAACCAAGGTCTTTCGATTAATGCATTATATGGTGATTCCACATCAACGACACAGAATCGAATCTCAGAAGATAATCCTTTTAGTGGGATTCTCATAGCAACCTCTCCTTTTGGTTTGTTAGTTGTGACATTAAAACCATATATTTTGTAAGTTGATGGTATTAACTCTTCATCTCTTCCTCCCATTGTTTTATAAGTGATAGAACAGGATGTCTACCGAGCTTCATGTACCAATCAAAACTCTGTTTATCTCCCATGAATCTTCAGCTTCACTATCTTCATGTTCACTAGATTTAGGGTTAATTTCTAACTTTACCACCAATGGATTATCATGCATCTCTCCTCCTTCTGGGACTTTTTCTTCCGCGAATGAGATAGTCTGCTTCTGACATTCTTTCAAAGGCGAAATTTTCGCAATATTCATAATCTCTCTCCTATCATTGTCTCTTGAGAAGACTCGGCTTAAAACATTATCGTGAAAATCTTCAATAGTTCTGTACGAATGTAAAATTGAGTTACAAAACAAGTTTTTAGCCTTTGCACCAACTTCAATCAAAAATGTTTCCCCTTCTTTGGTTGCATTCGCTCTGCGAAATTCTTGTGGTGGTGGTGGTGGTAGTTGAGGTCTCGACTGCCCTATCAAGAAATGATTTAACTTTCCTTGATCTATCATTCTGAGGATGATCTTCTTAATGTTTCTACAATCGTTTGTTGTGTGTCCATGAAAATGATGATAAGAGCAAAATTCTTGGCTTTTGTAATTTGACATCGGTTCATTTCCCATATTCCATGGTGCTGGTATGTTTTCCATTAATATTATTGCTTCCCAGATTTTCTCCACGCTAGCATTCAGGGGTGGCATCTTGATTTCTTCGCATACCATTCTATGATTCCTCTATCCTCTATTATAGCTTTTCCTTTGACCTCCATAGTTCTCTTGCGGTTGATCCAGTCTCTGAATTTTATTATTTGCGCCACGATTGTAGAAATTTCTTTCTCTTTCGAACTCTTCTTGATCCCGACTCCCCGTGGCAACCAATTTCTGCTGATCACTACTCATCATCTTCTCTTGCTTGATTTGCGAAGTGCTCGCCATAGTGTTTATCAATCTTGGAATTAAACTTGCATTTGTCATTTTTGAATTGTTATTTGCGACTGAGTATGAGTCCTCCCTATTTTGTTTTTCTTCAATAACAATGTACTCTTCTTGGAATTCTCGCAGCTTAGTCATTGTAATAGTATTCCTGATTTTGAAAATTTTAACATATATCAAGCTAGTTGAGAATATGGCATTGACGAATGATAAAATAAGATATCTCTCATCTACACGACCAGCCATCTCGCTACACATTGTTTTCCACCTCATGGTTAAGTGCTTCATACTTTCGCCAACCCGTTGTTTTATGTTAAAAGCATCTTCAATTCCTAAGCGCTAAGAATTATTACTTATGTATGCCTCCAAGAATACAGTCCGCAAGTGACTAAAAGATGTTATGGTCTTTTTTGGTAACCCTTCAAACCATTTTAGCGCTTCGCCAATTAAGCTGGATGCAAAATATTTTCATAATACTGTATCATGATTTTCCCACTGCAACATACATCTAACATAAGCTTTAATGTGTTTAACCACACAAGTTGTCTCATCAAAAATGCTGGTTAATGTAGGCAGGTTACATTTTGGTGGAATTCCTCCCAATTGTACTTCTTTTGTGAACGGTGTTTTCGCAGCTTCTTCTATAGCTTCATCTAATTGTCTTCTTCCTCCTTTTTTTTTTCTTTATGTTATTCAACATTCCTCTCATTTCCGCCAATTCTTTTAATATTTTTTCATTTACACCCAAGTTCTGGTCCACTGGCTTCTTTAACCTCATTTCTCTTCTTCTACGCTCATGTTTATCATGTTCTGCGAGATTATGAGCTTCCTCTCTATCATCTTCGTTTTTCCTTCTCCTGCGATTTTCTCTTTCATTTATTTCTTGATCTCTAGTATGGTTACGTGCTTCATCTTCTTCCCTACGGTTTTGTTCATTTCTCGTTATTTCTCTTCGCTGTCTGCCGATTCTACTCTGCATTCTATCAAATTCTTCATTGTTAATGCTGTTGCGATGCTGTTTGCGTCTTTCTTTTCGATTATCATGATTATTCTGACGTATTATTTCTTGAAGTTCTTGATCCTCTTCTTCTGTTTTAAGCTTTTGTCGTTCGTCATCTAGATATGCTTGCTCAACACAATATCTCTCAATTGCCTCTACATCCATTTGATGTTGCTCGTTCGTATTAACATTACTTATAGGTGCATTTCGCCTTGTTTCTCCCCTAATTGATCCTGAATTTGATTTTGTAGCATTTCCTGGCCTTAAATTCAGTAATCTTATATTCTCCATCCTCAACTCATGATTTTGCCTTGTCAAATTTGCTCGTTCTTCTGCTTCTATTCTTCTTTCTTCATACATTCTTTCTCTGAATTCCTCTAATGCTTTAATTTCCTCATTTCCATGAATTGTCCCTTCAATTTCTTCGTCTCGTTCTCGTTCTATTTCTTCTCCTGATTCTGTCTGCCAAGTATGTATACTTACCCTATCATAATCAGTAGCTCTGTTTTGTAGCGGTGTATTTTGAGTCGGTGATTGAATTTAGTTGTCTTCATTGTTTCTTGATCTATTATTCCTCGTTCCCACTATAGAAGATTCTCCTGCTTCATTTCCATCTTCTTCTCTTTCTCCACCAGCAAGCTTCTTACTTCTCCCGATGATTGTTGGTTGTTCTGAAGCATTTTTTTCTTCTAGCCATTTTTTTTATCTTGATGAATTGTTGAAAATTATGTAAAATTCTTCACTAACTTCACTAAATTCCTTCAAAACGTGATTTCAATCTTCAAAGTCCCTGTTTCTAGCGCTAATATGTAGTTGCACATCCATCGACAGAATTAATGATAATCAATCCTAATTTTATTGATGAATTTTTATCAAACTTACAGATGGGAATCGAATCAAGACAATTACAGACACTCTTAAACTTTTTCTCTCACCTATTGGCTTGATCAATACTCGAAGACGATCTCCCCCTCCCTCTCAAGATTACTCAACTCTTTATATAGGGTATTACATAGTGGATGACAGCTAAGTCAATCTTTATTTTCGGGTCTGGCCTGCGACATTCTCGCAGACTTACAATGGTTAATTTCGCAAAGTTCTTCAATTTCGCAAGATCTTCACGCTTTCCTTGTGATACAGCTGACATCATTTGTTACGTCATTCTCCAGATAGCTCTGTGAAGTCCTCGCAAATGCTTTCTGATTATAATTTCGCTGACATCTAGTTGTTGCGAGATTCTGCTCCTACCGAAACAATAAAATGTGTTGTTTGCTTCTCCGTTTTTTTTTTTGTTCTAATTATTCTTAATTTGGGTTTGGTTTTTAGTTTGCTTTGCAGATATGATTTTGTGAAAAGGGTAAATAACACTAACACCTCTTTTTTATTTATTTTTGTTCTAATTCTCTTTTTTTCTCAAAATGAATGAACCCTGACACTTCTTCTTCGTCCATCATTACCAACACCTTGGTACTCTTGCTACTACTCTTTACCAAGTAATGCTTACTTGAATACACTTTCTTCTCAGAGAATATCAATGGCTACTTGAAGAAGCTCAGAATATTGTAGCCCATCATCTGTCCAGTAATTTCAAATATCAGACATTTCGTCAAAATTATTGCAGGTGAAGTATACATTTTGTGGTTAATCTGATCACACCAGTCAGTCACCACAATTAATGTGTATGCCTAACCATCTTTATTTGTCTCATAGTTCTTGGTGGTTATCTTTGTACTCTCATAGTTTTAAAATTTAATCGGTATCACTATCTCTTTCCATAAATCTTATGACTGATTTCTTACATGGTTTAAACAGCTTGTAGGAGTACTCTAACATTGCAGAACACAAATAAAAATCAGACTACAGCCCTGTGGGAAAGTGGAAGTGTAAAGTGCAGGTTTACTTTGTTGTGGCCAACACCTGGATTCAGTTGAAACTCACATGTAGCCACTTAAATTAGAGGTAAAGGGAATCTTTCACCATTCCTAATTTGTTACTTTATGTCTTCAATACTATTTTAGTTTTTTTGCTGGCTCTGGAAAATCTGTACACATAAATCAAAACTCAATTTTTTGTTGTCTAAATCTTATTCGGTAGTTTTTCGACATGCTTACCTTTCCTAGAGTATCTATACTAAGTCGACTTACAACCAGTATGTTGATCCTTTATCTACAGTACACGGGCATGCCAGCTTCTGCTAGAACTGGAAACCCAAATTTTTACATTTATGGTTCTTTAATTAGTGTACACCAGCAGTATGTTGATTCATAGCTATATGATACTGAGTTTGTGAATTCTGTGATGGAATGAAATTGAGAAACATCCAAACTTGCAAGGTTTTAGATTGATGTAGGCATAGATAATCAGATTTATTTATTAATTATTAACTCAGATCGTTAACAGTGCAAAACGTATTCGCTACCCTGAGGCTTAGACACATTGTTGTTGGTTTGGTTTCTTTTGCTGTAACTATTCGTTCATTGGTATAAAAAAATATCACAATTGCATTTTAAAAGAAAAGATGGGGTTTAGTTTACGTTGGTTTGCTTTGCTTAATTATGCTTATGAGTTCAACATTATGAGTTCATTTTTACATTTCAAATAATAATTCAGGATACCGACACCTGCTGTCCATGAACTAAAATCATGTAACTGGGCATTGTTATTCTCAATTGAGTTTTATGCAATTTAGTGTACATTAGTTTAAGTTCCTAAGTGGCAAGTACAAGTCCAATCAAGATAGTTTCAGTGGCGATCCAAATTTGAAGATCATTAGGGATTCAAATGATGGCACAAATGATGCACCTCCCTGAAGGAGGCTGATATCGGTCTTTCTTTGTGGCTACAATGTTTTTGCTTTTCAAGTCTCAGTAACAGTTGTCCAGTAACCTAATTAATACACTTTGGGTTGCTCGACCAACCAAAAACGAAACCGGACAAACTGCAACTTTGATAAGCAAGCAATCATGTGGAGGAACCTTATGAATTAGGATAACCAATCTGAGCCCGTGAAAAGCACGGGCGCACAACTAGTAATCCTTAATTAAAGTCAAGGATTAGTTAGATCACAGGTTTTCCGAACACAGAAAAGAACATGTAATCAAACAGAGGAGAAACCGTATATACTTTTGTAGTATATTAAAGATAGGGAAAGAAAAGGAGAACGATTCCACCTTAATCAGAGTTCTCAGGTTACATGGATATAATACATGTATATACATGAAGATGGGAAAACCAAAACACATCTGTTTGTCCCGCACACCTATGGGATGTAAGCCCTACAATACTCTCCCTTGTGCGGTCCAATGGAACTCTGTATGAATTGCTTCCTATAAAGTGCTTCAAATATAGTTCATCAAATGTTGTCCTCTCCTTGATGACTTGTGCCGAAATCAATTGCCTCATAACTTTGACAAGGAACAACCCAATGGAACAAAACCTTGGTACAAATCTTCACATGTAATACTTCACATGTTGTCTCGTACCTTACATGTGGTTCATCACATGCAATACGATCTTCAAAGATCGAAGACTCTAAGTTAATTGCCTCGTTAAAACTTCGTCAGGGAAAACCCAAAGGGACAAAACCTGAACTAAAAAAAAAGAGTACAATATTAAGCAAACTTAGAACATAGTTGGACTCGAATATGTTTCCTCATTAAAACCTTGATAAGGAAGAACCCAGTGTGCTAAAACCTTGATGAAGGAAAAAGAGTACAACGTGACAGATGCAAGTAAAGGTGATCCGTTGCAGATGATCACTTTGCTCCGTTGAAATCGACTAGTTGTTCCACAACTCTTAAGGCAGCAAATCCTCTTGGGAAAGACAATAGCCTTAGATGGAAAATTACATTCCCGGTGTTTGTTGTTGTCTCATTAAAAACCTTGCCGAGTAACAAAACCCTATGGGAAAAAGCAACCTTGGTGAAGGAAAATAGTTCAACAAACCATTAGATGCTTCCCCTGATGTCAGACAATTTTTCATTAGTCTAATGCAGTCAAAAGGAGTTTATCACACTTTACTTTGGTGACTTGAATGTTTATAAGACCATGTTGTTAATTCTGGAAGTTATATTGCTTAATAGATTATCGCGTTTCATTTCTTTGATTCAGATATTTTCAGTAATATCAACAACGATTTTTATGTCTTCAACGTTCAACATACTTGATGTTTTAGTGTTGTCTCGCTAAAAACCTTGTCGAGTAACAAAACCCTTTGGGAAAAACTATTCTCGATCGAAGGGAAAAAGAGTACAACACATCTTCAGTTTCGAAGTAAAATATGTCGACATCATATCTTTGGATCCTCCCCCTGATGTCGGTATCTCTCCTTGATTACTTTCAGAGTTGTTCTAGACAGTTTCTTTAGTCATGTACTTTTCAAAACTGAATATTGGTAATGACCTAGAAAATAGTCTACCATATTTCCCCCCGATTACTTTCGTTGGAGAAGAGATTATTGTTCTTTCATAATCAACAACCTTTGTATTGCAGTTCCTTTAGCATTCCTTTTTATGTCTTTGAAGGGATAAAACAAACTCATATCAATGGTTACAGTGAATAAATTCAAAACGACTGAGTTAGGCACCCATCTCCGAATTCTCGGTGCGGAGGTTAGGCACCCTTAGACGAAAGAGTGGTCTTTCAGGATTGGTTGAACCTCCCACCTATTCTACACATTCGATCAAGGTTGTCATTGCGAAGCTATAGTCAAGGTGCACGGGGTCTTACCGTATAGCCGTATTGTACCATTCCAATGACGTTGCGTTGGCGCTGAGCTATATCTAACTAACAAGTTCACTAAGGATGTAAAATTTAATCGAGTACATTATTATACTAAGTACAACGATGCGTCTATTGTACTTATATATGGGAATTTCATCTCCCAACACATCTTCGTCATGTTCCTTTAGACGAAATGGTCAGTTACTTACATTTGAACCGCGACTAATCATGGGAGTGCTATCATGATGCATGTCTTTGTTAAGTTTTCTGACAACTTTAGACATATGCAAACTGGTGGAATAATATACCATGAATTATATCTTGATTCTTTCAGAGATACGTAATAACCACATACCCGTCTAAGTAATATCTATTATATCTTGATTCTTTCAGAGATACGTAATAACCACATACATATGTTGCATTTCAAGTTCTTTTGAAATTACCAGGCTAACTTAGTAGCGGAACGCTATAACGTTCATTACAAGAGGATAATTCCAGGATTTTGTGAGAAACCTTGCGCCACAAGGCAAGTCTTGATACTTTGAGACTTCATTCTTCCTACTGTGGTCTATGACAAATAATCATGTATGTCCCATAGGCTTTACACTTGGTTGGTTAGCACTACCACACCAAATACCCGTATATCTGCCAGAGAACTAAGTACTACCTGGATAGTGTAGGCCAAATATGCTATTTATTTGAAAAATTAAGCAACAAGGAGCTTGGTTCGATCTCATCTTGCTTTATTTCCTTAAGCGAATGTATATGAAATTAATCATCAATATGCTCGCATGATCTTTCCATTGACTCGTGAGCATTCTCATAATCCACTTGGGATGTCATTGTTCTCTGGAATCATCAAACTTCGGAGCGTCCTCCAGTTTGATTCATGGACATATTCAGAGACAATATTATGAGATGATTTCTGATGATATAAATAATTTGTGCCTTAGTCACCTACTTCCTTTTTAGGTGAGGATTGATCTAACCAAGTGGTCTCTCCAATTTCCTTTATGGATCCACGACCTCAACCACACTTCCACTAAGTGTAGTTGCAACACCTTAATCTATGGTGTATATCCCTTATTGAGGATTCGTAACTTTGCAGGTAGGTTTGCAGCTGGTATGTGTGATCTCATCACTTTAGATACATAAGTGTACATTCTGAAAATCGATTAGTCTTTGTCACTTCACATTTACATTTGTGGAGTACAAGAATCAATATGAGACACAGTGGGAACACATCGCAACACTTCCTGTCGTTCCCTTGGAAAAAACTTTTTCTTATCTCCCCCTAACGACGGGAAGACTGTCTCATCAAAGTGATAAGCCGCAATCTAGCGGTAAGAGAACTCCTGCCAAAACTTCTAAAATGCGGATAATTGTTGGGAACTCATTTCCAACATAACTACTTAACAGTTTTGAAGACCAATCATACTACGATGTGGAGTCGTAATGGCAAATATATAGTGCAACCAAAAATGCGTAAGAACACGAATATCATGCTTAAATCCAGTTACCAACTGATACACATAAAAGGTTGACTAATATTGGTAACTAAAACGAATTAAGAAAACATGCATGTAATATTGCATATCCCTGAAGAAACATAAGGTAGGTTGGTACGCATAACCTATTCCTTAGACACCATTTGTAACATTTGATGGTAATTTGTGCAAGGACATTGGGTATAAGATGCTCTACATTGATCCTATTAAACGTGCAATATTCATCAAGTCCTTTTGATGCACACTCTATAGCATTTACAAGGTAGTGAGCCTTTGCACTTTACATTGTGTAATATGTGCTAGTAGTTTTCAAACGAAAATTTCTTGGGACTATAACTAGTCCTAAATGTCAAAACATTCACCAGATCCATAAGTCACTTTAATGGTCCGCGTTCTGCATGAATATTTTTCTAAATTTCACCTTGTTATCTTTGTAATACGGACTGTTTACCATTTGCATCTTAGGATGGTCTCGATCTTGTTTTACTGAAGACTTTGTAAAACGAGTGATATGCTTTCTTACTTAAAAGCATAATGGGAGGGATGAGGGGGTTGTGCATCTGGTACTTTAGAAAACACTTATTGAGATATATGTCGTTACTTCACACTCTTTCAATCTTTTTCCCGTTGTCTCGTCCACTGAAACACATCGATGTACGTATGAGTCATTTCAAAACGAAATATCATGTCACAACCAAAGTGCCTTTATGGTTATGTCAAAGAAAGTGTGAGTCAATTTCCAACATTTCATCGTCGGGGTCAATATGGATTCAATAATCCAAATTAATAATATAGTGATTTACATTTTACTAGATTGACTCATTAGTCTCTCTAAAGTATGTTTCCTTTCAAATACATTAGTGACTATAAAAGATGCAATCAATTACATTATCATCACAGTCAGGTTTTACATGATATCTATTTGCATGAGTTTCTTTGGAATTTAACAAGGTGTGATTATATCTCGGTACATATAGAGATTTTATGACGTCTTTGTTCTATCTTGAAAACAAATTTTTGAGCAGTGTTGCGCTCGATGATCCAATCCTTGTAGTCGCATTATAAGGAAATAGTTCAACAACTAGTTTAAATTCCTTAATCTAGTGGAAGAAAAACAACTATGAGTTAGACATTTGGGTGTTAAGAGTTTTAATAAGTGGTATGGACTTATTACGTAATAATAGTGGGATTCAACTCAAGTACTTTATACTGAATATATATTACGTTTCACCCAATGTATCTCAGTGCTTTAGATAATTTATGTCTCGTGTTTTCATTCCATAGGTGCAGATATTGGATCTAGTTCAACTGAATAAGATAATCAATTGGCCCGACAAATTTCTTGTTTCCATTAAAGTTTATGTGAAAATTGGTTGCTACTATGATACACACATTACATTGTATATATCAACACCTATGACAAGGTGCATTTCCAATTCTTTCATCCCGTATTCAGCTGATACCTGTACTTTGGTGTCATTACTACTGGGAAAAAATACATATTTGTCTCGTGATATATATATGTCCCTTTTCACATGTTTTATATGTGTCAGTACGTCTAACCCTCATTACTTAGGGGTTCTTTCTATTTTTAGTGTTGCTACATTTAGCTTAATTTGAGAAATTTATTTATCTCAACAGGCCAAGAGAATCCCAATACACATGTCAACCAATTACTTTAAGTTGAATAGATTACTAAAGATAGTTCTCTTGTTGTCATACTTCAACATATATTGGTTCGTTAGTATCATGGATGAAGAATACAAATGAATTTTTTTTGACTCATATCACCTTTTGTGAGTTCTTCCACAAAAATTAGAATACATGTGATTTTATTTGCAACCTATCTTTTGAAACTATCGAGTCTTTAATTAGGGCTGCACAACGGGTAGGGTGGGTAGGATATGGGATATTTTTCTACCCTACCCGCTAACTAGCGGGTAAGAATTTTTTACCCGCCATTAAGCGGGTAAGATCCTACCAGACCCATTAATTGGCGGGTCGGGTAGGATAGGGTGGCGGGTATAACCGTTTTTTTTCCTTTGTATACATAATATGCTTCCCAAAAAACCAGAAAAAAATCTTGCAACAACAATATGTATCCAATGGTACTGCCAATCTATTTAGGAAAAAATAAACAAACAAAAGCGTCTTGCTAGGCCATTTGTAGTCTCAAGAAACAAGAGTATCAAATAAGAGTATCCTTGAAAAGGTGGACATCCTTGTTCTTCAAATAAAAGTATCACCACCAAAAGCTCTTCATATGACATTCTTCAATCATCATCTACGATGATGGAATACGCACTAAGATCACCAAATAAAGTTACATAACAACAGTTGAAGCCAATCGACATAAAAATAGAGGAGAGTTCAACATAAAAATGCCCAAAATATTCAATGAAGTTTCCAAATGCAGAGTAACAAAAGACATGACAAATAACAAAAGACATATCAGCTGCAGTCCTCTGGATAACGATTAATCATAAGAAACAACCTAAAAAGTCCACAGTTTTCTCACCTTCACAAACTATTGTAACTATGGACCAGTAAGCCCATCACAATTATTTCATGGAAGCATTAATTATTCTTATTGATGAATCTAAGCAAAGATGTACTACTTTCCAACCTATCTATCTATTTGTAATTAGTCACGTGTTGCTGTTTTTATAGCGTACCCAGTTGATAAGAACCACAGCTTAATTTACTGGTCTGCGGGTTTATCTTCACGACGACATATAGTTTCTGGGTCTACTCAGTTAAAGACACAAATATAGCGGTATCTCTTCCTGAAACCAAACTTGAGGAAGAAACCATTTTCAAATTTGTTTGCTATATACTGAATTGCAGACATTCTATATTCACTACTTGACATGCATTCAGAGAGAGTGATATGTCTTTGTTGATATGGTGGAGTGATGCAGAGAAAACCCATCATGAAGAGATTATATTCAAATCATTATGCTATATTTTTTGATATTAGCAGTGATATGTCTTTCGCAGATGCAAGGAACTAATGAAGGCAGATAACTCATATGCACATACTAGCAGGTAGTAAATTAACAGCAACAAAAGACCTGTCCATATGTTATTTGGTTTGTTTTACTAGTATACATTTGTTATATATTCCTAGATGGCTGGCTAGATGTCCTCCACTCCTTATAATGTTTAGGTGGACCATCTATTGATTTAGTAAACAAGAGAAAAAAACTACAAGTGCTCAAACAATTAGGTTATGCAGAGTAGTCATATTCATGAAAAAATGAAAAATCCACAGAGCATCATGCTAGACCTAAGGTAAATCTGAGACTGGATTATTATGTAAATTCATCAAAATCTGAAAAGGAAGTATGCAATCTACTAACACAAGTTTCATATCTGACTCTAAGACGTCATCCTCCATCTTTTCAGCTCCAAATGTAGATGGATCCATATCAATTTGTGTCCTCAACCAGTTTTGTAGGAGAATCAATGCTTCCACAGTTCGGAGTCTTAAAGAACTTCGGAAATGACCAAGTATTCGCTTTCCAGTACTGAAAGCGGATTCACTTGCAACTGACGATACGGGAATAACAAGTATGTCTCTTGCTATAAGTGACAGAATATCAAACCTTGCGGCATTGGTTTTCCACCAAGTCAATATATCAAACTTTGAACCTTGTTTTTTGTCTTTTGTTGGTAAGTAAATCTGCTCCGATAAGTATCTTTCCACTTCAGATTTGTCAAAATCCTCCATTATAGACAACTGGGTTTTACGTTCTTCTCTATGGGCCTTATGTTTGTTCTTTCTATGTAACGTAGAACTAGAACTCGAACTATCTTGACTGGGACTGCCACCAGTATCACCTACGGGCTCTGATGAGGCTAACACACTTCCTACACCTATATATTCTGCCTTATAAGCTGTAAATAATTCATTAAAATCCCCTTTCACTTTATCTAACCATTTTTTTTTACCAATTTTTGTTTTATGCAAGGAATATCATGCATAATCAAGTCTTCTAATATTACTTGCAATCCACGTTCTTTTTCTTTTGGATCAAGAAGCAATGCAATAAACAATAAAGGATTCATGTTATCATACTCACCCCAATACTTGTTGTATTTAAGTAACATCTTCTCACCCATATGGCTTAAGTGAGGATCAGCATGAGCTTTTTTCCAATCATTTAATTCGCCACGGACATCACTAATTTCCGCCAAAAATGTATGTGAAGTGACATACGTAGAACGAGGGAGCTCAACAATGACTTCAAAGAATACATGTAGAAACAATACTAATTGTTAAATGTAAAAGAATCTGACTTAACAACGTAGAAATGCAAACATTCATCAAAAAAATTGCAAAGGAAATTTAAAACTTCAAAAAGATATAATCTGCAGTCTTAACATAGGTGGAGAATGCTTTACATCTCCCAACTCCTGGAGTACGTAGCACTGGGGCTCAAAAGTCCAAAACAGTGCAAAGCATTTACTTAAAATTTAAAAGTGATATCTCTGATGAGAAATGAATGAGTTCATTCACTGTGTACTGTTCATAATTATTTGATCAAGCAAAAGCAAATTGTCTTCCTCAATCATTCATAATAACAAGTATATGCAACCACATGAGATTATTGTTGCTTGTTTGAATCTCATAAAGGCAAACCATGTTGATTCAAAAACTGTAATTAGTAATAATCAAACGAGAAGGAAAAAGAATATAAGATAAACTACCTCATACCGTAAAAAACTGAAGTTCAATGTGTGGAATGGTTTAGATACAAAGGAGGGTGGTATTCTCCTGATCGGTTGCTAGTAACGAGGTGCCAAACACACTCGGTTACAGACCAAAACAACAATAAGAAAAGATGGCATCGTTATTCATAAACCAAGCCAGATTTCCACCTATCTTATCATTTTAGAAAGAATAGAAGGCACGTATTCATGTAAAAATTACTAACAAAAAAATACATTCAGTAGCTGTAAGCACTAAAGACGCAAGTGCAGGGCAGCAACAAAGATATGATGCTTGCAGAGCCTGCGTAGACTTCGTTACACAATGAAAATGGGTGATTCTTAGCTCATTTTAAAGAAGGAGTCATAAGATATCATACAATAAGTTCAGAACCAAGTCGAAAACACGCTAGAAAAGTTTGTCCATAATAATTCTACAAGCCTTAAGAAACAAAATTGTAAATAAGCCTTAGTTCACACTTCACATATAGAGTTTACAGTTCGATTGAAAATACAATTAGGGCATAGAATTTAGTACTCCACATCACCATCCTTTGTGTAACCTAAAATTCATCAATATCCATACTTCAAGTATGATCAATGAAGATCAGGATCAAGGGTTTGCTCCAGATGTACTCTAACAACATTCAGAACTCAATTTAGAATGTTAGATGAATGCAAGTTTAACTTAAACACTAAGTTCATAAGCATATGTCACTACGAGTAATAACAAGAAATTACTGGACTAACAATACTAAGTGCCTAAATACAGCTTTAGCAGACATACGTGCACTCATCCTAACATTATTTGTTCTAACTCCTAGTCGTATGGTGCAAGGAGCCTAGGTATGCAGAGCCCTTAATCATTTGGCAGACCTGGGAAAGCTTAAGCTTCAAGTACAAAGTTCATTTACTCTAACAATAGTGAGTTTAGTAAGATAGATTATAATACCTGTAGAAACTGAACCGGGCCTCGAGCGTTAGCCCAATCATATTTTTATGGAACATGCACGCGAGGCTTTTTCTTCTTCTCTTTTCCACGACCTGCTAAGGATTCTTCAGGAGCATCAGAATCAAATGAACTAGATTCTAATTCATCAGGAACAGTTGTATTGTCAATATTATCACCCATTACCGGTTCATTTGGAATATCGAAGATAAACCTCTCACGAAATGCTTTATCTGAACGTCCTAGCCTTATAAAGAACTTTTCATATTTTTTCCCTGCATCCAACATCAAGTAAATAGAGTTCCATCGTGTTTTCACATCTAACACTAATCCCTTTCTATATTCCATTCTTTCAAGAAATAAAACATCTAAGAACTTCTTCATTCTTGCAGGAGAGGTCGTGACGTATTTAACCACTAACCTGATTCTACCCACTGAAGTATAATACTTCTTTAACCCATCCTTAACAACTAAAGCTAATACGTGGGCAGCACACCTGACATGTAAATGTTTACCACTAACAATTGATGATCCCCAACTTACAACTTTCTCTGTGACATATTCAATTGCTTTCTTATTTGCAGATGCATTATCGAGAGTGATGGTGAACACTCTCTCAAGACCCCACTCTATCAAACATTTCTCCAATGCTCTTCCAATATGCTCACCTCCGTGACTAGTGATTAAACAAAAACATATAATTCTTTTGTGTAACTTCCAGTGGTCATCGATAAAGTAAGCAGTAACTACCATGTAGTTATAATTCTGAACGGATGTCCAAGTATCGGTTGTGAGACAAACACTAACCTTGTTCATCTTGAAATAGTTTACCAAATTGGATTTTTCACTCACAAACAGTATGCAGATATCACGATAGACGGTCATCCGCGATGGAAGTTTGAACCTCGGCTCAAGATATCTACAAAATGCTATAAATCCTTCTCCTTCAACCATTCGGAAAGACTGTTCATCCGTGATAATGAACTTTATCAAGGCTCTCCTACATGCATCTTGACAAAACGTAACCCCAACAGTTTGCTGCTCATCTCTTATATTGCTAGGCTGACCGAGAGAGTGTTGTTCCAACTGCGTAGATTCTAGTATTTTCAAATACTTTTGACACTTAGTCAAATGATAGTTCAAATTTGGTGTTCCATACTCCTTACCACCAGCCTTATATTTACCACCTTCACAGTACTTACACTTCCCCCATTTAACACCATCGTCATCAACACTCTTCGTGAAATGCTCCCACACCCAAGATGTGATCTTTCACTTCCTAATTTCTATGACCTCAGGTTGAGAAGATGGTGGAGGTGGAGGTGGAGGAGATGCAACAACACTGGCCCTTTATTGCACAGATTGAGATGCATCTTGAGAGGGAATATGAGCACCAGCCCTTCGTTGCACAGATTGAGATGCAGCTTGAGAGGGAATAGGAGGTCTCGTTGACATCACTTCTGTAATCTCAACCATGTTTCCCACACTAAGCCTGCACAAAATTAAGGGCAGAAAAGAATAAGAACCTAAATTGTTCAAAACCAGAATCAAATTAATAATCAACATCAACCAGGTCTGACTGGCTGGGCACAATGAAGGATAAATGAGGAGATACCAGGGGTGTATTTGGACTAATATCTCAAAAGCCCACACGTTTAACACGTGGTTCCAGAGAAAAAAGAACCAAACCCGAATGAATTAGGAGATAATATCAGTACCATGTTTTAAACGAATAACAGAACACAATGGAGCCTAACAGATAATATCTGTGGAATTCATAGTAATACCTAAACAAGATATATGTGGAGAGACTAGGACTGTATTTTGAAATTCATAGTAATACCTAAAATACAAACATTCATATGATTGTCCTCGGGATATATTACGAAACATAAATTCTAGTTGTCATCAATAGAATTTGTTGGAAAACAAAAGAATGAAAACCAAAATTTAGACTAGAAGACAAGACAAGCTTCTAAATTTTGCGTTATAGTAATGTTCTTGGTGGAGTAGTAAAATCCAGAATTTGCAGGCTCAGCTACCGACTGATATGAAGGAATCAGCCGGATATGACCTGGTAGGTATGACTGATTTTAGTAGATTTTGGACCTTATGCAGCAACGCTACAGTCCAGGCATGCTATTCAGCATCCAGTAAGTACATGTACTCTTCCATGTTATACAGAAGATACATGCATAAATTATAATCTGCAATCCTCATATGGGTTTTCCATGACATGCTGGATTTTTCTCGGCACACATTTTTTTTTATCACTGACAGAATCAATAGAATCCCGTTTTGTGAACTGGAAGTGTCATTTACCCTGCAACAAGTTTAAGCTCTGCCAGCATCAACAAAGGAGGAGACCAACATGAAACCAAAGATGAGAGTGATCATAAGATGGGCAAGGAGAAGAACTGCTTGAAAGAAGCCATTGATGAACGATACTACCAATAAGATGCATATTCGAATAAGTAATTATAGATAAATGACGAAGAACTCAATTAGCAGACAGTAAATGGAGTACAGACTACAAGCTTAAAAATTCTAATTACCATCTTGTTTGGTGAGAGTGCAGGAAAAACTGGAATTGGTGGGCGGTAAGGAATTCACAAGAATTTCAAAATCAGTTACAGTAATAAGAAGGAAATCAAGACTCTAACCTTACTTTTTTGGTAAAGAATCCTTAGCCCAAAATCAACAAATGTCCAATTAAGAATCCCATTAAAACTCGTCCTCCATGTGGAACAAATTCCTATGAGAAATTTCATCAATCAGTTAACATGCATGTTAATTTCTCAAATAATTTCTTCAAATACAAATGAAACGCCAAGCAATACAACATACTTCAGGTATAAAAAGAAAAACTCATTCAGATTATTGAAAAAAGAAATGATAGTTATGTGATGATTATTGAAAAAAGAAATGATAGGTATAAAAAGAAAAACACCAAGCATCTAAGTTTTTTTGAAACGAGAATCCAACTAGTGAAATAAGAAATAAAAAGCAACCAAATCTGTAGAAGCTATTACAAGTAATAGGGTTTCTGTGAATAACAAATGCCATAGTCACAAAGGGTTTCCGTGAATAACAAAAGCCATATCCATAGCAAGAGATAATGAATAACAAAGGTATTTCAAAATTAGGGTTTCTGTGAGCTATAAAATTGATTTGCTTCACATAATTTTGTAAATCTCGACCTGTAAAAAACAATGGAGAAGGAATCGATTTGAGGGGAGGAGTCGGGAGATGGGTTTTTGTATGGTTATAAATCTCGATTTGTAAAACTCAACCGCGGATTTGTATTCTTTGGATAAAAACTAAGAAATCGATTTGAGGGGAGGACTGAGGAGTGGAGATGGGGTTTTGTTTCTGTTTGTTTGAGGAGAATAAAAGAGATAAGTAAAGGGAAAAAAAAAAAGATAAGTAATGGAAATACAAGTTTCTAGTTTGCACTTGGTAAACATAGAAATAACGAAAAAATGGGCAGGAGAAAAAATATAATGGAAGGGTTATTTTGTCTTTTCAATGTAAGGCGGGTAGGCGGATAGGATAGGATAATTTCGAGCTTTACCCCTCACCCTACCCGTTTAACAGCGGGTAAGAAATCTCTAACCGTCACTCTACCCGCCAAATAGTAGGTAGGATATGATACGGTTAAAACAATGGTGGGTAGGGTAGGATTGGCGGGCATGGGTAGGGTATGTGCACCCCTATCTTTAATAGTCAAGCGTGGATTACATCCCACGGAACATTTCAAATTTGGGGAGAAAAAAATAGCATTCAACCAATTGAATCGAGTTGGTACAACAAATTGAACAAAGACACCATTCAACTATAGCCAATATCATAATCAAGAGAACAAAATAGCATTAAGAACAAAATTCTGAATGATCGCAGTCGTCACTCATAATTTAAATTGACCGCTTATGAACTTATCTTAAAAAAAACAGAACTAGTCATGTTCTTAAAATAAATAAATAATAGGAAAAAATGGTTTGGTCCTTTTTAAATGGTCCCATGTCTATTTGGTCCTTTCAAAAATAACCTTTTCCATTTGGTCCATAATTATTTAAAAATATTAAAATATCTAAAGTATCATTTTTGTCTCTTATTTTCTTTCTTCTTCCTCACGTGAATCATTTTTCTGGTTTTCTTTATCTTCTTTATTTTCTCTACTAATTTCTCTCTCTTCTTAGCCTTAATAGATAAAAGTTTAAAAATGGGCTAATTACAAAATGGTCATACTTTTTGAAATTCGGTTACAGAATGATCAACTTTTGAAATTCGTTTACAAAATAGTCATGTTCTGTCCGAAATAACTATTTGGCAAAAAACAGTTATCACCAAAATACCCTCTCTTTAACTCCAACTACTATTAACCATGGTTAAACTATCACATGTGGCATCTATTGACGTGTACCACTGACATGTGGCATCCTCTGACGGGGTCCAACTCTGGCGTGGCTTGGCTACCAAGTCGTTCATAGTGTTGCACAGTTTGCTGCAAGCTGGTGATGATGTGAACGTTTATCAAGTTCTGAAACTGATGTGAACTGGTGGGAGGATATGCACTGGAATGGTGGTAAGGATATGCTAGGGGATATGCAAACTGGTTTGGGAAAAACAATGGTGGTGGCTGACATTTCCATACTTGTTTCCTTCCTCAGCTCGCCATAAATCTGATTCTCTTTTTTTATGCTTTTCTCCATATTCTCGACCAACCTCCTGGCATCATCAACATTGCTATCATCATCGTTCCCCTATGTCTGTAGTAAAGAAAATTAATACAACCCAATTGTACAATACCCACAAAAAAAAAAGGATCCAACACGAAATTTGAAATAATCTTTACCCTGTTAACAACGAACTCCTGAAATTCTCTTACACTCCTCAATGTGGTCACACCAGATGTGTGCTCTGGCCATTTTCACCAGCAACCTATTGCGCAGAGATCAACCCATTAACTGAAATTCAAATTAGAGAGCAACCCATTCACTGTAAACCTAAACATTCATCTAGTCCCTGTAACCTGCACTGCAACAACAAACACATCATCGTATCATTTTTGCAACCACCATCAACTTGAATTGCAGCTGCAACCAAACAAAACCATCTGCATCTCCTCTTCATTGCAAAATCACCACTGGTCCATATCCATTCACCAGATCACCACTCTGCTTCAAGCCATTCAAACAACTTTTCAAACAGTAATCACCAACAAGAACATCAAATCAATTCCATAAACGCTATCCAGAACCGTTTCATGTCGCTTCACCTTCATCTCCTGTATTGCAACTCCATCTCCATCTCCATCACCAGATTCATAATTAAACCACTGTATAACACAACTCCATCTCCATCACAGATACCACCAGACCAATTGTTTCCCTGCACTTTCTCTACATACAGCTTCAAAACCCCAACTTCCAGTTCTAACCCATTCATCGAATTCATGTAATTCATAACATAATTAGATAATTAATTAGTAAAACACAAGCATCAACGGTGTAGGAAAATCCCCAATTTTCTCTAATTAGGGTTTATGAAAAAAATCCACAAAATAGTAAAAATTAAAGTTTCAACAATGTGATTACCAACCTCGTCTGCAAACATTGTGTTAATCTCTTATAAAAAAACCACTGTATTAAACAATCAGATGCTAGTCTTAGCGCCAAAATCTTCACAAAATCACCGTACGAGAATTAACAAACCATACACACTAACTATATAATCTTATAAGGATCTGCTTGCGATGTATCTCATTCGAAATCTCTTCTTCTTCTTCAGTGAATCTCAAGTTTTGCAGAGCTCTGTAATGGTAATGGAGAGAGAAGCGGCCGAAGAAAAATGATTTGGAAAAGAAACCCTAATGTGTTATATAGTTCTAACTAATCATGTTCGTTAAAAAGATCATCGAGATTAATAGTAACAAGATTTGCGGCCAGAGGTTCGGTGTAGTTAGGTTAAGGATATACTGGTAATTATACCTGGTCATTTAACTCTGATTCGGTGGGACATACTGACTTAACCAAAGAAATAACAGAAGTGTGACTGATTTGTAAATGGTTTGTAACTGTATGACCATTTTGCAAATCGGGTCCTAATTGTAGGACTGTTTTGGTGATTTTCCTTTAAAAATTAAATATCTCTCAAAATATAAGTAAAAAATTAATAAATTTTATATATTCGGAAAGCCCTCGACGATAGATTTTCAACGAGTACCATTGTCGCTATGTTTCAGAGCTTTTAATTTTTTTTCGATATAATAGTAGTTCATATTCGAAAACGAAAACTATTTTATAACATGGTAGTTCATTCTAGTTCTAGCAGTTCATTTCGTAGAATGAACTCGTATACACTAGCAATTTATTTTGTAGAATAAACTCATAATAATTGTTCATTTGAAGAATGAAGTCGCAATGGTAGTTCATTATTATAGTTCATATTGAAAAATGAACTAGTGATAGATGTTCTTAATTTCGAATGAACTCATAATAGTTGTTAATATTTTAGGATTGATAATTCATGTTGTAAAATGAACTCGTAATAGTAATTCAGAATGGTAGTTCATATTGTAGAATGAACTCGTAATAGTTGTTCATTATGCTAGTTCATTTTATAAAATGAACTCGCAAATGGTAGTTCATATTGTAGAATGAACCCGTGATAGGTTTTCATATTGTATAATGAACTCGTAATAATAGTTCATTATACCAGTTCATTTTGTAGAATGAAGTCGTATGGTAATTCATTTTGTAGAATGAACTCGTATGTTATTTAATCCAAAAAGTGAACTTTTTGGAATGAACTAACTAGCATGATAGTTCATTAAAGTAGTTGATTTCGTAGAATGAACTCGTATAGTAGTTCATTAAAGTAGTTCATTTTGTAGAATGAACTCGTATGATAATTCATTTTATAGCTAAAAAATAAGTTAAAAATAAAACTCTGAAACATAGCGACAATGGTACTCGTTGGAAAGCTATCGTCGAGGGCTTTCTGAATATATAAAATTTATCATTTTTAGACATATGGTTCAAAAGATATTTAAGTTTTTATTTAAGAGAGAAAAAAAAAAAGATTTTTGCCACTATCAAAGGACTGTGACATCATTAATGACATCATCCCGCATGGGTATTGTCCACCCTACGACCAAACTGTAGTTGCAGGATTTCCTACAACACACCCCTCATATGAATTTGTAATAATCAATATACTTTTATGATCAATCAAATTTTACTTTCTTATAGATTTTCACAATTCTTACAAAAGGATCTGAAATTAAGAAGATTACAACTACTCTTGGATTTTCTCTCTCCTATTTGCTTGCTCAACACTCGAAAAAGATCTCCCTCTATATGAACTACTCGGTCCTTTATATAGGATATTACACAGTGTATGACAGCTAAGACACCCTTTTATTTTCGGATATGGCCTGCGATATTCTCGCAGACTTATAATGGTTAATCTCGCAGAGCTCTTTTATTTCGCAAGATCTTCACACTTTTCTTGTGATACAGCTGACATCATTTGTTACGTCATTCTTCAAATAGGTTTACGAAGTATTCACAAACACTTTACAACTATAACTTCGCAAGCTCTGGTGTATTTTCGCAAGTTAAGGAAATAATCGAATCACTGTGTTGTGCGATATTTGGATCCTACATCTTGCCTCTTTTTCCTTGAATATTGCTTGAAGAGGGATCTTTAAGGAAAAATCCACTTTGTTGAGATTGTTGGAGGAATAAATAACATAATATGGTGCTTGAAAAATACATATTTGCCTCTATTCTTCAATCTCGCCAAATCATCATACTTTTCTTGTGTTTATGATAATGTCTTCTAAGTGTCGTTATTTGCGAGATTCTGATCCTACATCTCGTCTCTTCTCATGTCTTCTTTGCGAAGGGGAGAATATCATGAAAAATTGTACTTCTAAATGCCGCAGCTTCCTGTCTTTCCGTATTCTTCCGTACTGACACGACTCTGTTTTACACCCGGAATTTATTACACGTATCTTGTCATCCTTTCATTTGTTGACACGTCTTTTTCAACCGTTCCTTCTTTACCGGCCAAGTTTCTTCGCATTAAATGCGGTTACCTTTTCTTTTCTCTATATATATTCTTATCATTCCTCTCCTTTTCTCTTTTTACTTTCTTCTCCACCTCTCTGCAATTTTTACTGTATTTCTGCAACTTCCTCTTCTGCTACTGCAATTTAAATCTCTTTTCCGTTCCATCTTCAGATTTCCTTTTTTCTCACATTCAAACATGCCTCCCAGCGGTCAGAGATATGTAACTTTACTTAAAATTATTCAACAAGATTTTTCAGAAAGAGGTTTTAAATTGTCCACCATTCCTGATCAAAATCCTAGATCCATTCTTTTCCCAAATTGTTTTCTCGCTACAATTTCAATGATCAAGAAATCGTAATCTCGCTTGGTCAGCTTCTCGCTGGTCTCCCTATACCTCTTTACAACCCAGATCTCCCTTTATTTTATGAACTCATTTCCCATGCGAACTTTTCGCGAGCTATCTACCAATTAAGTGGGGATTGCATTCGACTCATTCTTGAGTTCTCCAATCGTGGATCCGGCTTGGGATCTCTCTATCCTCGCAAAATTAAAGATCCTAAATTCGTTGATCTAGTAATTGTCCCCGAACAATACACCGTGGACAGTTTCTTTGAGAATTACGAAGTAATTACCATGAAGAGGGAAAACACTCGTTGGGATGTTCGTTTAAAGAAGAGAGATAATGTTGCCAGTGATAAGCTTCTTATGCAAGACATCGATTGGCATTCTGGTAACAATAAGACTCCTTGTCAATCGAAAGATGATAAATGGTGTGTTTTTCCTCTGATTCTAAAGGGACCTTACATCTCTGATTCAAACGTGCTTCCCGCGAATCTCGCTGCTTATGAACCATGGGTATTCAAATGGCCAGAAAAGAGTGTAGAGGTATGTTTCCATGCTTTACTCAATTTACGATCTTGTACTACTCCATCCTTTTCTAATCTCGCGAAACTTTTAGATTGGGAAACTGAAAAAGGCTTACAAAGAAACTGGGAAGGAAACCATCTCAGCATCATTGCGTTCGATCACGGATGAAGTAAGAAATATTCTTATTTAGAGTCTTCTAGTAATGATTATGTCTTTATTTTTCCTGCGAAGTTTGGTGTTGAGGTCGTTGAAGAAGAAAGACCTGAGGTATTCGCCGAAGTCGCGAAGATCAAAGGGAAAAAGTATTATTCACAAGGAGAAATCGGTAGTTCCTCCTTTAAAGAAACGAAAGATTCATAATCCTTCTTCTTCGAACCTTCAACTTAACGAAAGTGCTGGTGATAATGGGGATAATGATGATGATGATGATGATGATTCGTTTTCGAAGAAGGATTATCCAACCGAATCTTCTATGACACAATTGTCCAGTATTTTATATGATAACATGCAAGGACTTGGAAATGCTCCTCTTGCCAATACATGCAAAGTTGTTGCGAACATCTGTGATGCTTCTATATTAATTGGCAATGATTCTCTTCGTGGAGTCTCTCGATCAATTACTCCCAGCTTCGTGCATTCACTTAGTGCTCTGGTATGCTTTTATTTCTTTACTTTTCCTTTTTCCACACTTATAACTCATAATTATATTATGTATTTACAATTTTTGTAATCTTTCGCAGGCTTCAAGGACTTCATTTGTTGTAGTTTCAGACTTGGAAAGAAGACGTGAAGTTCTAGAAAGGAAGAATGCACAATTTCGCAGCAAGAATGATGAACTTGAAGCTGAATTTGTTAATATTCACAGCAAAAAAGAAAAGTTTGAAACTGAAGTTGCTAATCTTCGTGGCCAAAACGAAAAAATTGATGCTGAACTTATTGGTCTTTGAATGAAGAATCAACAGTTGGAAACTGAATCTTCGATTCAGAAGGATAAAATTTCCAGCCTTCCGAATGCCAATAAGCAACTTTATGGTATGAAAATTTTCTTCTTACTCTTTTTATTCCTCTATTTTGCTGCTCATCCTTATTAGATAAATCATTTTTGCAGACGTCTAAGGTCTTTCCGATGAAGCCATATTTCTTCATTAATTCCCTAACTCTATAGATGATAGTACCCTCCTTGAGCATCTTAACCAATCTTTAAACAATTCTTCTACTGATAGAATCAACTCTCTTTCCTTAAACGAACTCAGATCTAAATTCCATGTCTTAGAGGCTGACCATAGATCCAGTTTGGGATTAGCCAACAAATTTAAGCGTCTTTTCCTTAATTCCAAGGAAGAAATTAGTACGTTAAGAACCAAAATCTGTGGTCTTATAGATGACAAAGATCGTATCTCCAATCAGGGTGCACAATCATTAGCGCAATTCCATCAAACTCTCCTTGAAATCCAACTTGAGAAAGATAATGTCCTCTGCGAAAATGCCGCTCTCAAAGAAAGAGAAAATAAAGTTCTCTCACACTTTCTCATAAATGATGATGATGAATTCCCTTGGGCTACGAAAGTTCTTGATAATTCCAGAAATGATCTAGGTGTAAACGTTAGTCTTTATGCTGAGCACTCGGCCTTGGTTAAAGATATGATTTCAGAGAGAGAAGGTTGTTAACCTTGTTATTTTACTAACGATTTTCCTTATTAAATATCCATCGTGTTACTAATTTATTGTCATTTATTCACAGCCGCTGAGGATGATTTTCGTAAAAGAATAGAAGAGCTTGAAGCTGAAAAAGCGGATCTCGCAGACAAACTATCTTTTCGCAATGAAAAGTATTCCAGATTGAAGAATCAACTTCAGATTACTGTTGCGAATTTCCAAAATGACTCTATTGCTTTTCGCAATAGCACTATCAAGACTGTTTGCGATGACAACAACATTCCCCATTCTATTTATCCTTGTCTCTCAGAAGAAATTCGAAGAATATGCCTTCTTTGATCATTTCTGACAGTGAGGCTAGCGAAGGAGAGGCTGATGATGAAAGTGGAGAAGATGAAGATGTGGATACGGGTGAAGAGGAAGAAGAATCTGATGATGATGACAAATAGGAGTGATCAGCCGAGAGATGATTTAGTCTTTATTTCTTCTGTTACCTTTTTGTAATACTTGCACATTTTTTCTTTCTTTTTGTAATCATAGGGAACTCTTCAACTTTCACTTCTCAACGTACAAACTTTTTTTGTTGCTACCTGCATATATTAGAAAAAACAATTTTTTTTTTTTTTGCAATGCGGTTAGTTAATATGTTATCATTAACCTTTCATCTTATTCATGAGTCTGTCTTTTGGATGTTCATATATATATTTCAATCTCGCAGCCTTATCTTCACTATTCTCATTCATCTCATCAAAGATGAGATTTATTTGAACTTATTTTCGTATCGATCTCTGATGTGGTCTTATTTTTCCTTCCTAAGTAAAGGTTTTACTGTGCCACTCTTTATTATTGCGACAAAATCGCAGGACGTTCTTACACTTTCATGTAAGAACCCATTGATCTTGCCTTAACTTTCTTTTTGAATTTTTTGTTGCGACAATATGAAAGGCCTAAATTTTCTTGCGAAAATAAAACCCCATGACATTGCCGTCTTGCGACGAAATCGCAGGACGTCCTTACATTTTCATGCATTGATCTCGCCTTATATTTTAGTATTTTTTTCTCTTCAGGATCGTTGCACAAATATGACAAGCCTTAATACTCCCGTGAATAAAAGCCTCATGACATTAATGGAGGGTGCTATCCTTATCTTCCCCCTGGTTTCCCCTTCAAGGAGACGTACCTCTACCATACAAGGTTGGCTCCTCCCATCCGGTCTTAACAACAACCAGTTGTTTTCTAAGCCTCTTATCCCTTTTTCCTATGTTGCTTATAGTTACGAGACTGCACCCTAAGTGGGGTTTTCTTCGGGCCGAGTGCAGTATAAGCCAAGACTTGCCAAGAATGGCCAGGTACGCTCCAGACGCCCCATGCACTCTTGGATCAACCGTGTACCTCGACGCCTTGATCAAATTCCGCACTCCTTAGAAGAGTCGCTCAGTCGCCCAACCTAAGTCATATGCTCAAGCTGAGAATCCAAGGTGGCTCTCCTGGATGGGCTTTATTGACCCCAAATCTCCAAGACTCAGGTTCCAGCGGCGGTGTGACTTTTTCCTGAGCCATGTAATCAGGTTCCCCCTCCTATGACGTACTTTAGGTCTTACATTTGCCTCTTGCGAATTTTTGATTTCGCGAACTAGGGTGTACGCCGTAGTTGGATCGCCCCATTCTAATATTTCATCAATCTTTGGTTTTCTCTTGTAAATATCTTTATTTCTGCGAAATTTTCGCAAAGCCGCAATCTAATTTTTTGCATTTCAGCTCTGTTGTAATTTCTCAATCTTCTTTTTGCATTTCAGCTCTGTTGTAATTTCTCAATCTTCTTTTTGCATTTCAGCTTTTGTTATAATTTCTCAATCTTCTTCATCAATCGACAAGTTTTTTTTTTAACGACAAAGCAATCAAATATCTATTTTTTATTTTCTTAACTTATTTCTCCATTTATCTTTTCAATTTTTTACCTCTGCTGCTTTCTGCCTTTGCAGCTATGACATTTTCTGTTACTTGCTTACTTCCTGCGAAATTGCCGCTACTTCTTATCTTCCGCAGGCATTGACTATGCAACACTTCTTCACTTCTCAATTCTATTGGATCCACCATCAATCTTTCACTTCTTTTTATTTTTTTAATATTATATTTCCAGTTTTCCTTCTTTGCAGCTTTTTCTTCGCAAGATTTGACGTCGATCTCATAGCATTTCTTCTCTTCTATCCAATCTCCCTTTATTACTCCGACTCCACTAGGATGAGGGAATTTGATGCATTGATGCTATGTTGAATCAACACCTAGAATCCCATGTAACCAAGGTCATCCGATTAATGCATTATATGGTGATTCCACATCAACGACACAGAATCGAATCTCAGAAGATAATCCTTTTAGTGTGATTCTCATAGTAATCTCTCCTTTTGGTTTGTTGGCTGTGCCATTAAAACCATATATTTTGTAAGTTGATGGTACTAACTCTTCATCTCTTCCTCCCATTGTTTTATAAGTATGATAAAACAGGATATCTACCGAGCTTCCTGTATCAATTAAAACTTTGTTTATCGCCCATGATTCTTCAGCTTCAACGTCTTCATCTTCATTAATCTTTGGGTTAATCTCTAATTTCACCACTAATGGATTACCATGCATTTCTCCTCCTTCCGGGACTTCTTCTGCTGCGAATGAGATAGTTTGCTTCTGCCATTCTTTTAACGGCGAAACTTTCGCAATGTTCATGATTTCTCTCCCATCATTATCCCTTGCGAAGACTCGACTCAAGACATTGTCGTGAAAATCTTCAATAGTTCTGTACGAATGTACAATTGAATTACAAACAAGTTTTTTGCCTTTGCACCAACTTCAATCAAAAATGTTTCTCCTCCTTTAGTTGAGTTCACTCTGCGATGTTCTGGTGGTGGTGGCGGTGGTAGTTGAGGTCACGTTTTCCCTATTAAGAAATGCTTTAACTTTCCTTGATCTATCATTCTGAGGATGATCTTCTTTACATTCCTGCAATCATTTGTTGCATGCCCATGGAAATTATGATAGGAGCAAAACTCTTGGCTCATGTGATTTGATATCGGTTCACTTCCGATATTCCATGGTGCTGGAATGTTTTCCATTAATATTATTGCTTCCCAAATTTTCTCCTCGCTAGCATTCAGAGGTGGCATCTTGATTTCTTCCCATACCATTCTGTGACTTCTCTGTCCTCTATTATAGTTTTGCCTTTGACCCCCATAAGTCTCTTGTGGATGATCTAGCCTCTGAATTTTATTATTTGCACCACGATTATAGAAATTTCTTTCTCTTTCAAATTCTTCTTAATCTCGACTTCCCATGGCTACTAGTTCCTGCTGATCATTACTCATCATCTTCTCTTGTTTGACTTGCAAAGTGTTCGCCATTGTGTTTATCAATCTTGGAAGTAAGCTTGCATTTGTCAATTTTGAACTGTTATTTGCGACTGGGTATGACTCTTCTTCATTTTGCTTTTCCTCCATAGTAATATATTCTTCCTGGAATTCTCGCAGCCTAGTCATTGTGATTATATTCCTGATTTTGAAAATTTTAACATATAACAGGTTGGTTGCGAATATGGCATTGATGAATGATAAAATAAGGTATCTCTCATCTACACGACCAGCCATCTCGCTACACATTGTTTTCCACCTCATGGTTAAGTGCTTCAAACTTTCGCCAGCTCTTTGTTTTATATTAAACACATCTTAAATTCCTAGGCGTAAAGAATTATTACTTGTATATGCTTCCAAGAATATAGTCCGCAAATGACTAAAAAATGTTATGGTATTTTTTGGTAATCCTTCGAACCATTTTAGCGCTTCGCCAATTAAACTGGATGCAAAATATTTGCATAATACTGTATCATGGTTTTCCCATTGCAACATACATCTCACGTAAGCCTTAATATGCTGTACCGCACAAGTTGTCCCATCAAAAATTCTGGTTAATGTAGGCAGATTACATTTTTGGGGTATTCCTCCCAATTCTACTTCTTGTGTGAACGGTGTTTTCGCAGCTTCTTCTATGGCTTCATCTAGTTGCCTTCTCCCTCCTTCTTTTCTGTTATTAAACATTCCTCTCATTTCCGCTAATTTTTTAATTTTTTTTCATTTACTCCCGAATTTTGGTCCATTGGCTTCTTTAACCTTGCTTCTCTCCTTCTTCGTTCATGTTTTTCCTGTCTTGCGAGATTATGAACTTCATCTTCATCATCCTCATTTTTCCTTCTCCTGCGATCTTCTCTTTCATCTCTCATTTGAACTCGAACACGATCAGCCCTTCATTTTCTCTTCTACGATTTTGCTCATCCCTCAATACTTCTCTATGTCGATTCTCCTCTGCATTCTGTCGAATTTTTCATTATTAACGTTGTTGCGATGCTGCTCGCGCCTTTCTTCTCGATTATCATGATCATTCTGGCGTATTGCTTCTTGAAGTTCTCTTTCCTCTACTTCAGTTCTCAGTCTTTGTCATTCGTCAGCTAGATATGCTCGTTCGACATAATATCTCTCAATTGCCTCTTCATCCCTTTGATGTTGCTCATTCGTCCTGACATTCCTTATAGGTGAATTTCGTCTTACTTCTCCCCTTATTGATCCTGAATTTGATCTTGTAGCATTTCTTGATCTCCTATTCTGTAATCTTGTATTCTCCATTCTCAACTCGTGATTTTGCCTTGTCAAAATTGCTCGTTCTTCTGCTTCTGTTCTCCTTTCTTCATGTATTCTTTCTCTGAATTCCTCTAATGCTTCAATTTCTTCATTTCCATGAATTATTCCTCCAATTTTTTCTCCGTTTCGCTCTTCTTCTATTTCTTCTCCTAAATCTGTCTGCCAAGTGTGTATGCTTACTCTATCGTAATCAATGGCTCTGTCTTGTAGCGGCGTATTTTGAGTCGGTGGTTGAATTTGATTTTCTACATTGTTTCTTGATCTTTTATTTCTCATTCCCCTTACAGAAGATTCTCATGTTTCATTTCCATCTTCATCTTCTCTTCTACTAGCAAGCCTATTACTTCTCCTGATGATTGTTGGTTGTTCTGATGCATTCTTTCTCCTAGCCATCTTTTCAATCTTCATGAATTGTTGAAAATTATGTAAAATTCTTCACTAACTTCACCAAATTCCTTCAAAACACGATTTCAATCTTCAAATTCCCTGTTTCTAGCACTAATATGTAGTTGCAGGATTTCCTACAACACACCCCTCATATGGATTTGTAATACTCAATATACTTTTATGATCAATCAACTTTTACTTTCTTATTGATTTTCACAATTCTTACAAAAGGATCTGAAATTAAGAAGATTACAACTACTCTCGGATTTTCTCTCTCCTATTTGCTTGCTCAACACTCAAAAAAGATCTTCATCTACATGAACTACTCGGTCCTTTATATAGGGTATTACACAGTGGATGACAGCTAAGACACCCTTTATTTTCGGATCTGGTCTGCGAGAATGGTTAATCTCGTAGAGCTCTTTTATTTCGCAAGATATTCACACTTTTCTTGTGATACAGCTGACATCATTTGTTACGTCATTCTTCAAATAGGTCTGCGAAGTATTCGCAAACACTTTACAACTATAACTTCGCAAGCTCTGGTGTATTTTCGCAAGTTAAGGAAATAACCGAATCACTGTGTAGTGCGATATTTGGATCCTACACAAACAACAATTTTTTGGACCAAACAACAATTTATATTTTAAAAAATGACCAAACAGACAGTTGACTGGGTCAACTGGACCAAACTAACTCTAATATATTATTCTTAGGACCAACTGGTATCTCCTACGTAAATAATCCCAACAATACTAAAACGCACATACCTTAAGCCGAGCTTTAGTTGCCACTGTATAGTGTATATACAAAACCAAACTTTGGTTCCCCATGTACATATACATAACTGGAATGGGCTTGGCCATGCATGCCCTGGAACAGGAATGGACAACATTGTTGGATTGGATTGGATTGGATCGGACCGGCACACACAAGATAAGTCCCCGGACGACATAGGTCATAGGTCCCCGGAACAGGACTGCACGGGATAGGTCCTGTAATTCCAGAGCATCACGGACGAGGGACCATGGAGGATTACAGATGGGTTTTCCTCCCCGAATTTTCCACCTACCTAAAATTTAGATCTCAAATCCCAAAAAATTACCAAACGTACACAGTACAAAGTAGAAAGGAAATAATAATAATCAATCAAAGCTAATTTCTGATTAAATCATAATCCCTAATTCTTGATTAAATCAATTTTCACCGAAGATTTAATATACCCAATATATATGCCAAAATAAAAAACGGTGAAAAGAAAAAAAATAAAATTTAGGAAAAAAAGTAGATCCAACTTAGCTGGTTTGATTCCAGTGATTCCAAAATTAGCTTGATGATAATTGCATAACCGCGTCGATGTAAATCATCTATGCAGAAGAAAAAAAATCGACCCATTCAATCTAGCTCTGCGATAGCTTCGTCCATGATAACGTTTTGTAGTATAAAAGATAAGGAAAGAAAAAGAGAAGCATTCTACCTTAATGAGTTCTTAGGTTACATTGATAATACATGGAGATGGGAAAACCAAAAGATATATGTCTGGGATGCACACCTATGGCCTGTAAGCCCTACAATATATACATATAAATTATGGGAAAATTAGGCGCAGGCCCGAAACAAATATTATTCTTATTGTCCGGCCCACAATTAATTTTAGATACCGTGACACCCAAATTGTCCGAAATTATTAAGAATCAATACATAACTCGTTATGCATACTATTTTTTCAGGCATAACTCGTTATGTAGCCTAATTTTTCAAGGGTATGATTGGCAACGCAACTTGGATATAACATATCTAAAAAACCGCGCCTTGGAATTTTACAAATTTTATACCGTTGGAAATCTTTTTAAGAAAGCTACGCAACGAGTACAAACAAGAATATCAAAATTTTATTTTTCACGAAAAAAATCGGAAGTGATCATCATTTTAGGAAATTTTTTCGAAAACTGACTACATAACCATTATGCAGCCACCAAAAAAGATGCATAACACATTCTGCAGACGCATAACGAATTATGCAACCATTTTCTCGACTGCATAACAAATTATGCATCTATAAACCAGTTATGTAACCATTGTTTTGGTTGATTTTAGTGCGTACATAAAAAATTGATGCATAATGCAGCATGCATCCATATTTACGAATGCATATCAGGTTATGCATCTATTTTCTCGATGCATAAAAGATTGTGCAACAATTTCCTCGATGCATAATGTATCACGACTGCATAACATGTTATCTAGATATTATTGTAGATACATGACAAGTTATGCAACATTATTTTTTGTTGGTTTCAGTACAAAGAAAAAAGTAGCTGCATAACGTATTATGCAACCATTTTAGGGACTGCATAACAAGTTATGCAACAACTTTTGTAGATACATAACATGTTATGCAACCATTTTCAAAACTGAATCACTATTCACACCCATATCTTCTCAGTATCAAACAGTAACTTCTAAATTTCTCTCAATCATTCAAATTAACATCACTAAAACCCATCGATTCCCCATCTCAGCTTCGATTCCATGACTACTAGAAACTCCACCAAAACAGACACCACCAGGATTTTCTTCTTTTTTGTTCTTCTCAACTAAGACCACTTCAAACCCTTAAATCAGCGGAGCAACCCCAAATTCGTCTTCAAATTAAAATCAATCGGTACCCAACTCACTGAATCATTGAAGCATCTACTTTCTTCCATTTCTTCTCAACAAATGAATTTAAGTGGAACCCAAACAAAATCAAATCAAATGGATGGGTAATCGAGATTAATGTATGCTGAATACAAATCTGATTTCAATTAGGATAAAAGATTAAGAAATAAATCAAAGTTCTAAGTTTTTCAGAACCTCAAAAATCAGTTTTTGATTAATCAAGTATTTCAATTGGATTGAAAGTACAGTAGGAGAACAAACTTATCTTCCGAATGAATTGATTTGATGATATTGAATCAGATGTTGTTGATTGAACCTTATCAAAACTTCTTCAATAAGAGATGTTTTTGATGTCGAGAAGAAACTTAGCTTCAGTTCATACCCCTTAAATCACAACACGAGATCAATTTCGTCATCTTCACATCACCGGTATAAACCCTATACTGTTATCCCTTGGTGATCAACCAGAAGACTCATGGCTTGATTGACGACAGACTTTCTTCTTGAACTTGGTCACAATACTACAGCAGACACGCAGAAGAATACGAAGAACACAAGATGCCGGTATGAACAGATCTAACGAAAAATCAAATCGAACAGATGGAATAGTAGAATGGAGAGGAAGAAGAAAAGGAATCTAAGAAAGAACAAAAAAAGACCGAAACCTAATTTTATGAACTATTTGTTTGGGAGATATTTTTTCACCAAAATTGGGTGCAAGCCTGAACCTTTTTGTCGGTGGGTTTCACAGTAGGAAAAATTGTAAAAATGGGTGTGGCTGTAGCTTTCACATAAATTATGGTAAAACAACGAACTATATAATCAGTGGGGTCAAGGACTATTAGTCGCATCCTAATCACCAACCTAAATCATGATTGATTATCAGTCATCATTTGTTTCAAGTATAAGAAGTATTTTCAAATGCGTTTATACTTTGTATATACCTCTTTAATTTACTGATATTATGTTGAGATTATTAGTCCCACATTGTATGGGCAATCTAAGATCCTGCGATTTATAATCTCTTAGAGACTCTCCACTCATCGCCAATTGGTTCTGAGTTGGATGTCAGTATTCTAACATGGTATCAGAGCAGGCTATTTGTGTCGAGAGGTTTAACCGCACCTTTACTCCGCGTCACCTGATTTTTTGTCCACGTGTTAGACTCAACGAGGCTACACGTGAGAGGGCATGTTGAGATTATTAGTCCCACATTGTATGGGCAATCTAAGATCCCGCGGTTTATACTCTCTTAGGGCCTCTCCACTCATCACCAATTGGTTTTGAGTTGGATGTCAGTATTCTAACAAGATTGACTAATGCCAAATAATACTAATACCCAATATGAAAAACAGACAAAATCATTTTAACAATCACAATTAAAACCTTAATTAGAAAAAAGGGTTGTATCCTCGATATAAATCAGTTTTCAAACGCTTATAAGGTTAGTCAATTCATGTGATTCGCACGACTTAAAGTATGGGAAAATTTACCCAAAGATGGAGCTTCTCTCAGAGAATTTTCGCTTCCAATGGGTCGGGTTACGACCCGCTTGGCAAGTTCCGACTCTCTGATACGCCGCTCGAGAAACTTGTTCAAGTGACAATCATCTCCAAGCTAACTCCAAGGTTCATACACTGAGATTCTGCTGAACAGAAACCTCGTTTATGGGTCATATATATGTCTGAATTGTCAGGGTAGTTCTGGATACCAGCCACCACCCGCCAGTGTCAATGGTCTTCCAGGTAGCCACCGAGGTGGTGGGGTGCCCCAGTGGGCCTGACAACCCACATCGTATCAAACGAGTGAGGAATGGCCAGTGTAAATGTCAGGGTAGTTCTGGATACCAGCCACCATCTGGCAGTGCCAATGGTCTTCCGGGTAGCCACCCATATGTGGGGTGCCCCAGTGCGCGTGACAAGGGTTGCCACTTAGGATTAACAATCTCACCATCCAAATGGTTTACCCAGCAGTGGTTGGGGTGCCATTTGTGGCCTGGTAGATGGTATGAACTGCCCTGCAGTAACCAACACTTCCAGATGATATGAACAACCTTGTAGTGTTGTGCTGAACCGCACAACGGCTGTCTACGTACCCTCTCCGTTGCTCAAAGGGATCAAGCACGACCATAGTTCGTCATTATTTATATGGATAGTATGAACTACCTTCAGCAGAAGCAACTATCCCTACTTTGTCAAATCACCATCTATATCATTCTTAACAACTGACAAAACGACAATCCAAAAGGAACCATTTCTTATATTTCTCATTTTCCTTAACATGCCTCTAGACTATTTCCGTCGGATCCAGGCTTTCCTAAATATAGAATTATGCAAATCAAATAAACTTTTAATTCAGACTCCTAATTTTTTTAATATATATCATGTACAGCTCTAAATATAGATCACACTTGCACCTTAAAAATATAATGAAATGTTTAGCCTTGTAATGTGAACTGGTCAATGGTGTACCATTTAAGATACCAGATGCAAACAGTAAACCTAAGAGGTAAAAGTATTAGAAACATGAAATCATCCTATGAACTCAAGTTGCATAAGTTGAAGCATCGGAATAGTGAACCCAAATGGCTACAACCAGTGGTATAGACACCAAATATACATCACAATGAAGAAAATATAAGATGGACACAACATCACAATTACGAAGGAAAGAATATAGGAACGCCTTACCTTGATTTCTCTAGCGTATCAAGCACAGCTCAGGTTCTAATAACTCCGACACGATTTCGGATCAATAACAGTAGTTACACAACACTTGAAATTTCAAGTTACTATACAAGCAAAAATGACAAGGTAAGACACAAAACTCTAAAATAAGGATCACGATGTCGACACCCATTCACACCGTTGACTCCTCCTGAATGTGCTACTGATCCATACGAGATATATCTACTTTCTACTACCAGATTTGAAAGAAATAATACCATTTCCAACTTATACCAACTGACTCATCATCAAGTTAATTAAGACAACCTCATGAATTCATAACAAAAAACAGTCCATAGTGGAAAATCGACACCACTTGCACAACAGATGAAAACTATGATGGGATCACCCCATTACTAATAGGCGAGACTAGATATTTCCAAGAAGACATGAATTCAACTAGACAACTCTATAATCTGGAGTCTATATGGGAACCAAACAAATCCGTGAAGTGTGTAGCTCCTTCACTTTACTATTTAATGGAATGTACTACCACATGTTGTAGCTTTATAAATACTAGCATTTCCCACCCACTAGCTATACAATAGCCAAGTCAAAATGTAGAAACTAAAAATGATATAGTATATGAACTATAAAGGTTGCAAGTCACAACTTTGAAGAGGGTCCGTAAATGCAGCAAAGACTACCAAATAACTGGCATTAAGGCAACAAGTTCTGTGAACCATCTAAAAGTACCCCAACCAACTATCCACTTAATCCTTCCATTTCATTTCATTTCTATGATAATAACTAATACGTATCACGAATCTGTGAATATTAACAATTAAATATGCGATTCACACACCAATCACTAACTATACAAACCAAAGTAGGACCATGTGGAGAAATTAAAACTCCTGACAGTAGACAAACAAAATGGAGACACATCTTTAATTAGCCTAACAAGCACCAATATCATACACAGTTGACACAATTACCCTGTCATTAGCTTAGTTGTCCATGGTAACAAGATTATTTGAATTCCACAATTTTGATTAGGTTCTTATACATGAACACCCCATCCAATAGAATTTCAACTGGTCATAAAGGAGATTATGAAATTCAAATAGCCAAGGATTTCTTTAGTTAAATTCATTAACCTTAACCATAAATTCCCCATAACAAAAATATTCTGTATCTAAAAGCTCCAAGTGCTAAACAAGATGGATTCAGGGACAATAAAATGATAAGATTAATCTCTACCTCTCGGTGCTATTTTGACTGCGTAAGGCCATAAACAGTACTCCCCATTTTCACATACACGCACATCACTAAATTTACAAAACAGCGAGTCATTTAATCGAGCAGTTCACCGGCACAACAAAAACTTGAATTAAGTTTAACAGGAGTACTAGATTTTGGTGACATAAGATGAGAAGAAGCTAATTCATGTGCACCAACATTTTTACCAGGCAACCAAGATCCATGGTTAACCAGCATTCAAAAATAGGTAACTCAATGCAAGTATCAACATTTCTTTTCTTCCCTGTTTACACATATTTGAGCATGCATAAAGATTTCGTAAAACCGGTATGTATGAATACAGATTTAAACCTAACACCTATGAACACCCATTTTTTTCCTTTGGGGTCCTCATTAAAGACCTAAAAATTCAACTACAAAAAGAGCACAAAGAAATCTTATTTCACTTTGAGCACTAACCTGATGTCGTCTGAAATCTTAATAGATCTTCAAGCCAAAACCACATTTCCTTAGCCTGACTTATCCAAACACTGGCTTTCCTTTACCTTGTCCTCGCTAGTTAAATCCACTTTAGTTTTCCTTCACTCATCCAGCATCTGTCGAGTTTGATGCCAAGAACCCACCCTTTGCATAATCCACTTTGTTCAATTGAGTAAAGAAATCCATAACCTAAACAGTTCCCAAACTGAATATCCTGAAGAAAAGATTCCCTTATTACGTTCTTAAAACTAGCCAACATCAGCAATACCAGTATCTCGATGTATTAATGTTTCTACAAGGATCATTTGTGCATGATTTCAGTTAGGTTCTATCAAGATTTTAGTTGCAGAGGAAGGGAAGACGAGATAGAACAAATAGGGTTTTGGTTTTAACTTAGAATTAACAGAAGAGAAGAAGAGAATAAATCTTAACAGAACTTGTTTGATATTAACTCATATATTTCAATTGGTTTTACAAGACATATATATATATACAAAGTCTTCCCAACTACAAGGTAAGATAGTTTCCAAACTTACAATTTCCTAAAATACAAAAGACTTGTTTATAGATAACCAATTTCCTAAAATACAAAAGACTTTTTTTAATAAGATAAACGTGTGTCATTTAACACACGTATGGTATGCCTTAACAACCTCCCGCAAGCGTAACGGGTGATCTTGAACCGTTAGCTTGAACCTTAAGAGAGAAAACCGGTCTTTAGACAGAGGTTTTGTGAAGATATCTGCGATTTGATCCTTAGAAGATACAAAGCTGACATCAAGAAGTTTCAAAGCAACCTGATCACGCACAAAATGATAATCAATCTCAATGTGTTTCGTTCTTGCATGAAATATAGGATTAACAGTAAGATAAGTTGCACCAAGATTGTCACACCAAAGAACCGGAGGTGATTGAGTGGAAATACGAAGTTCTGAGAGAAGTGATTGAATCCACATAATTTCAGCAGTAGCAATAGCAAGACCTCTATATTCTGCTTCAGTGCTAGAGCGGGACACGGTTATCTGTTTACGAGCACTCCAAGAGATAATGTTACCACCCAAGAAGACACAATAACCACTGGTTGAACGTCGATCTTCAAGAATGCCAGCCCAATCTGAATCAGTATATGCACTGAAAGATAACTGTAGAGAAGGAGATGGCCGAAAAAGTATACCAAAAGTAGACGTTTCTTTAAGATAACGAAGTATGCGCTAGACTAAGCCCCAGTGAAACACAGTAGGTGCATGCATAAATTGACAAACCTTATTAACAACATATGCCAAATCCGGACGAGTAAAAGTCAAATATTGTAAGGCGCCAACAATACTACGATATTCAGTAGCATCAATTAATAAAGTACTGCGATCAGAAGATATGTCCCCAGAAGTACTAAGTGGTGTTTGAATAGGCTTAACACCATCCATTTTTGCATGAATAAGAAGATCATGAGCATACCTTTGTTGAGAAAGAAACAATCCTGAGGGTGTATGAACTGCTTTAATTCCAAGAAAATAAGACAAGAAGCCAAGATCTTTAATTGCGAATTCTTGTTGTAGACGATCAAGAATAGATTTAATACCGGTAGAATTAGAACCTGTAACAATAATGTCATCCACATAGACCAGCAAATAAATAGTACCATGAGAACCGTTGTAGAGAAACAAGGACGAGTAACACTTCGAAGTGACAAAACCAATTTGCAGCAAAAAGGTGTTAAGCCTGTGATACCACGCACGGAGGGATTATTTGAGACCATAAAGAGAACGGTGTAATTTGCAGACATGCGTAGGAAAAAGAGGATCCACATAGCCAGGCGGATGTTTCATATATACTTCTTCTTGAAGCTATTCATGTAAAAAGACATTCTGCACATCAAGTTGATGAATAGGCCAATTGGAAGATAAAGCCAATGTAAGAATAATACGTATAATACAAGGTTTAACAACTGGACTAAACGTTTCAGAGTAATCAATACCCTCTTGCTGATTATAGCCTTTGGCAACCAATCGTGACTTTCGACGTGCAATCGTACCATCAGGATTGCGTTTAATACGAAATACCCATTTACATCCAATAACATTCATAGAAGGATCATATTTTACTAACGACCACGTACCATTTCGAAGTAAAGAATTAATCTCATCATCGGTAGACGAACGCCATTTGGGATCTTTGTGAGCCTGTGAAATACAAGTAGGCTCGAGAAGAGAATCACATACCAAGGCATATTTCGAATTTGGTTTAAAAACACCATCTTTAGCCCTTGTCACCATTGGATGGGTGACAACAGTAGAAGGAGGGCTAGTTGGTGACGGAATTTGCCTTGGAAACTCATTGGACAAAGTATTTGGCGACGGAACATCATCAGAAACGGGAGATGGAGGCTGCAGATGAGTGATTGGTGAAGAAGAATTAGTGGCGGCTGGATCCGACAGAGCAATGGTTGGAACTGTCGACTGTGGCGGCTGGAGAAGAGTATCAGTGGCGGCATGATGTTGGTTGGCTAATGATTGGTGCTGCTGTGCCAATGATTGATCTTGTCGACTGAATATGATTACTGCTGGCGGCTGATGATTGACGCTATCGGGTAGGCGGACGATTGGTGCTGTCGGCGGGAGCAGAGGCGACGGAGAAACGGCAGAGACATGAGCAGTGGACCGAGAGCGAGTAGATAAAGCCGTAGGTAAAGAAAAACTCAAGGGGGTGGAGATGGTTACCTGTGAAGAAGTCGACACCGGAGAAGGCTTTGATGTCGTGGCGAAAGGAAAAGTGGTCTCATCAAGAACAACATGACGACTAACATATATCTGTTCTGTAGGGATGTAAAGACATTTGTAGCCTTTTTGAGACGGATTATATCCAATAAAAACACAAGGAGACGAAAGTGGCTCCATCTTATGAGATCTATAGGGACGTAGGTGAGGATAACACAAACAACCAAACACGCGAAGCAAAGTGTAATGTGGTGGGAGACCAAACAGAACTTCATACGGAGAAGAGTTATTAATAGAAGTGGATGGAACACAGTTCATCAAAAAACAAGAAGTGTAAAAAGAGTCATACCAATATGAGGATGGTACAGAAGCCATGTTTAAAATCGTAATACTAGTTTCACGAATATGACGATGACGGCGTTCCATTAAACCATTTTGTTCAGAAGTATGCGGACATGAAAATCGATAAAAATACCAAGTTGTTGAAGATGTGGAGTAAGTTTACGATACTCAATGGCATTATCAGATTGAAATTTTTTGACTTTTCGATTAAAAAGGTTTTTTAACATGCTTTTGAAACAAAAAGAATATACAAAAGACATCAGATTTCTGAGACATAGGAAACATCCAAGTAAAACGACTAAAAGCATCAATAAATATGACATAATATTTGTATCCTTCGTTAGAAAAAAATATGAGAAGGTCCCAAAACATCTGAGACAATTAAATCTAATGGATTTAATTAAGTAGTTTTACTAGAATGAAAAGGTAATTTATGACTCCTATGTTCATGACAAGACGAACAAAACTGAAGAGTCTGACTAGAAACCGGAAGTGAAAACTGGGAAACAACTTTACGCACTGTGCGCATCATTGTATGTCCTAATCTATAGTGCCAATATTGTAAGGTAGCACGCTCCCCTATGTATGATTTAGAAGATTGAAAAGAATCATCAAGTTGATAGAGACCACCCCTCCTACTGCCGCGAAGAAGAACCTTCCTGGTACAACGATCCTTCACAAGACAAAAAGTTGGATGAAATTCAAATAAGACATTATTTTCAGTAGTAAACCGAGAAACAAACAATAGATTATGTGAAATTTGTGGTGCATGAAGAACATTACGAAGCTGCAACTTACGACAGGGAGTTCCCAAAAAAGAGGATCCAATATTAGAAATTGGAATAGAAGAACCATTACCCATTTGAATTTGATCAGGACCAGTATATTCATTAGAGAATTGAAGACGAGAAAGATCATTCGTTATATGATCTGTAGCACCACTGTTAGGATTCCATGGAGGAGTAGGCAACAAACCAGTTTGAGAAGCATAAGCACGAGGAGCAGAGGTTGGTGGCTGACGTCGAGGAGGACGAAAACTGCGATTAAAACGATTCCAACAATCATTAGCTTCATGGTTCTTGCGACCACATAATTGTCAAGGTAGATGTATCTCTGTACGAGAGTTGGGAGTCTGAGACGGAGCTGGGCCAAGCAGAGAAGATTGGTGTTGGTGACGAGCTGGGCTGTGCAGGAAAGCTAGGCTGTGCAGGAAGGACGAATTCTGGTCCGAAGGTGCACTGGGCCAAGCAGAAGAACGAGAGTAATTTGGAGCAGACGGACGAGCTGGGCTTGGTGTTGCGATGTTGTCAACAGGCTGTAAATTCAGCAGCTTACCCTAGTTTTCAATGCGGAGTTCGAACGTAAGAAGGTAGGTGATGAAATCCTCTAGTTTCATAGCTCCCATGGAAGTTGTTAGAGAGGTAACAATGGCATCATATGCAGTATCTAAGCCGGCGAGGATGCAGTGACGTAACTCAGACTCAGTAACAATAGTATCAGCAGCAGCGAGGTTGTCAACGATGTTGCGAGCACGATCAATGTAATCTCTCATAGAAAGAGATCCTTTTCTTAAATCCCTAAATTCACATTGCAGGTGATGAATGTGTGCATCTAATTTTGAGGCAAAAAGAGATTCAAGGGAAGACCAAACAGCACGAGATCTTTAGAGACGATGAACTTGACGGAGAACAACAGGGGTTAGCGAGGAGAAGATCCAGCCAAGAAGAATACGGTCTTGCTTCAGCCAAGGAGCATACGCTGGATTTGGGTCGTCACTATTGGGAAGAGTTGGAGAAGGACATGGATTGTCGCCGGTAACAAAGCTATCGAGTTCATAGCCTTGGAGATATGAGAGAAACTGAGCACGCCATAGAGAGTAATTTGTGTCATCAAATTTGACAGTGATGGTGTGGTGAGGTTATGAAAAAATAGAGGAAGCCATCATTGATTGAGATGAATTTATTACAGTTGAAATAACAGAGGTTGTAGAGGAAGCGAAAGACATGAGGATCAACTAGGATGATACCAAGATAGAACAACTAAGGTTTTGGTTTTAACTTAGAATTAACATAAGAGAAGAAGAGAATAAATCTTAACAGAACTTGTTTGATATTAACTCATATATTTCAATTGGTTTTACAAGACACATATATATACAAAGTCTTCCTTGAACTACAAGGTAAGATAGTTCATAAAATACAAAAGACTTGTTTATCAAGATAACCAATTTCCTAAAATACAAAAGACTTGTTTTAACAAGATAAACGTGTGTTATTTAACACACGTATGTATACCTTAACAGAAGAAGCTCCCCCTCCCATTAAATTGCTCCTCGTTCTATCCAGATGCATTTTTATTTCTTTTCCCAAAGGAGGACACGTACACCACAATGTGTACACGTGTGTGAAGAAAATAATTACATTTTTAAATATTAAGGCAGACACAAAAGTGTTAATCACTCTTCAAGTGACTAAATGGGATTTTTAACTCTATTGAGTTTAGTCAAAACCCAAGAAAACTCAGTCTGTCACATTCTCATTTTCAAAATTATACTCATGTTCATCAATTATATTCTGCAGATCATGATAGTTGGAACATAACTTTAATCTCCTCCCTATTTGATTCTCATATTGTCTCTTTAATCATGAATATCTCTATTCATAATCACAAAGAATACAGGCTAGTGTGGACTCTTGAAAGAAGTGGAAAATTTACAGTAAAGTCAGCCTACAACAAAATGCTTAAAGATAGAAATGGAGATAGTTCAGTGGGTACAAAAATGCAAGGAATTTTTAAGAAGCTGTGGAGCCTGCCCATTTTTCCAAGAACTAGTCAATATATATGGAAATGTGTGAAGGATATTCTCCCAACCAGAGATAAATTGATGGAGGTGATTCAAGATGATAAATTTTAGTTGTCCTTTCGGCTCTCATAATCTTGAATCTGCTAGTCACATTATTCTAGACTGTCACTTATCTAAGCCAGTTTGGTTTGGAGTGCTGGGAATTCATATTTCTCAAGAAAGTAATCTAACAGCTTGGTTTTATGGTTGGTTTGATAAACTAATATCCAGACAGATACAAAAAGTTGAAGTTTGCAAAATAGGAATTGTAGCTTAGTGCATATGGACTGCTAGGTGTGACAAGATCTTTAAAAGAGCAACTTTAACCCCTGAAATCATCATACAAAAATGCATAGAGAACTGGTAGTCTTATAAAATAAACCAGTTATAAATTATAGACTCTATGTTCCTCAAAACAGGATTAACCTTCACTGGCAGCCACCTCTTACTGGATTTTTAAAAAATAATTCTGATGGTTCTTATCTATTGGAGGCATTGGACTGATTCATCGTGATTTTGCAGGTAATCACCATGGCTCGAAATGCATCTACTTAACTGAAGTAACTAGTCTATAACAAACTCGGAGTAAAGCTTTATGGGAGGAAATGCAATGTGCGGTAGGAACGAATATAGAAAAGGTGATTTTTGAGCTGGATGCAAAGCTTGTATAGTGGACGCATTTATGGGTAATTCTCTTAACATAGATCGGAGATTACACAATATAATTTTAGACATGAGATCTTTATTAAGTATCCATACCTCTTGGCAATGTTCCCATGTGCTTAAAGAGAGAAATAAAGTAGCAGATTTGCTTTCAAATTTAGCTAGAACTCAAAAAATTAGTGGTTTTTTGTTGTTGGCTCCTCCTAGTGAAATTCTAAATCAACTTCATGAGGATGTAAACTATGGAAACTATATTTAATTATCAATGCAATTTTTAGTTAAAAATAAGGGATGAAGGTAGACTCGGATACTAGTAATGGTTCTAGCCTAGCATTCCATCTATCAGTATCAAACACAGGAATAGAATCCATCATAGCATTTACTTGTTCAATGTTGCTATCATCATCAAAATCCAGGCTAAAATGGGATAGAGAACTCTCTAATGGATCTTCCGATACGATGTTTGGTAATGACTCCTGAATTAAGGTTCCTATCATGTTCACCTCTTCAATACACGTGTTATCTGGCCCAAAATGTAGCTTATTGACATTAAAAATATTCATTTCAATATTCATATTACCGAAAGATATATTTGTGGTATCATTTCGATAGTTAATGATCGCATTAGATGTTGCTAAAATGGGCGACCTATAATTACAGGGTATCTGATTCCCTGGATAAGGGACAGGTTGTGTATCTAGGACTACAAAATCCACATGATAAATAAACTTGTCGGCCTCAATAAGAACATCCTTTATCACACCACGAGGAATTTCAACAAACCTATCAGCTAACTGCAGTCTTATCTTGCTAGGTTTTAATTCACAGAGCCCTAGCTATAAGTACACATGATACAATAGTAAGTTCACACTGTCTCCTAAGTCAACTAAATCTTTCTCTACCCTGTGTTTTCTTATTGTGCAAGCAATGATAGGGGCACCTGGGTCTTTATACTTAGGAGTTGTGCTATTCTGAATGATCGAACTTACATGACTAACTAAAAAGGATTTTTTAGGGACACTAAGCTTGGGATTTCGCATACACATATTGATAGACACATTTTTGTGTCTGATATAATCTCAATTGTATATATTTTTAGTGCTCGATTTTGTATTTATCATGGCTTTTTGTGTCTTTGTAGGTGTCTTTAGAAAAATAAGCTTTTGCGGCGAAATTGGCTCGGAAAGTGGTTTTAGGCCCGTGGAGAAAATTACTATACGGACCCTCAGTTTGGATAAGGGGTAATCTAATTACTAAGGGCACCCTAAGGACACCCCCAAGGAAGCTGCTATTCGCACCCCTACTCTGGATAGGGGGAGGTCATCTTCCTAAATTCAAATTCATAAAAAGGCGGGAAATATGTTCTTCATGTACAAAATTTAGGGTTTGATTTCGAACGATTTTGGAGAGATTCAATCGCTCTATTCTATTGGGCTAGGCTTGAACGGAAAAAACAGGGAATGTATAGGTGTTCGTTTCAACTAACTTGGACCAGATTATTGCAGATTTGAAGAAAGAGAGTCTCGAGTTTTGTTGAGTTCACCAGCGAGATTTTCAGGTGAAATTTAGGGCGAGTTTATATTGGATTTCTTCGTGGATTTGGATACATTTGGTCCTATTTGGATGAACTGGAGTTGGTATGGGTTTTGATTCGAAGAAAACAGGGATTTCCACGTTAATTTCTCGAAACAGGGGATGATATTCTCTCGGGCGTTAATATGGAAATTCGTGAGGATTCGGAGAAGAAAATCATACCCAATATATTCTATTCTATCTTGGGAAGGAGATGTGAAGCAGAGAGACGCGTAGAGAGTTTAGGATGAGATAATATCGTGACTTGAAGAAAAAAATATCCGTCGTTTTATGTGCAAGGAAAAGAGGATTTACCCGAGACTATATTGGTCATGAATTGTATATATATGTTGCTTCGAATCACAATGAGGGGAGTCGAGAGTTTGGGGTCGATAGAACAGGTTCAGAGAAGCGAAGGTGAAGTTGCAGGAATATTCACCTGCTGCTGGTGAAAAAGAAAAGATAAAGAACATTGGACAGACGAGGACAGTCGCAGAATCAACGACATAGAAAACTGTTGTTCTCTCCGCAGTCTTATATTTTCTGTTTCCATTGTAACATTCAATCTGCAACAATTATAAACGTTGCAGTTGAGCTGATTCCATTCTTTTTTCCATATTTCTTCAATGAAAACACCGTTTGAGCTATGAATTATTATTTTGAGAGTGTTTTAACTATGAGGAGCTAAACCTAACACTGGGATGACGGAGGAAGCCTAATATGAATCATGTGGTAATTATATTTAATTCTTATATGACTACTTGCACTATTATCATCGTTTTATGATTTTTCTGAATTGATTGTAATTTTGTTTGATGACGTATGCTTGGTATTAGTATTTTTGATACATCATGCTTGTGATTTACAGTCAATCTTTTATAAAACCTACCTTGGCAAAGAATAAAGAGTCAATGGTTACTATGTTATGAGCTATAATTGTCTGGAATTGATAGTTGAACCACATGAATATGAGAATTGGTGGAATCTTGAGTCTCAGTACCTCTCGATATTGTGACAACTTTTTTGTGTATATATTTTCTTTATTTTTAAGTCTAGAATCGAGTCTTTACAAGTCCGAGTGAACGATACTTTACTTATCACTTTCAAAACAACATCAATTTTTAGCGCCGCCGACGCGGATTTGTATTAGGTTTTAGATTTATTTTTTTTTATTATTATTTTTTATTCTCTTTTACGCCTTTGGTATTTTTCGATTTTTTTCAGATTTGGAGCGAGGCTACAAGGAAAGAAATAGTGTTATAAAAGGAAAGCATCGCCAAAGAAGGAAAGAAAAGAGGAATCTAAAAGGAGTGAAGAAGAAAATTTTGTATATAATTATTTTGTTTTATTTTTAGAAACTGTAAATAGGGTTTTATTTTTTGTAATTTCTCTTTTCCTTTTTGGACATTTTTATTTTGGACTTTATTTTTGGACTTGGACATTATTTTTAAAACCCTAAGGAAGAGTTAAGAAAGAAAAAAACTAAATAAAATTGTTTGCAGCGAAGGACGACAGTTACGATACTGTCTCGGCCACTCGGGTTCGTACACTGATATTGGAGTCGGTGGCCTGAGTCGACTTCAATGGTTCATCGACCGTCTGGTACGGGAGGTAAGACTCTATCCGCCCAAGAATCCCCTGTCAGTGGGTTATATTTTGTGATACAAACATGTGCACACCACCATATTGCATCGTCAGACGCCAATTTTTAGGAAAACACGTGGTTTAGTACGGTGAACCCTCGGGGCGTTATCATCCGAAACACCACAAGCCTTAGCCTTGTACCTTTGACCAGTCTTTGACTGTAAGTACATTTTTCTAAAGGTAACCTGAGCTTACCCATTTTAGTCAACCTTGCATTTGCACGTGCACAATATAATGTAGAACTGGTATTACAATAGCCAATACAATGAGTATCCGACTGATTTTCAAAATGGACGTTACAATTTTGACCATCGTGTAAATAGTGGTTGGGAGCGCCAATCTTTTCAAGTTTATGGCTCATACCATGGTGATCCCAATTACTATCCACATGCCCACCGGTCATACGAGCGAGATTCTTATAATTCCTCTCCTCTAGATGAAGCACATAAGATACTTGAGTCAACGCGTAAGTTACTTGAGTCGACACATACGTTAGCGGACACAAATGACTTAGTTATGGACGAAAGAACGGTAAAAATGAGTGAAGCTTCTTTAGAAGATAACCTCAGAAAGTTAGATGAGTCAACATGTAAGTTTGCTGAGTCAACACGTCGGCTTAAATTAGAGACGGAAGAAAGAGCTGCTCGAATTACTCTTGATTGCCAATACATTCTTTCCTATATCACCCGTGGAAATAAGGATAATTATTATAATAATCAAGATGAAGAGGTTATAAATGGTAACATTACTTTTGTATATGAGGATCGACCATTTTCATGTTATGATGATTATGATGAGGATATTGTTGATGAAGAATCAGACAGATATAGGCATAGTGATCATGAATTTGTTATTCCAATTGAGCTTTACAATGATAATATTATTTCTAGTTCAGATCCAGATAATTCTAATAATTATTCACCTATTCAAAAGGACGAGGATTTGACTAGAGATACTACCGTTTTAGACGATGTAGTATTCCCTTTTGATTACGAAGCGAATAATGGTTTAGAGGAGCGAGTTTTTTCTGAGAATATTGTTTTAGAGTCTAGTGATTTAGAAACATTAGTCTTGGACAAAGAAAATAGACTCATAGAGAGTTCAAATATGAGTGAGGATACACCGCCCGATTACAGCTTAGAAGAATCAATTAACCAATTTCAGGAATCTGATGACCTATAAATAGGGAGATTGTGACTAATCTATCAAGAGACACTGAAAACTATAAGTTTTGGGGTGATTATCATTCTCCCTATGCTTTACCGTTGACTCTTAGAAAGATCCCTCACTTGGGAATGATATACATGCCTCAACCATTTTACAAGATTATCTTCATAAATGTTTTCCTGAGCCTAGTGAAGTCCATAAGGAAGTTCAGTTTTTAGAAATCCATCCTCTGGTTGATGTGGGTTTCCAGGCTATGATACCCAGATTGATTTTGTTTTCCCACCAAATATTTTTCAACCAATTGTGGGAAAGTATAAACTTCAGATGTGTCAATTATTTAGTTTCAAGACTAAACCTAAGTACTTTAGGAGATTAGAATCGACACATTTTCCTAAAATTGACCACCACTTTCATCATGGTCAATTATGTGAGTCAAAACTGATTCACTTTAAGGATCCGCAATTATTCAGGTTATTATTATGTGCTTCTAAGTTTTTAGTTGAATATTTCCAGACTCTAATACCTGAATCGGATCTTAGCTACGAGGAAATGCAACCCATGGAAATACTTTATTTAGACCCAGTTATAGAACCTGAACCACAACTAGATGTAGTTGTCTTAAACAGGAAACTAGACAAGGGTGTGCTTTATTTGTTCATTTTCTTGGCATGTTGCAGATTCCTTTTACTTGTGATAGCTCTTTTTGGTTTTGATGACCCACAGATATTTCGACTATTACTTTATGATTATATGAGGTGACTAATCCTTTCTTAGTCTGACTGAAGACGTTAAACTTAGCACTTCTTGGGAGGTAACCCAATCTCATGCAACACGGTAATATCTTTCCTTAAATCTTTTGCTTCTAATGGTAACAATTTCTCCTTGTTCATGCTTTTAATTTTATCTTTAGAACATTGAGGAAAATGTTAGATTTAAGTTTGGGGGTATGGGAAAAACTTTTTAGTTGCAGTATAAATAAATAAACTCCAGAGCCTAGAAATTTATGCTTTTTAAGGATGGCACTAACCAATCTAAGTGGATGGAAGCATCTTGGTTGTAGGAGTTGAGGAAACAATATGATTAGATGGAAACATCTAAAGAGTCTATTCATAAAACCACAGAGCTCAGGTGTTAAAAATTAAAAAAAACATGGTAGTTTCACCATTTAGCGTTGAAACCTTTTCACTTCTGTTTTTATTTTGTTTTCTTTTTAACATATGTTTCTCTAAGTGATTAGGTGGGGCTCACGAATCAAGTTGTTACCACTGCTAGAATCAAATAGAGTGATTGAGATACAAAAAAAAAAAAAATGAGACCAGACCAAACGGAATAAATTCAATAAAATCGACCACTGGTACCCTTGTATATGCCCAGTTGTGTTGACCTAGAGTTAGGATTATCGACCACTGGTTCCCTTGTATATGCCAGTCGTGTTGATATTAGTCAGACTAGTATCTCAGTCCATTAGGATAGGTTCGTTTTGGCAGTGGCCTTCAGACAGATATGGGAACACCGTTCACCTTAGTTAACATCAAAACCATTTATATTTTTCTCTATATCCATCTTCTTAATCTATCCATGTGATTGGTTGACTCCGGTTATGATGTCCAGAAACTATCTGAGTAGAGCTCCGTCACTTATATATGAATTTTAGTATGCTTGAGTGCAAACTCGTGTACATCAACTGGAATTTCGCATCATGGTACTTCCTCCTGTAGTTAATAAGTATGCCAACCAAGGAGATTCTTTAGTGCCTTCCGAGGTTCTGCATAGATAACTAGGGTTTGGAGTAAAGGTCTTGTGGGTATATCTATTGTAAGCCCTCCGGAGACTATAACTCAGCCACTAGGGACACCTAGGGGTTTAAAGGCTTGTTGCATAGGCTAAATGCAACCGACGATGCCTGCGACAGTGAGTTAGGATTGTATTTTTATTTTATTTTTGCTGGAGGACTAGCAAATAATAAGTTTGGGGGTATTTGATAGACACATTTTTGTGTCTGATATAATCTCAATTGTATATATTGTTAGTGCTCGATTTTGTATTTATTATGGCGTTTTGTGTCTTTGTATGTGTTTTTGGAGAAATAAGCTTTTGCGGCGAAATTGTCTCGAAAAGTAGTTTTTAGACCCGTGGGAGAAAATTACTATACGGACCCTCAGTTTGGATAAGGGGTAACCTAATTACTAAGGGGCACCCTCAGGACACCCCCAAGGCAACTGCTATTCGCACCCCTACTCTGGATAGGGGGAGGTCATCTTCCAAAATTCAAATTCATAAAAAGGCGGGAAATATTTTCTTCATGTATAGAATTTAGGGTTTGATTTCGAACGATTTTGGAGAGATTCAGTCGCTCTATTCTATTGGGCTAGGCTTGAACGGAAAAAACAGGGAATGTATAGGTGTTCGTTTCATCTAACTTGGACCAGATTATTGCAGATTTGAAGAAAGGGAGTCTCGAGTTTTGCTGAGTTCACCAGCGAGATTTTCATGTGAAATTTAGGGCGAGTTTATATTGGATTTCTTCGTGGATATGGATACATTTGGGCCTATTTGGATGAACTGGAGTTGGTATGGGTTTTGATTCGAAGAAAACAGGGATGTCCACGTTAATTTCTCGAAACAGGGGATGATATTCTCTCGGGCGTTAATATGGAAATTCGTGAGGATTCGGGGAAAAAAATCATACCTAATATATTATATTATATCTTGGGAAGGAGATGTGAAGCAGAGAGACGCGTAGAGAGTTTAGGATGAGATAATATCGTGACTTGAAAAAAAAATATCCGTGGTTTTATGTGCAAGGAAAAGAGGATTTACCCGAGACTTTATTGGTCATAAAGTGTATATATATGTTGCTTCGAATCACAATGAGGGGAGTCGAGAGTTTGGTGTCGATAGAACAGGAGCAGAGAAGCACATGTGAAGTTGCATGAATATTCACCTGCTGCTGGTGAAAAAGAGAAGCTAAAGAACATTGGACATACGAGGACATTCGCAGAATCAACGACATAGAAAACTGTTGTTCTCTCAGCAGTCTTATATTTTCAGTTTCCATTGTAACATTCAATCTGCAACAATTATAAACGTTGCAGTTGAGCTTCTTCCATTCTTTTTTCCATATTTCTTCAATAAAAACACCGTTTGAGCCATGAATTATTATTTTGAGAGTGTTTTGAGTATGAGGAGCTAAACCCAACACTGGGATGACGGAGGAAGCCTAATACGAATCATGTGGTAATTATATTTAATTTTATATGACTACTTGCACTATTATCATCGTTTTATGATTTTTCTGAATTGATTGTGATTTTGTTTGATGACGTATGATTGGCCTTAGTATTTTTGATACGTCATTCTTGTGATTTAAAGTCAATCTTTTATAAAATCTACCTTGGCAAAGAATAAAGAGTCAATAGTTAGTATGTTATGAGCTATAATTGTGTGGAATTGATAGTTGAACCACATGAATATGAGAATTGGTGGAATCTTGAGTCTCAGTACCTCTCGATATTGTGACAACTTTTTAGTGTATATATTTTCTTTATTTTTAAGTCTAGAATCGAGTCTTTACAAGTCCGAGCGAATGATACTTTACTTATCACTTTCAAAACAACATCACATATCCTTAAGGAACTTGGCATAAGCCGTCAGTTGCCTAATTGCTTCTAGTAAGGGAAGGTTTATGGTAAATTTCTTAAAAACCTTATTATGACATTAAAGTTGGATTAACTCTTTGTTGGTACTAGTAAGTGTGGAGATGGGGATCTAGGCATAAAATAGGGCCTCTCAGGAATCGAAATGGATGTTCCTGAGGGGTGAACTACATTATGCTCACTATCGGGCATGGTAACTTCATTTGTATACAACTCTACCACTCCTAAGGGTCCTATTAGCATTAAGTTGATGTGATGGTTTTGCACCTACTTTATGAATTTCTCTAGGTTTGTGTTTGACTAGGGAACCTACCTTTTTTTTTCAAAGACTGATTTATCAGATTAACTTGGGTTTTTAACTCGGAAATAACTTGAGAATTATCCAGGCTTATATTTTTACTTTCTTCTATGGTTTGTGAAATCGATTGGTGAATCTTATCACTGTTTTTAATAAATATGGTGAGAGTTTCTTTTAGACTTAAAATTTTCTTATCGGACTGATTCTGAAACTGATATAGCCTTGAAGGATTCTTAATATAGCCAAAACCTGGGGGAGCATTCGAATTACTGACTGACCTTGATCTGGTCCTTAGACCATGACAGGTTTAGATGGTTTCTCCAACCAGGATTATAAGTTTCTGAATAAGGGTCAAATTTCTGACGGTTATCGAATCTAGTATTATTATAGAGAGCATTGGCTTTCTCTTCAATAGTATGGCCTTTCCAAAAGACTCTAACCTTTTGGCTATTGCTGCAATTTTAGCATCTGATCCAAATCCTCCTTTTACCCTATTAATGTTTCCTCGGTTTAGAAGAATGTTTTTCTGGGGTTCCCTACTGTTTTCCCATTGTTGGGTTTTTTCGGCGATTTCATTCAAAAATTTCATCGCCGCATCAACAGTTTGGTTTTCAAACCCACCAGTGCATAGAGACTCAACCATGGTTGTTATCGAATAATCTAAACCCTTATAGAGGATCTGAACTAGCCTAACCTTTTCTAAACCATGATGAGGACATTGGGCTAATAAATCATTGAACCTTTAAAAATACTTGTACAACGAATCTCCCTCTTGGTGCGAAAGTGTGCAGATTTGCGTCCTAATAAACGATGTTTTATGCCTAGGGAAAAACTTATTGAAAAAGGCAGATGTAAGTTGTTCATAGGTTTCAATTGTAGGGGCAGAATCTTGCAAGATCTAGGAGTTAGCGAGAACATAATCATAAAGCTTTGGCGAAGACCTCGCAAGGATATTTGAAGAATGACGTGGCGGATAGCGACCGGTATATCACGATTAAAGTGTGAAGATCTTGCGAGATTAAAGAACTTTGCGAGAATAATTATTACACGTCTGCGAGAACATCGCAAGCCAGATCCGAAAATATAGGTTTTCTTAGCTGTCATCCACTATATAATACCCTATATAAAGGGTCGAATAATGGAGAAAAGGGGGAGAGATTTTTTAGAGTGCTTAGCAAGCCAAGAGGAGAGAGAAAATTCAAAATTCATCTGTAATCTTTTACTTTCAGCTGCATTTGTAAATTTGGATGGAAAATTATTAATAAAATCTTCATCATAATTCTACATTTTGATCTGGGGTGTGTTGTAGGATTTCCTGCAACTACATTTTTGGCGCTAGAAACAGGGATTGAACCTGTGATCTAGTGGAATTATGGAATGTAATACAATAACAAAAACAATGATTAATGAATTTCATGAAAACATCAGAGGAAGAATTCATAAAAGGGATTTTGAAGGAAAAAAGATCATGACAGTGGAGAAGACTTCATCCTTAAAAGAATGGGAGAAACAGAAGATTACATTTACAGCAACGGAAATACCAGATGCAGATTTGAATCACACATCTCCTTTAGTAATTACAATAACAATGGCACGAAAAGAAAAGAACAAATCAACAGAAGATATAGAAGAATGGATGGTAAATAGAACTTTGGTGGATACGGGGAGCTCGGTTGATATAATGTTTTACCATACCTTTAAAGGAATGGGATATAAATATGAAGAAATGTCTAACACCACTTATCACGTTCACGGATTTGGAAGATCCACAACAAAACCTAAAGGGGAAATAACAATACGAATTTTTCTAGGAGAAATTGAAACACAGTTAACATTATGCGTAATAGACATGGAATCACCCTATAATGTGCTACTAGGGAGACCATGGATACATGCGATTAAGGATGTAGCATCAACACTACATCAATGTATCAAATTTCCTATGCCAAATGGGATAGGAGAAATCAGAGGAAACTTCAATGATGCAAAAGCTTATTACCAAATTGAAGTAAAAAGTTATGAAGAGTGAGTGAAGAAACAGAAAACTCGCAGAAAAGTAGCAAAAGAGATGAGGAAAAGGGAAGAATTCAGGGTTTACATGGCGAGAGCAGAAAGAGGAGAATGAATACCCAGCGAAATTACAGGAGAAGAAAATGAACCTAGGAAGGCAATAAAAGAACCCACACCAATGGGAGAACCTGAAGCCAGTTACACTGTCGCAGAACCAACAAAGGAAATAAACATTGGAATTATGACAGAACGAAATATATTGAAAATTGGAACCAAAATGGACGCATATGAAGAAGAGAAAAATGTCAGTCTTCTGCGAGAATATAAAGATATTTTCGCATGGGACATGAATGAAATGCCTGGAATAGATCCATCAGTTGCATGTCATAAGTTGGAAATTAATAAGGTTGTAAAACCTTTCAAACAAAGGATCAGAAAACTTGCAACGAAATATCATCTTCAAATAGAAGAGGATCTACAAAAGATGTTAGATGCAGGGATAATAAGTCAAGCAAAGTACCCGCAATGGATAGCAAACATGGTTATAGTACCAAAGAAGAACAAAGGGATAAGAATTTGTATAGATTTCACTGATCTGAACAAAGCTTGTCCGAAAGATAGTTTCCCACTGCCAGACATTCCACGGATGGTTGAATCAGCTGCAGGAAATGAACGTATATCTTCCTTAGATGGGTATAAAGGCTACAATCAAATTCCTCTCGCTGAAGAAGATCAAGAACATACTGCTTCCTTCGCACCGAGAGGATTGTATTGATATACAAAGATGCCATTTGGTTTGCGGAATGCTGGGGCGACATATCAAAGGATGGTGGAGAAAGTATTCGCAAAGTGGATACACAAAACACTAGAAGTATATGTGGATGATATGTTTATAAAAAGCAAAGAAGCGAGAAATCATATACAAGATCTAAAGGAGATTTTTGATCAAATGCGATATTTTAATATCAAAGTGAATCCTGAAAAGTGTATTTTCGGAATTACTTCCGGAAAATTTTTAGGTTATATTGTATCAAAAGAAGGAATACAAGTTGATCCAGCGAAGGTGAAAGCAATTCGTGATATGCCAACTCCAGCAACAATCAAGGATGTGTAAAAATTAAATGGGATCCTGGCTTCGCTAGGAAGGTTCATTTCACGGTCATCAGATAAATGCAAACATTTTTTCAACATACTCAAGAAAGGACCAAAATTTAAATGGACAGAGGAGTGTGAAAAAGCATTTCAAGGAATAAAAGAACACTTAATGAATATATCTATTTTACAAAAAGCTGAACCAGGAGAAGAATTGTTAATCTATTTCGCAACAACATCAGATGCATTGAGTGAAGTATTATTGCAAATAGATGAAGGAGTAGAAAAACCGATATTTTATATCAGCAAAACATTCAATGTTGCAGAGAAGAATTATTCGAAAATTGAAAAAATAATTTTGGCATTAGTCTATGCAGCATCTAAGCTTTGCATATATTTCCAAGCACATAAGATAAGGTTCTTAACAAAATTACCAATTGAATCAGTAATGAAAAACTCAAAAAGATCTGGAAGAATCGAGAGATGAAACGCACAAATAAGCAGTTTCGAAATCAAGTATGAGATATTATCTTCACCAAAATCACAAGTTGTCGCAGATTTTTTAGCAGAATTTCCTTTAGAGGATGATGAGGCTGTAGAAGAAGTGACGGATGTAGAGGAAACATACGGAAACCCGAAGGATCTGTTGACAGAACCATACAGATGGGAAATACTGGTGGATGGATAATCAAATGGAGAGGGTAATGGAATTGGTATTGTTTTAATCTCGCCAGAAGGAATTAAAATGGCATTCTCGTTTAGGTTGGAATTTGCATCGACTAATAAAGAAACAGAGTATGAAGCTGTGGTACATGCTTTAAAATTCGCAATAGAGATGAAGTTAGAGAATGCGAGAATTACAAGTGAATCACAGCTAGTTATTCGCCAGATTACAGGGGAATATACCACAAATGAACCATCTTTGAAAAGATATAAAAAGTTGGTTGAAGAATTATCGATGAAGATACCAAAAATTAAATGGAGGAATATATCTAGAAGAGACAATAGGTTAGCAGACGCTTTTGCTTTCATTTCGAGTATGATGACTGATCCTGCCGCAAGATGTATAAAGATAACAACACTTTTATCGCCCTCGGTCAGCAAAGAAGAACAAAAGGAGAAAGAAGCAATGGTGATAGAAGGTGAAGAACATGAACAAATGGAAAACACCTCAGACTGGAGAACAGGACTGATAGCTTATTTGGCAAACGGAGATACACCAAGAAACAGATTAGAAGCACACAAATTAAAAAGCCGTGCAACAAATTATGAATTGAGAGATGGAATATTATATCGGAGATCTTTTAATGGACCATCACTTAGATGTCTGACGCGAGAAGAAGGAGAAAGAATATTAAAAATGTTACACAGTGGGGATGCTGGAAACCATAGTGGAGGAAGATCTTTGGCTCACAGAACAAAAATGCATGGTTACTACTGGTCATACATGCATGAATATGCAAAGCAAATGTCAAGACACTGCGAGGATTGTCAGCGACATGCGAAGAAAATACATGCACCAGGGGCATTGTTATCATCCTCAACAAGTGTATGGCCTTTTGGAAAATGGGGCTTAGATATTGTAGGGAAATTTCTACCAGGAACGGGACAAAGAAGATACTTAATTGTCGCCACGGATTACTTCACAAAATGAGCAGAAGTGAAAGCGGTACAAAACATTTGAGATAAAGATGTCTTCAAATTCATATTTGAAAATATCATCTGCAGATATGGAATACCTGCACAGCTGGTGTCAGACAATGGGAAACAGTTTGAAGGGCAGAACATAGAAATATTATTCAATGCATTTAAAATAAAGTGCGGAAAATCTACTTCCTTATATCCACAAGCTAATGGACAGGCAGAGGCAACAAACAAAACAATCGCAGATATATTGAAGAAGAAATTAAAAGGACATAAGAGAGCATGGTGCGAGCAAATACCTAATGCAGTCTGGGCATACAATACCACAAGACGAGAAGCTACGGGAATGTCGCCATTTTGTTTAACATATGGAGTTGAAGCAGTATTACCAACGGAGGTAGTTATTCCTACAACAAAAAGAGAAGCTTGGGAGAAGAATCTCAGTGCTGGAATGATTTTAACCCACCTGGATGAAATAGAAGAAAAAAGAGAAAAGGCTTTACAACATAGGGAAAATTATCATCGGAGAATAGCTAGAGAGTATAACAAGCGTGTTAAAATACGTGAATTTCAACCAGGAGACTTAGTGCTGCGAGAAACACCAATATATCATCGAGAAAGTGGTGGCAAATTAGCAAGAAAATGGGATGGTCCCTATATCATTAAAGAAATTGTTGGAACAGGAGCATATAGGTTAATGGATCCGGAAGGTAATGATGTGGGTCAAAGACTTGACAGGCCATGGAATAGATTGTATCTGAAAAAAGATTACCCATGAGAACTGTGGAGAGAAGAAAAGATTGGGGAATAATGAATGATGAAACAAAATTTCGCAAGTATAAGAAACAATATCTCAAATTTGCGAATAATTCGCAAGAGTAAAAATTCCTAATGAAAGGAAAGAAATACACATATTAGAATGGGGCAAACCGATTATGACGTACACTCTAATTCGCGAGTTAAATTCGCAAGAGGAAAATGTATGACCTAAAGTACGTCATAAAAGGGGGTACATGGTAACATGGCTCAGGGAAAAGTCACACCGCAGCTGGAACTTGAGTCATGGAGATTTGGGGTCCATAAAAACCCATCCAGGGGAGTTACTTTGGATTCTCAACTTAAACATATATAATTTAGGTTGGGCGACCGAGGGACTCTTCTAAGGAGTGTAGAATTTGATCAAGGCGCCGAGGTACATGGTTGAGTCAAGAGTGCCTGGGACGTCTGGAGCGTACCCGGCCATTCTTGGCAAGTCTTGGCTTACTCTACACTCGGCACGAAGAAAAATCCACTTAGGGTGCAGTCTCGTAACCATAAACCCTATAGGTAAAAGGGATAAGAGACTGCGAAAACAACTGGTTGTTGTTAAGACCGGATGGGAGGATCCTACCTTGTATGGAGGTACGTCTCCTTGAAGGGGCAACCAGGGAGATGATAAGGGCGGCACCCTCCATTAGGGAGCTGATAAGTGTCAAAAAAGACGACAATGTCATGGGACTTTATTTTCGCAAGAAAGTTTAGGCCTGTCATATTGTTGCAACAGATATTCAAAAGAAAAAGATAAGACGAGATCAAGGGGTCATTGCATGAAAGTGTAAGGACGTCCTGCGATTTCGTCGCAAGACGACAATGTCATGGGGGTTTATATTCGCAAGAATATTTAGGCCTATCATATTGTCGCGAGAAAATATCCTGCAGAGGCAATAATACTAGAGATATGATAAGACAAGATCAATGGGTTCTTACATGAAAATGTAAAAACGTCCTGCGATTTTGTCAAAACGAAAAGTGTGGCATGATAAGACCTTTACTTAGGAAGGAAAAATAAGACCACGCAAAAAATTAATATGGAAGGAAATTCCAATGATTTTGATCTTGAATAATATAACTAAAGCGAAGAAATGAAACATTACAAGTAAAGAAGCGAAAAATTGCAAATGGATGAGCGGAAGATTGAAGATAAAGGAAGGGAAGTTTGCAAATGGAAGTAATTATTGCCATCTATGAAGAAAAAATATATTAGAATCTAAATGCTTCAAGAAATACCGATAAATTTAACACAGAGATAAATATGTTATCGGGTATTCTTTCACCAAGAAAGATATCACATTCAATAAAAATATTATATTCAATAATAAGGGAGTTAATAAGGGAAAGATATTATCTCTTTGGCCTATGAAATGATAGAAGGATAAAATTCTAAAAAAGTCAGATGAATTACATTACTCGCAAAGGAGTAAATAAAAATGAAGAATTAAGAAAAGAAGACAACATTCAGATCAAAACATTAATCTCGTCGGCAGGAGATTCGGGTTCCTTCTCAATATTTTTCCCCTTCTCACCAGATTGAGGGACATCTTGATTTTCTTCAGTAGCAGCATCATTAGGAGGTATACTTCCGTCACCTTGTTGAAGAACCTTCTCCTTCTCTACGGAAGAAATATCTTCGCCACCTTGGTGAGGGATCTCCTCTTCATCCAAATTAAGGCAAGATTCATTGCCACTGGAGTAATCATGATTACTGTCCATAGAGCGAGGGACTTCATCTTCATCCACATCTAAAGGAGTAACCGATATGGGTGGAAGAGATTTAGATAAAAAAATCCCATTCACAAGCACTTCAGTTCTGAGGTGGGCTTGGAGAAAAAATTCTCTCTGCTGATTCCTATTTTGAATATTCTTGACATGGGCGAGGTAATCGAGTCTTCTATCCGCCCGATCACGAGAAGCAGTAATGAGAGAAGAGAGTTTTTCCTTGTCCCTTTGTACTTTCGCAAGTCTACCCTCCAAGGAAGAGATGGTGGAGCGGGATATTGTATCAGCTTCTGCGAAATAGAAAAAATATAGTGATTAGTATGGGTGATTCAAGGATAAATCAAAACCAAAATGTTGGATGGATCCAGAATTTTATGACTACCTTCCTTTTACGAAAGAAGATATTGGGTCAAATTCGAAAAATAGTTCTCCAAATTATCCATCGCAACATCAAAATTATCTCCAACAATATTCTTCAGGCGAGACCGAATACTTTTCTCTTTGGAGATCAAGTAGGCTTTTTATTTTACAAGGGAGGAATAAGAGTCGGATAATTGGGAGTATCGATATTTGAGATGATTTACTTTCACACTCAAAGTTATTCTACCTTGAATTAATTTTTCATTCTCGGCTATAGAGGATTCAGATACTTCTGTAAGTTTCTCTTTAAGGGAGCGAATAGATATTTCTTGATCATCACATATTTTCTTATAAATATTGAGTTGTTGCGAAGAAGTTGCCATTTTATTTGAAAAAGACCGCTTTTCTTGAGATAGAGTATGGTTTTCTCCTGAAAAAGTTTCGATCCTTAAGTTAGCTTTATTCAAAGAGTACGAAAGAAGGGATATTTCATTATTTAAAGAAATAAGTTGCTGATTCAGTTGAAAATTTTCATTAGTAAGATTATTAATTTGATCGGTTGAATAGGAATAAAGATTATCAAGCTGATTGAATTGATCCATCCAGACTTCTTTCTCGACACGTGCTTCTTCAGCGATAGATTCAAATTGATACCTCTCCATCACTCGTTTCTGGTTTAAAACTTAAGTGACGAAGAAAGGAATTTTAAAATAAATACATACGAAAATAACAAAATAACAAATAAGGATTAAGGACAAAGGTCTTACCTTTTAATTCATCATTCTTCTTGCGAAGATTACTGCAATCAAGAAGAGAATTATGAAGCTTTTGACTTTCAAGATGAAGATTCCTCTCTAGAGTCTCATTCTCTTCCTCCAAAGACGTCTGCACAGAGAGCCTCTCAGCACCAAAATACCTACTCAGTACTTCGCAGACACCAGCTTTGAAAGGGTCCAAAGACGATTTCTTGGCATCCCCTAGAATTTCAGATAAAGCTTTAAAAGCATTATCTAATCCAGTCGCAGTCTCCTTAGTAAAAGGGATGCTTCAAAAATAGGGGGAATCTTGGTAAGGGACTGGGAAGTAGAAGTGCCCTCCGTAATTATTGTTTTATTAGGAAGAAAAGTTTGAGGAAGAAGAACAGTAGGAATTGAGGTTGAATCAGCTTGAGGAGGATCAACATAAATAAAATCACTCGCAGAAGCAAAAGGAACCTCATCTACATGAAAATCAGTAGAAGAAGGAATATTGATAGCAACATCCTCGCGAATAGGAGATAGAGGATCAGATTGAGAAGGAGTAATAGGAGATTGCGAAAAATCAAATTTCGCAAAAGAAACAGCAGTTGCAACATTTTTAAGATGTTGATATTTCTTGGAAGCTTTATCAACATCATCATCCTGCGAAATATAATTCAAATAAGAAATAGAAACAATGATAATACTAAGGAAAAAGACACAATGTTGATTATTACCTTGCGATCGGAAGACTTCCTTTTCTTCGCAATGACTTTGGGTTGCGGTTTCTTAGGAATTTTTGGATTCGGAACAGTAAACTTAGTATTAGAAGATTTGCTGAAAACAATGAAAAGATAATATTAGGGTTTTGGGACAAAAATCTGGAACCCTATATTGCAGATAACCAAGAATCATGATGAAATTAATGTATTTAAGCAGAGATTTACACAAACAGAAGGTTTCAGACTCAACAACACAATCAACTACAATAAGATCAAGATAAGCAAGACAAAATTTACCTGGAAGACTCCATTGACGCGGTAGTAGGAAGGTAAAATGGAGAAAAAGAAACGAAAAAGTTGCAGAGACTAAGCAGTGAAGAAGATGAAGTGTGGGTAAAGAGATTGTATTCTTACCACTCGACCCTTTATATAGGAGCAAAGACGACGTGGGTAACCGGGTAATTAAGAACGTGTCGGTAAATAAGGAAATTTTGACACGTGTCGACGATTATGCTTATTTCACGGAGTTTTATCGACAGGACAATTAAAATAAGAATGAATGATTGCAACGGTCGAAAAGAACAATTTTCATAGTATTCTCCCCTTCGCAGATAATACAAAGAGACAAGATGTAGGATTACCATTTATCTCGCGAGTGATGAATAACGGTATAAAAATGATAATACCGCAAGACTAGAGGCAATGTGCAATATTGATTTTATACTTCTCAAGATTCCAGAACTTTGCAAAAGAATAGAGGCAAGTACGTACTTTTCAAGTACAATGTTCTTTCGCTCGTTCTTACAACAATTTCAACAAGATGAATTTTTCCTTGAAAATCACTTTTCAAGTAATATTCAAGGAAAAAGAGGCAAGATGTAGGGGCAGAATCTCGCAAGAGCTAGGAGTTAGAGAGAACATAATCATAAAGCTTTGGCGAAGACCTCGCAGGGATATTTGAAGAATGACGTGGCGGATAGCGACCGGTAAATCACGAGTAAAGTGTCAAGATCTTGCGAGATTAAAGAACTTTGCGAGAATAATTGTGACACGTCTGCGAGAACATCGCAAGCCAGATCCGAAAATATAGGTTGTCTTAGCTGTCATCCACTATATAATACCTATATAAAGGGTCGATTAATGGAGAAAAGGGGGAGAGATTTTTTAGAGTGCTTAGCAAGCCAAGAGGAGAGAGAAAATTCAAAATTCATCTGTAATCTTTTACTTTCAGCTGCATTTGTAAATTTGGATAGAAAATTATTAATAAAATCTTCATCATAATTCTACATTTTGATATGGGTGTGTTGTAGGATTTCCTGCAACTACATCAATTGACTCGGAATTCAAACTATACATCCAAGATTTGGATTTATCTCTCAGGGAAAAGGGGAATAACTTAAGTTTCGAAGCATCATCATCTAAGCCTCTAATTCTTAGGTACTACAAATTTCCTAAAAATCCCTAACATGGAAATAAGGGTTTTCATTTTCTTTCCCTAAAAAGATTGGAAGCATTTGTAAGGTCTCAGGTTTCAGTTTATAGGTTTCCTCCGTTTCAGCTAACTTAATACACGAAGGGTGAGTGGTCATAGTAGGATTTAGCAAAGTTTTCAAAGTTGCCATTTCTGGCACTATTCGAGTACTAGGGATATTTTCCTCAATGTGAGAAAAGCGTCCAAAAATAAGACTCTCTAGATTAAGGTAATCAAGATTCTTGTTTCCTAAAATAGAACTTCTAGGCTTCTCACGCATAAACCGACCTAGAGCGTCTCTCTTACGTTCTGGCATACAAGAATTCAGCAAAACATACCTACATTCAAAGACTGTTCACAGGTACGAGGCTGAGGCTTGTGGTGTTTCAGATGATAACGCCCAGAGGGTTCACCGTACTAAACCACGTGTCTTCCTAAAATCGGTGCCGGACGAAAATGCAATTGGTGTGTGAGTGTTTTTAAATTTTTTTCCTATAATAATAAAATGGTAACAAAAATAAACAAACAATAAACGAAAATTACAAGTGCAAAATAAGAAATAAAGAAACTAACAAAAATAATATCTTCGGTTTTCTCCTTTTTTGACAAGTTCGAATTTCCACTTTTAACTTCGAGTCAATTCTGCACAACAAAAACAAATATACCAAAGACGTGGAATATAACAAAAAAAAAAATAAGTAAAACTTACAAAACCTAAAAATAAAATAAACCTAAAACTAAATACAAGTCCCCGGCAGAGGCGCCAAAAATTGATGTGGTGTAGAAGTGGTGGTAAATAAGATTCGTTTCTCGAACTTGTAGAGATTTTCGATTTCAAACTTAAATAAAACTAAGTAAAGAAACCTCAATTGAAGTTGTTATCAAGATTTTAATAACACTGAGACTTAGGATTCCACTATTTTCCAATTTTATGTGATTTTTTTTTTGCTAATAATCCATGTAGGATTATAATACTCATGCATCCAACTCACTGCTAATTGGCAATTTCATGCGATTTAATTAATAATAATCATGCAACTCATGATTCTAATATTGCAAAAGTAAATCTTTAAAATAACAAGTGTATTTCGAAAGCATAGAACATCAAAAACCTAGGCAAGCATGTTCTATCATAAGAAATCACAATCGTTTAACAAAAATCAATAAATCATTTTTTTCATCAAGGAAAATAATCATAAAAAGAATTACAATAATTAATTAAATAAAGATTACCACACAAATATTGGAAAAATAGCTTCCCCCATCATCTCAGCAAAGGGGTTTAGATCCTCATGTTGGAAAGATGCTCAAAAATTGATTTCATTGTTCAAAAGATGTTCACAAAGAAGAAAAGGTATCAAGCAGCGTGTTTGTAGCTATGATAACTGTTACAGAACCTATTGTTACAGAGAAACGCTAACAGAAATGTTGCGAACTCAAAATAATTGTGACTGAAATTGTTACAAAAGTAATTAATTTGAAAGAATAAGTAACGCTTTCTGCAACTTTCCAGCTGGGTCTCATGTTCTTCAGCTTCATCTTCTTCCTCATGTTGCTGCAATTTTCTCTGCAGCGTGATTTATTCGTACCAGAGCTTCCCCAAAACTCTCATAATACTCTATCTACCTCTATAACTTCACCCAACTATTTTTATATATCACCAAGAGATTAAATCTCCAGGAAATCTCTTAATATATCTCGGTTTCCTTGTCCCGCAGGTCACGGGAATTGTTTCTCATAGGCCTTTCTTCTTTTCCAGATTTTGTCAAAGTTTGTAAACAAGTCTCGCAGAATATACATTCTTTCCTTTCCTTCACGTATTTCTCAAGTATAGCCGAAATTCTTACTCTACTTTCGTAACTTCCCCATTTTAGATAAGTATCTAAAATAAGAAGATTTGATACCTCTTTTAACTCTCAAACACGTCACCCTTCCTAGATAATAGGTAGCAAACAAATCCCCGTGTTAATCACTCCAAAAACTCTGCAACAATCCAAACCAAGCTCACGCACTTGAGAAGTTTCTTTTCCCGCCAAAGTCGATTTTCAAAAGATAAGGGATGGGTGCCCCTTATCCAATAACTGGGTGCCCTTATCAGCTGACCTATAGTAATTCTGGGGGTGCCCTTATCAATTCCTCGGGTGCAAGTAACATTACTCTGGGGTGCCTTTAACGCATTTTCTTGAGATGCCATTAGTAATTCCTCCAGAGGTACAAAAACCACTTTTCGAGCAACTTTCTCCAAATACACTTATAAAGACATAAAAAACCAAATAAGTGCAAAATCGAGCATTATAAATACATAGAATTGAGATCATATCAGACTAGGGATGCACAGGAACCGTCCCGTCCCGGGGAAACGCACCGAAACCGAAGGAACCGTAGCGGAACCGAGGTTAGATGGGACATGTACAAGTACCAAAAACCGGAATCGAACCTAGAATAAGTACAAGTAACGTTCCTAAGCTATTCCCATCCCGTCCCGTAATACCAAGGATCTAGCATAAAACTGGGCTTAGCAAAAAACAAAAAAAAGATCATTTCTAGCATACCCAAGATGATGAAATCCATCTGCAACTTCTCTAAATAATTCAATTGCCAAAGTTCCGTCAAGAACCATCATTTCAACAAGATCATTGCTACTGATATTAAAACAGGACCTTCAAGTTCCCGACCTATACGTTTAAGAACTTGATGATATTAATTGCTACTGATATTAATTGCATTCGAATAAAGCTTTATCTGGTTGGAATTTCGTTCAAAAATTAATATTAGTTGCTACTGATATTAATTGCATTCAAAATCGTTGTTACTGATATTAATTGCATTAAAATAAAGCTTTATGTCATGACCTATACGTTTAAGAACTCGATGAAAAGATCTCCATTTGTGTCTATTCATATATATTTAAGTTTCTTTCGATCATGATGATAACGACCCAATGAAACAATTTGAGCAACATACGCTACAAGTAAAGAATCGATTCCGTCCCGTACCGAGTTAAACAAGTACATGTGTCGTTCCGTCCTGTTCTTCACAGATACATGTACAAGTACACAGTTACAGGTACCCACCGTAGCTTTCGAGCTTGGAAAAGAACCGTACCGTCCCGTACCTGCAGTCCTATATCAGACACAAAAATGTGTCTATCAGTCTGTGTTTTTAGCGATCTGACTCTATAAACATTAGTGTTATCTCGATAAATGCACCACGAGATCTAGGGATTTCAGAATTTTCTTCCATGGAAGATTTAATACAATCTGTAGAATAAATTTTATCTAAACCTCCTCCAAGTTTAAAATCCCTTGAAGTGTTTTCCAGGCTGGAAAAGTAACAGGAAAGCCTATCTCTTGATGTTGAGATATACCTCCGGAAATAATAAGAATCTCTTGATAGGTTTAATCTAGTTATGATGAATAATTTTCATGTTGAGGTTGATATTGATTTACTAATCAGTCAGAGCCATGCTCCTCCTCTGTGTAATCCAATTGGTTGTAACAAACTGAACGAATTACAAGAAGGGTTTAAATCTCAGTCAACTGAGTGCATCACCTCTAAGCATGAATCAAGTCATTGGTCAGTTCCTGATACATCTTACCAGGATAATAGTATTGACTTTTCTTACGAAAAGGTTAGGACGTCTCCTTTGTTCAAGGAAGTTTCCCTACGCAATACTGAAAATTATTTACAGAGACTGTTGTTTATAAGAAGAATAATAATCAGAAACACAAATTATTTTGTATTTTATTGGAATTCTTGTAAAGACGTTTTTTGGGTTTTTCTCAATACCATAAGATGTAAAAGTTGTTGGAAAGAAACTCTTTCTTGGTGCATGGTGAGAAAGACGTTGTTCACCTCAACACAACTTGATTGTGTTGGAAGTGCATCCTCACCAAAAAATGCTTCTATGTATACGATGAGGGAAGCACGAGAATTGGGGCGCACATGTTGCAGTAGGTATGATTTTGAATCTTTGGTAAGGCTGTAGAATTCAATTGGATTATTCTTTGGTAAGGCTGTAGAATTCAATTGGACTTCATGGTACACATACTAGGTATGCATACCATAATTTAAAATCAAAATCTAGGGGTTTTAGTACGCATACCCGTTTGCATACTACTCCAGGTCACGAAATTCTGTTTGCAAACCCGTATGAATACTGGCCTGTAAACGTCGATTTTCGGTAAACTATTTTGGTCGTAACTTCTTCGTCTGAACTCGGAATGACTTCATTATTTTTGCATTCTCTTCCTATTTGAATGATATTCAAAATGGAGATGAGAATTCTTGAATTTGGATGAGTTAAGATTGGTTTTTTTCCCGTCTCTTGTTTTTCTCCGTTTCGTCACACTTGTTCCATTTCTCTTGGATTTGGGCATTTGAATTCTTGGAGTAATACTCTTCTAAGCTCATTTGTAGCGTTTACAAGAATGTTGGTGGTGAATCACAAAGAAGGAAGTTCAAGAATGGACGGTAGTACGCATTGCTATGAGATTCTTGAATGTTCACAATTTTCTTATGTAAACTATGGTGCATGGTCATTAATGACTTTGTATGCTTCTTTATTAAAAAAAACATTTTTATACGCCTTTGGTAGCTATTCTTGGTGTAAATACGTGCAAAAAAGATTGATTCCACCCTATAAAGACAAATCATCTTATATGTGCATTACGAGTTTGTCTTGATGTCTAAGAAACTTCTTATGAGAATTTATTCTTGTGTTTTAAGAAGGATAGTTAACTAGGGTTTGGAGCAATTATTGTGAGTACACATAGATATTTCCAACGATTTTCATCTTCCAGTGTTTTTAGATTTAATTATTTAAATTCTAATATTTATTTAGAACACGCCATTCCAATGTAAGGTGGATCCTGGCTCCAAATACAGACATAATCATGTGAGAGATACGCTGTATGATGTGCTATGGAGAGCTGGTATTTCAGCTAAGAAAGAAGTGGTTGTCAATTTTTTGACAAACCCACTTGATGGAAGATCGACACTCATGACAGCGGACGTTCTTATTTTTGGATGGGCTAACGGAAAAAACACACGTGTTGACCAAACTGGGGTTTCTCCATTAGTAGGTATTGGACATGGTACTTTTACATCTGGCCAAGCAGCGCTGAGGGCTGCCTCAGGTAATAACGAAGCATGCGAAAGCATGTATTGATAATAGACATGCTTTTATCCCCTTTGCTTTTGATACTTTCGGTTTCTTGGCTCCAGAGGCGGTTGAACTACTCAAGAGAGTTCAGAAAGTCATGCACAGTAATGTCATGAAACTCGGTTCGAGATAGTTTATTTTTGAAAGGATGGGTATTGCAATTTAAAAGGGGCTTGCGGCACAACTTGTTGCTCGCTTGCCTGCTATGTAGTTGTTTCAAGGACTGTTTTTAGGCATTCTACTTAATTATGAATCATAAAATGAATACCAACAAAATAATACAAAAAATAAATAAATTTGGAAGATGATTTTGCAGTATTAATCTTTATGGTTTTATATATTGCAACTTATTACGGGATATGTGTGTTTGCGTCCGTGAACTATGATTGTCCCATATTTTCTCAAAAGTTAAGTCTATCATATGTATTTATTGATAAAAGATGGAATGAACTTTTGACAAAAAAAGTTAAGCCTATTATGTCATTATGCAAATATTGATGGAAGATATGAAGAATTTTTGTTTACAAAGATTAAGTATATTATACGTCTTTATGCAAATATTGATGAAAAATAGAATGAATCTTTGAATATTCCGCAGTATTAGTCCTTTCCTGAACCACATCTTTGTGTAAATACGGTGTGGCTCCGTAAGTTCTCTTATGTGAGCATTTCTGATTAAATTAATCATGGGTTTTCTTGTGGTTAATTTAATTGAGTATTTTAGATTACAAATTCATGTTTTCATGTTTTTGTTAATGTCCAAAGAAATCCTTCCTGTGAAAGTAAGGTCGCTCTTGTTGTTCTCTTGGGAATAACATTTTATGGGAGAAAGTTCTTGAAAAAGCGGGGGTAAAACAACCACGCCCAATATTTCGATTAACAATCTGTATGGACTAACTCTAATGTACTTTTAAGAGAATCAAATAGACAGTCAGACTCAATCTTAATAAAAAGTATATCAAGGAGTTAATATCTCGATCTCTCGATTTGATCTATACTCAAGCAAATAGAAATCTGCGAGTCTTTATCAAATACAAGAGAGATAACTTGGATGGTACCAAAGACCAATATCCAAGTGTCAATCAATGTAAATCAACAACCAAAGGTTGGATATTCTAATTAATTGATCTTAACGCAGTACCTGTGATATTTCAATTATATAACAAATATGGTGCTGAATAAAAATAACACAGACACCAGATAACGAGGAAACCGCAAATGCAGAAAAACCCTGGGACCTAGTCCAGATTGAACACCATACTGTATTAAGCCGCTACAGAAACTAGCCTACTACAAACTAACTTCGGCCTGGACTATACTTGAACCCTAATCAATCTCACACTGATTCAAGGTACAGTTGCGCTCCCTACGACTCTGATCCCAACAGGAGAGTACGCACTTGATTCCCTTAGCTGATCTCACCCACAACTAAGATTTTCTACGACCCAAAGTCAAAGACATAAATAAAAAAATTTGTATCACACTGAAAAGTCTATTATGATAGATAAATCTATCTCCCACATATAAACCTATGAGTTTTATTCTGTCTTTTGATAAATCAAGGTAAACGGGAACTAATTGATAAAACCATACTTATATTCCCGAAGAACATCTCAGTATTATCAATCACCTCACAATAATCTAAATCGTATGCTAGCGAACTAGATATTTTGGAATCACAAACGATGAGACGAAGATGTTTGTGATTTCTTTTTATCTTGCCCTATAGGAGATATAATCTCAAGTCAATTATTCAGTTGAACTCGAACGATAGAAAATGGCAAGATCAGATCGCTCAACTACAAGAGGAATAGTTTCGTCTAGCTTAACAATCTCAATGAAGTACTTCAGTCATTAACCTACAGGGTCTCGAGAAGAAGCCTAAGGTTAAAGGAGAACCGACTCTAGCAAACCAACTAGTATCACACAGCAGGTGTGGGGATTAGTTTTTCCAGTTGCTAGATGTCTCATTTATATAGTTTTCAAATCAGGGTTTGCAATCTAAGTTACCTTGGTAACAAAGCATTCAATATTCACCGTTAGATGAAAAACCTGATTCGACCAAGCTAATATCTTTCAACCGTTAGATCGAAACTTAGCTTGTCACACACAAATGAAATGTATTCATTTAGGTTTGAGTAACCGTACCTAAACATGCACACTTAGTTGGTTCACAAATAGTTAACCAATGGTTATCCATATGAGCATTTTCATATTAACCGTATTCATCTTCTTCACAACTAGTTCAAATGACTTCAAAAGAACTAGTTTAAGAGTTTTTCAATTACTTAGATCTTTATGCTTAGACACAATTGAAACAAAATCGGATTGTTCCACTTGAATCAATTCATGAACAATATACCCACGGTTTGCAAAGATTGCATTCCTTATAATTTATTGTTTTAAGTTCATGAACTACCGATTTGAGAAATAACCAGCTTGGGTATGCGTACGAGTGATACCAGATTTGAGTTGGTTTTGATTTCCAAACTCGGCAGAATTTTTCGGGTAGAAAAGTTCCGCCAGTACGCGTACGGGTACGCGCACCGAAGGTGACTGGTTTATGAGTTCGTAAACTCCAAAATCAGCAGAATATTCCGGGAGGAAAAGTTCCGCAAGTACGCGTACCTAACCTGTATATGCACGCACTTGGTTTCCAGTACATGGATTTATATACTAATGTGCGAACACACTATATATGCTTATATCCATATATGGTAATCTCAACTCTACATTTAAATCATTGAAACATTCTTTTATAATGTTATAACAATCGTTATTCACGACTATCGTCATCAAATCTATTTTTAAGATTGAAACGTCATCATGACTTTCATCACTGGTAAAGATGAAAATGGTTAAAGTGAAAGCTTGCCAACACATATTTCGAGAAAAAGATAGGCGAGTAAACTCGGCTCGAAATAGCAAATGTGTATGTATGAAAACTATCATACTTATACGACTTTTATCTCAAGATTAGGAGATATAATAGACTTTTGAGTGATATATAAGTTCAAGTCTCCACATACCTTTTAGTCGGATGAAGTTCCACCAGTTCCTCGAGTAGTTCTTCGTCTTCGTATGATGATCGCCATGGAGTTTGAAGCTCAACTACACTTGACTATCCTATATTGAGACTTAGTCATAAGTAAACTATAAATCAAGACATATAGTTTTGATCACTAATATTGACAAACATGCTTGACATAGCAACGCATGCGAGTTCGACCGAGCAATGCTCTAATAGTTCTTAATTGAACTTGTGCTTAATTTCCAAATATTTGTAGTTGTGGAATATTATATGGGTTATCTTGCATCTTTATAAACTCCTTGATGAATGCATTTTGCTTTGGATATGTGATTGCATCTAAACAAATTTTATAGGTTTCTTTGTTTTGGTCCTGAAGTGTCTCTATGGAAATTTCATGAGAATCCCACTAGTTTTTGTACCTTTGCTAATTTATATTGACAAAAAGGGGGGAAATTATTGTATAGTTCACACTAAAAATACATATGGTTTACGGATCATTATGTAAAGGGGAGCGGTTTTCATGTTGAGATGGAGTATTGACTAAGGGGGAGTGATACATATCACCATAGTATTGCTGTCAAAGTTATGATACAATTGAACTTTGATGATATGCAATAATGCTATGAAATTTTATAACAATGATTGAGAGAAACTGTTTTCTCATTGTTATAGCTAGGGATCTTCAACAACGATGATGTTGAATTGAACATATATAGAATCATGGGGGTACTTGGAAGTGACGAATATTTCGAATAATGTTGAATAACCAATGTGATTAAGCATTTGGATGATAAGCTACAAAGTTTATTTATTTTTTAATCCATATGTATTGATACTCTTGTCATTAAAATTGACAAAGGGGGAGATTGTTAAAGCATTGCTCGGTCGAACTCGTAACCGTTGTTATCTCAAGCTTGTTTGTCAAGTTTAGTTGCCAAAACTATAAGTCTTGATTTTTAGTCAACTTATAGTGATGTCTAGGACTAGGATCGCAAGTGTAGTTGAGCTTTAGACTCCACGACGTTCATCGAAAAAAGACGAAAAACTACTCAAGGGAAATTATGGAACTTCATCAACCAAAAGGTATGTGGAGACTTTTGAACTCATCTATTACTCAAAAGTATATCTATTGTATCTCATATTTTGAGACAAAAAGTCGTATTGCTATATAGACTTCAATTATACACATTTGATATTTCGAGCTGAGTTTATCTCGCTTATCTATTTCTCGAAATATGTGTTGGTAAGCTTTCCCTTTAACTAAGTTCATCTTTTATTCTTGATGCAAGTCAAAACATGATCGTGTGAAAATCTCCTTGTAACATCTTACATGATTTGTGTGAGACAATCATTTGGTGTAGACTTGGAATGTTTTGTATTGATCATTCAATCACTTGAAAATTGCTTTGAAGCTAATAGTTTGTGTGAGACAGCTATTGTCGTCTTTTAAGAATGTTTCAATAATTGAAATGAGGGTTTAGAACACATAACCATTATTGGATATAAACATAGTGTGTGTATTTGCATTTTTGTAAAGTCCAAATCCGTGAACCTTGGTATGAGTACCCGTACGCGTACTGGTGGGTTATGGAAGTCCGGAAACTAAGTATGCGTACCCGTACGCGTACTGGCGAAAGTTCAGGTTCGTGAATATCTGCTGGAGTTTGGAAGTATACTAAGTATGCGTACCCGTTCACATACTGGCGAAACACAAACTCAGGCGGGCTACTTAAGTATGCGTACCCGTTTGCATACTTGAGTAGGTAATGTTCTAAAATCGGTTTGTTTATGAAATAATATATTTATATAATAAGGAATGAAATATTTGCAAACCGTGGCTATAATGCTCATGAAATGATTCAAGTGAATAAAAATTGATTTCGCTTCAATTGTGTTTTGTATACTTCTATGAGAATATAAACAATTGAACAACTCTTTAACTAGTTTCATTTGAGTCATTTGAACTAGTTATGATAACGATGAATTAGATTGATATGAAAGTGCTCATATGGCTAACCTCAGTTAACTATTATTAAACCAACCAAGTGTACACGTTTAGGTACGGTTACCTTTATCTAAATTATGGCACATTCATTTGTGTATAACAAGCTAAGTTTGATATAACGGTTGAAAGATATTAGCTTGAATATAATCAGGTTTCATCTAACGGTGAATATTGAATGCTTTATTACCAAGGTAACTTAGATTGCAAACCATGATTTGAAATCTATATAAAGGACAACTCTAGCAACTGGAAACTTAATCCCCACACTTCCTGTGTGATAGTAGTTGCGACTAGAGTTGATTCTCCTTTAAACTTAGGTTTTTCACGAAACATGGTAGGTTAACGACTTAAAGACTTCATTAGACAGACTCAACTATTTCTTGTAGTTGCATGTTCTGATCCTGTTGTTTTCTATTGTGATTGAGTACTGATGTGCTTTGTATATAGTGGTAAAAGTGGTTCAATTCTCAGACTTGCGAAGGATGATATTTAAATTTAAATTCTAAAACTAAAATATAAAACTCACTAAAAATTATAGCAAACTCAATCAAAGATGATATCAATAATAAAAGAACACCGAGGCTAAGATTCCACTATTTTCCAAGTTCAAAATGATTTAATCCAATATTTATATTCATGCAATTTTCTCGTTCAAATTGATAATAAAATATTACAACAAGTAGATTCTCAAAATAACGAATGTAAATCCAAAGTGTAGAACATCAAAAACCTATGGCCAAGCATGCTCTATCAAAAGAAATAACAATTGCTTAGCAAAAATCATTCGAACAATTATCACTCAAGGAAAAACAATCATAAAAATAATTGCATTAAATAAATAAATAATAATGTACCACTTTTTGTTGGAAAAATAGCTTCCTCTATCGCCTCAGCGACGGGGTTTAGATCTTCATATTAATCATGATCTCAAAATATGTGTTTATGGATCAAAAGATGATTGAAATGATGAAAAACAATAAAATATCTGATTTGCAACAGTGTGAGTGTGTTACAAAATCTCTATTACAAAGGAGAAATAATAGCTAAAGACCTATTGCAACCACAGTTGATAAACAATATATGGGTTCTGTTGTTGAATAACGATAGTTCTATGCGACAAATGCTTGTGCGTCAAATTTCTTCGTGTTCTTGGTATTGCAGCAGCAGAAATAATAACTCCAACTCGTGATTTGAGCTTTCTGCTCTCTCCTAAACTTCCCCAAAAGTGTACGTACCCTTTGATGGAATTCTCCCCTGCCTATATATATCCAACAGGTGCCAAAATGTCCTTGAATATCTTTGTTTATCTTCCTTTCTTTCACCAGGAGTTACGGGACTTCTTTCCCTCTGAATTGCTTTGCTACGCGTCTTTTGTATTTCCAAACCCTCAAGTTCGATAAAACAACCACCTAAAGCAGTAAACTCTCCAAACTTGCACGTAACTTCCATGTATACTCGGAAAATAAATCCCAGAGATATAATTCCTGTTTTAACGAGATATATATATCGAAATAATCTTTCTTTCCAAAACAATCTCTCTTACCAATCCTGTTTTGATGCTATAATTTCATCCCAGTTCAAGCTTCGAAAAATACCCGAGTATAACTCTCCCAAATCACTTCCATATATAGAACAACCACCTAAAGCAGCCACCTAAAGTAGTAAACTCTCCAAACTTGCACGTAACTTCCATGTATACTCGGAAAATAAATCCCAGAGATATAATTCCTTTTTTAACGAGATATATATATCGAAATAATCTTTCTTTCCAAAACAATCTCTCTTACCAATCCTGTTTTGATGCTATTATTCCATCCCAGTTCAAGCCTCAAAAAATACCCGAGTATAACTCTCCCAAATCACTTCCATATATGGAACAGAAGTCCGAAAATAAGCCCACCTTCCTGTTTTCTTCTCCCGGCTTATCTAGCCCAATTGGTTGGGTCTAATCAATCACAACAACCCTCTTATGCTATCACAGGTCCACTCCAACAGAAAGAATCCATTGAATCTCCTTAGAAATCGCTCAAAATTCGAACTCTAAATCTGCTTCGTTGCTGTTCATTTTCTCGCCAATTTCTGGAATTTGAACGTTGAAGAAGGGTGCCCTCTAATCAGAGTAGGGGTGCGAATAGCAACTTCCTTGGGGGGTGGCCTGAGGGTGCCCCTTAGTAATTAGGTTACCCCTTAGTAATTAGGTTACCCCTTATCCAAACTGAGGGTCCGTATAGTAATTTTATCCCACAAGCGCAGAAACCACTTTTCGAGCAAATTTCGCCGTAAAAGCTTATTTCTCTAAAAATACCTACAAAGACATAAAAATATATAATAAATACAAAATTGAGCACTAACAATATATAGAATTGAGACAAATCGGACACAAAAATGTGTCCATCAAATACCCCCAAACTTATTATTTGCTAGTCCTCGAGCAAAAATAAAATAAAAATAAAATCCTAACTTACTGTCGCAGGCATCGTCGATTGCATTTAGCGTATGCAATAAGCCTTTAAACCTCTAGGTGGCTCTAATGGCCGAGTTATAGTCTCTGGAGGGCTTACTAGAGATATACCCACAAAACCTTTATACTCCAGATCCTAGCTATCTACCGAGAACCTTGGAAGGCACTAAAAAATATCCTTGGTTGGCATACTCTCATTGACTACAGGAGGAAGTACTCTGATGCGAAATCCCAATTGTTGTACACGAGTTTACACTCAATCATACTAGAATTCATATATAAGTGACAGAGCTCTACTCGAATAGTTTCTGGACATCATAACCGGAGTCAACCAATCACATGGATAGATTAAGAAGATGGATGTAGAGAAAAACGTAGATGGTTTTTTTGTTAACTAAGGTGAACGATGTTTCTCATATCTGTCTAAAGGCCATGCAAAAACGAACCTATCCTATTGGACTGAGATACTAGTATGACTAATATCAACACGACTGGCATATACAAGGGTACCAGTGGTCGACTTTATTGAATTTATTTCGGTTGGTATGGTCTCATTTTTTTTTTATTTTCAACTTTTTTTTTGGTAACTCAGTCACTCTATTTCACCCTAGTAGTGGTAACAACTTGAATCGTGAGCCCCACCTAATCACTTAGAGAAATATATTTTTAAAAGAAAATAAAATAAAAACAGAAGTGAAAAGGATTCAACGAGATATGGCGAAACTACCATGTTTTCTTTAATTTCTAACACCTGAGCTTTGTGCTTTTATGAATAGACTCTTTAAATGTTTCCATCTAATCAGATTGGTTCCTCAACTCCTACAACCAATATGCTTCCATCCACTTAGATTAGTTAGTGCCATACTTAATAAACATAAATTTCTAGGCTCTGGAGTTTATTTATTGGAACTAAAAACTAACAAAAAGTTTCTACCCACCCCCAAACTTAAATCTAACATTTTCCTCAATGTTTCTAACGAAATAACGGTATCAAAATTTAAATAACATGAGGAAATAGTAAAGAGAGAAGTCGGAAAGATAGTACCTGGGTGAAGTGTAACCAAAAACCTACAAAAATAATATACAACATACAAACCGCTTCGATGGTCAATCAAGGTAAACAGGATCCTCCAGAGGGACCTCCTCAACATCACCTGTAGGAAAAGACTCTAAAAAGGGCTTCAATATCTGACCGTTAATCTTTGAAGAACTACTACCATCTGGTGTCTCAATCTCAATAGCGCCACGAGGAAAAATAGTACGGAACACAAAAGGACCGGTCCACCGAGAGCGCAACTTCTCAGGGAATAGATGCAAACGAGTGTCATACAGAAGAACTTTTTGACCTGGAGAAAATGACTTTCATAAAATATTTTTATCATGCACAAGTTTCATTTTGTTCTTATACTCCTTAGCACTATCGTATGCATCTCTAAAAATCTCGTCCAACTCATTGAGCTAGAGCTTTCTGTGATATCCTTCCTTGTCAAGTGAAAAGTTTAGCTGTTTAATATCCCAATAGGCTCTATGCTCTAACTCAAAAGGCTGATGACATGCCTTGCCAAATACTAAACGATAAGGTGACATTCCAATGGGTGTCTTAAATGCAGTACGGTAAGCCCATAAGGCATCAGTAAGCCTCGATGACCAGTCTTTCCTATTGGGATTAACTGTTTTCTCTAAAATACGCTTAATTTCCCTATTGGAGACCTCTACCTGACCACTAGTCTGTGGGTGATATGGGGTTGCTACTTTGTGGGTAATACCATATTGTTTCATCAAAAGAGAAAATGGTCTATTACAAAAATGTGACTATCCATCACTAATTATAGCTCGCGGAGTACCAAAACGTGTAAGTATATTCTCTTTCAAAAACTGGACTACGACCCTGTGGTCATTTTTTTACACGGAACCACCTCAACCCACTTAGAAACATAGTATACAACGACAAGTATGTAAAGATAACCAAAAGAATTAGGAAATGGACCCATAAAATCAATGCCCCACACATCAAAGACCTCAATCACTAAAATAGGGTTCAAAGGCATCATATTTCTATGGGAAACGGTTCCTAACCTCTGGCAACGCTCACAAGAAACACAATGACTATGGGAGTCTTTAAACAACGAAGGCCAGTAAAATCCACACTGTAATATCTTAGAAGCAGTCTTCTTAGCACTAAAATGAACCCCACATGCATGTTCATGACAAAAGGAGATAATACTAGACTGGTCATTCTCAGGTATACATCTCCTAATAATCTGGTCTGGTCAATACTTAAGCAAATAAGGATCATCCCAAAAGAAATGCTTAACCTCAGCTAAAAACTTAGAACGATCTTGTTTACCCCAATGTTGAGGCATTCGAACAGTAACAAGATAATTCACTATATTAGCATACTAAGGTGATTGGGAAACAGAGAACAATTGTTCATCAGGAAAGCTATCCCTTATAGGAAGGGAATCATTAGGGAAACTAACAACTAACCTAGACAAGTGGTCTGCTACTACATTTTCTGCACCCTTTTTGTCTCTAATGTCTGGAGAAAATTCTTGTACCAATAGGATCCATATAATCAATCTAGGTTTGGTATCCTTCTTAGACAAAAGGTATTTCAAAGCACCATGATCAGTATAGATTACGATCTTAGAACCTAATAGGTAGGATATAAACTTATCTAAGGCAAACACGATGGCTAAGAGTTCTTTATCGGTAGTTGTATAGTTCATTTGGGCATCATTCAAAGTTTTGCTAGCATAGTAAATCACATGAAGTAATTTGTTTTCTCGCTGACCTAGCACAACGCTTATAGCATAATCTGAAGCATCACACATGATCTCAAAGGGTAGGTTCCAGTTAGGGAACGGTAGTGAGTAAAGTCTTAATCTTCTCAAAAGCCTCTAAACAAGAATCATCAAAGACAAACTTAACATATTTTGCAAGAAAATTGCAAAAAAAAAGAGAGGTCTAGAAATCAAGCTAAAATCCTTAATGAATCAACGATAAAAACCTGCATGCCTTAAGAATTACCTAATATCTTTTACAGTTTTTGGGACCTGTAAAGTCTTAATAAGGTCAACTTTGGCTTTATAGACCTTTATACCCTTTGAGGAAACGATGAGCCCTAATACAATTCCTGATTTAACCATGAAATGGCATTTTTCCCAATTAAGCACTAAATTCTTTTCCTTACACCTAGTCAACACTAATGTCAAATGATGCAAGCACTCATTAAAAGATGAACCAAACACTGAAAAATCATCCATAAAGACCTCTAAAAACCGTTTTCTACCATATCAGAAAATATGTTGATCATACAACGCTGAAAAGTCGCAGGGGCATTACATATCCCGAAAGGCATGCGTCTATACGCAAAGGTACCAAAGGGACAGGTAAAAGTGGTTTTCTCTTGGTCTTTTGGGGCAATAACGATCTGATTATATCCGGATTAGCCATCTAAGAAGCAATAATGACTATGTCCAGCTAATATCTCTAGCATTTGGTCGATAAAGGGGAAAGTGATCCTTCCTTGTGACCTTGTTCAATTTCCTTAGCCAATACCAACACGCCACCCGTGGTCACTCGGGTTGGGATTAACTCATTATTATCATTCTGGACTACAGTGATACCTGATTTTTTGGGGACAACCTGAACGGGGCTGACCCACTTACTTTTTGAAATTGGGTAGATAATACCCGTATCTAACAACTTAAGCAACTCTTTTCGAACTACCTCTTTCATGTTAGGGTTCAGTTGACTTTGCATCTCCCTAGAAGGTTTGGAGTCTTCCTCTAAATGAATCTGATGTATACACACAGTAGGACTTATACCCTTAATGTCTACTACAGTCCACCCTAAAGCTTCCTTATTATCTTGAAGTACATTCACTAGCCTACTTTCCTGATTATTATCCCAATCGGAAGCTACAATCACATGTACAGTCCTAAAAACACATACTTTAGAGTGTCGGGTAGTGGTTTAAGGTCCAACTTAGGAGGCTCTTTTAAAGAAGGAATTAAGGTAGTATCATAAGCTGGTAATTGTTCGATCCTATATTTCCATCTATCAATGTCTAACACATAGGTAGAATCTAATAGAGCATTCACTTGTTAAATAGTTCCATCATCGTCAAAATCTAAACCAAAATGGGATAGACAACTTTCTAATGGGTCTTCAGACAAAATGTTTGGTAATGACTCCTGAACTAAGGATTCTATTATGTTCACCTCTTCAACACATGTGTCATCTAGCTCATAAGGTAGCTTACTGACATTCAAAATGTTCATCTCCATAGTTGATCTGATTTTTAATTGAGTTGTAGTGATAGTGGTAAAAAGGTTCGTTTCAGACTTGTGAAAGCAAAGAATTTTAGATTTAAAGAAATTTAAAAACACACAAACCTTAGATCAAAAATTTGATTTCAAGATATTAGGAATAACCAAGACACTGATTCCACTATTACGCAAAATTGAATGATAAATATTTCAAAACTCTAATTATCTTTTAAGTCCCTTATTTCTCAATTCACATATAATCAGGAAAATTCTCAAAAATTAATTGTATCCCCTAAGCATAGATTATCTAAGCAAAGCATAACCTATCTAATGGAATCACAAATAATGAAGAATTTTTTTTGCAAACAATTAAAAACTCTGCAGAAGCAGTGATTGAGTGAATTATAATTATAAATTAGAGAAAATAAATAATTACCAATTATTCATGCGTAAATAGCTTCCTCATTTCCTTGGTTGTGGGAGAATTAGCCGCTCATCATGTTGGAAAACCTCTCAAAATAATTTACCGTGGCTCAAAAATGGTTCACAATGATGAAATAAAGAGAAAATGGTGAAAATCGGGTATTTGCAACGTTTATAATCGTTGCATAACACCGTTACAAATAACGACATAAGGTAAATGTTATTTCGCTGTTGAATACGACCCCCCAACCAAATGTCGTTGTCACTGTTGAAGAACGACTGCTCTGGATGGTCTGTTCTTCACGTTTTTCACCTCTGTAGCAGCAGAAACAGAATTTTCTGGTGATTGATTTTCGCCTCTGTGATGCTCTATTCCTCTCCCAAACTATCTACAGACTTCTAGGCTACCCCAACAGTCTATTTATACTCAACGGGGATGATAAAATCCTTGCAATAACTCTCAAAATCTCATCATAACTCGGTATTATCTTCATGCAAGATATGGCCCTGAAATGATTCTCCACGCGTAAAAATCTTCTGATACTCCCTTATTTAGCTCCTATACGCATCTTAGATGACTAAGTGTCATCCAAACACGAGCAGCACACATCAAAACTTGTTGAAAATCCGTGAATATCATTTTCAAACCCGTGTTGCCCTGACTTCTTCCACGTGATTATCCAGCCAAATTTGATCGAACCAAACACCCATACAAGCTTTTTTATGACAAATCACATATACCCAACAAATTTCATCCTTTGAATCTCTTTAGAACACCATCAAAAATTGATTGAAAAATCTGCCAGAAAATGAAATATTTTCCCGCCAAAAAAAGATTCAAATTTTGGAAGAAGATGGTGTCCCCCTAATCAGCTGTGGGGTGCGAATAGTAGGTGTCCAAACTGAGATGCCCCTTAGCCAAAACTGGGGTCCGTATAGCACATGTCCTCCGAGGGTGTCCCGAGCAACTTTTCGAGCTGACTTGTCCAACAATAATTATTTTCTAAAAATACCTAAAAATACATAAAAATAAAATATTAGTATAAAAATCGATTACCAACAATACAGAAAATTAAGAACAATGTAGACACAAAAATGTGTCTATCAAATACCCCCAAACTTATTATTTGCTAGTCCTCGAGCAAAATGGATCTAGAAAAATAAAACCGAGTTAATCTTGTGAGGGTTTACCAGAGGTGTACCCACAAAACCATTACTCCAGACCCTAGCTATCTATGTCGAACCTTGGAAGGCACTAAAGAATCTCCTTGGTTGGCATACAATCACTGACTACAGGAGGAAGTACCCTGATGCGAAATTCCAATTGATGTACACGAGTTTGCACTCAAGCATACTAAAATTCATATAAAGTGACAAAGCTCTACTCAGATAGTTGCACTATGGACATCATATTCAGAGTCAAACTAATCATATGGATAGAATAAGGAAATGGAAATAGAGAAAAAATGTAGATGGTTTTGATGTTAACCAAATGATCGATGTTTCACATATCTGTCTGAAGGCTACTGCCAAAATGAACCTATCCTAATGGACTGATATACCGGTCTGACTAATATCAACACAACTGGCATATACAAGGGAACCAGTGGTCGATAACTTAAATCTAGATCAATAAACTGGCAAATACAAGGGACAAGTGGTTGACTACATAGAAAATAACTTGAATAATATTTTTTTTTAACGGCATGAATAGATCTTTTGGATCCAAGCGCATGCTTCTTTTCAGCAGATTATACGATATTTCCCACGGGTCCTGCATTCCACGCTTGCTTAGGCGACGGAGACAGGGAGAACACACACATATTTCTATCCAAGTGTTAATACTTATTCCAATTGGTCTAACTGGTCTGTTTTTTTTTTTCTTTTTTTTTTGGTAACTCAGTCACTCTAATTCACCCTAGCAATGGTAACAACTTGAATCGTGTGCCCCACCTTATCACTTAGAGAAACATAGTTTAAAATGAAAAAATAAAAATAGAAATGAAAAGGACTCAACGAGATATGGTGAAACTATCATGTTATTTATAACACCTGAGCTATGTGCTTTTATGAATAGACTCTTTAGATGTTGCCATCTAATCAGATTGGTTCCTCAACTCCTACAACCAAGATGTTTCCATCCACTTAGATTAGTTAGTGCCATCATAAATACACATAAATTTCTAGGCTCTGGAGTTTATTTATTGCAACGAAAAGATTCTTTCCCACCCCCAAACTTAAATCTAACATTGTCCTCAATGTTTCTAATGAAAGAGCAATACCAAAAAGTAAAGTAACATGAGGAATTAATAAAGATAGAAGTCGGAAAGATAGTACCTGGGTGAAGAGATAAATCAAAAACTAATATACAACATACAACTCCCTTGATGGTCAATCAAGGGTAAACAGGATCCTCCAGAGGGACCTTCTCAACATCACCTGTAGAAAAGGGCTCTAAAAAGGGTTTCAATCTTTGACCGTTAACTTTCGAAGAACTACTACCATATGGTGTCTCGATCTCAACATCTCCATGAGGAAAGACAGTGCGAATAATAAAAGGACCCGTCCACCGAGAACGTAACTTACCATGGAAAAGATGCAAGCGGGTATCATAGAAAAGAACTTTTTGACCTGGAGAAAATGACTTCCTTAAAATATTTCTATCATGCACAAGTTTCATTTTGTTTTTATACTCCTTAGCACTATCGTACGCATCTACATGAATCTCGTCCAACTCATTGAGCTGGAGTTTCCTATGGGCTCTTGCCTTGTCAAGTGAAAATTTAGCTGCTTAACATCCCAATAAGCTCTATGTTCTAACTCAACAGGTAAATGACATGCCTTGCCATACACAAGCCGATAAGGCGACATTCCAATGGGGGTCTTAAACGCAATACGGTAAGCCCATAAGGCATCGGTTAGCCTAGACGACCAGTCTTTCCGATTAGGATTAACTGTTTTCTCTAATATACGTTTTATCTCCCTATTGGAAACCTCTACCTGACCACTAGTCTGTGGATGATACGGGGTAGCTACCTTATGTGTAATACCATATTTCTTCATCAAAAGCCTAAAAGTCCCATTACAAAAGTGCGACCCTCCATCACTAATTATAGCTCGCGGTGTACCAAAACGTGTAAGTATATTATTTTTCAAGAACTCAATCACAACCCTATGGTCATTGGTTTTACACGCAACCGCCTCAATCCATTTAGAGACATAGTCTACAGTGACAAGGATGTATAAGTTACCAAAGAATTAGGAAACGGACCCATAAAGTCAATACCCCACACATCAAAGACCACAACAATCAGAATCGGGTTCAAGGGCATCATGTTCCTACGGGAAATGGTTCCTAATTTCTGGCAACGTTCACAAGTAACACAGTAGCTGTGGGAGTCTTTAAACAACGAAGACCAATAGAATCCACACTGCAATATCTTAGAAGCAGTCTTCTTAGCACTAAAGTGACCCACACAAGCATGATCATGACAAAAGGAAATAATACTGGACTGGTCACTCTCAGGTAGAGCTGGCAATCAAGACCAAAACCCGCGGGTTCACCTGGACCGGCCCGTACAAACCCGAACCCGTCTCAGATGATTTCTAAACAAGCCGGGTTAGGGTTGAGAAAATGTCGGCCCGTGCAAAAACGGGTAAACCCGACCCGTCCTGTGTATCCGCGGGTAAAACCCGTAAACCCGTAATTCCTATTCATATGACACGTGACCCTCCCATCTATACGTGTCTCACTGTCTCCTCTCCTAGCCCTAGGTATAAAAAGAAAAAACCCTAAAAAAATCTAATCTTTTCTTTTCTTTTTCTGTTCTTTCCTCCCTCTGCAGCGGTAGTTCTTCAGTTCTCTACTTCTCTTCTCATGATCTATTTCTTCTTCTTCTTGTTGTTGTTCGATATTTACAATTAACGACAACAACAGTGGTTAACGACTAGCAGCAAGTAAGTAAATTCGGTGATTTTGATGTTTGTATGTCATTTTGTTGCTTTTTTGTTCATTTTAATCATATATCATTCATGCATGGTACGGGGTTTGATCGTTTGATGTTCAAATGTTTTTTATCTAGTGTTTTCAGAAGTGGGTTTTACTTTGTTTGATAGTTAGTGTTGTGTATTTATAGATCTGTGTTCTTTTGAATCTTTTGAGATGATCACTGATTTAGGTTTTAAATTTTAATTGGGTTATCTGATTTTGATGAGAAATTGAGAATCATGAGATACAACTTGGGTTATTGACTTATTGTATGTTTGTTCAGAATTCTGATTCTGGTTTTGGTTCTTATTTGGACAACTTGGAATCCCCTTCAAAGGACTGTGTGGAACTGTAGATCAGTCAGGTAGTGCGGAACATCGAGGTTATCGCAGCAAACAACATGACTATACCAGCGTAAGTGTCCACACATCTACCTTTTTTTTTCTTTTTTGGAGTGTTGTATACTTGTATTACTTGGTGGAAGATGATGAATGAAATTTACATATGATTTCTCTTTGTACATTATATATATCATATTACAAAATCTATAAATATCTCATAGTAGAAATGAATGGTTTTTGTATTTTTGCTTTTGCATTTTGCTTTTGAAACACTGAGCTAGTAGTTAGTAGTTAGTGCAGGAATTATGATGAATGACAAGCTGCATAACATTACGAAAAAGGAATTATGATGAATGACAAGCTGCATAACATTATGATGAATGACAAGCTAAGAATTGAGTTTATACTTTATATGGAATGGAATTTGGAACTGTGTATGGTTATTTTAAATCTTGTGATTCAGGTTTATTTTGATCTATCGTGTTTTGCACATTCTTGATTCGTTGAAAATGAAATTAGAGTTAGCCTGGTTGTGTATAATTTAGATTGATCTGATATCAAGACAACAGGTGCTGTTGACATGTTGTTGTGAAGTTGAAAGTTGAACGTTTTTCAAATGTTACACTTTAACTGATTTCAATTGTTCTGACTTGCTTTCTTTAATTAAGATATGAGAGGGTGAGGGTTTGTGAAAGTAAATGCTTGTTCTTATGCTCACCATTAGGCATAATGCATGTAACTTATTGTAATCTGCTTCTTTTATTTCCTACAAGTAAGTAAAGTAATGTACTTATGTACCGATTTTTGAGTCTTTGACCTATTCTTTGTGGCTCCATATTCTAGGATGTCAAGTGTACAAGAACAAGATCATATTAATGATGTTATGAGTAGTGACAATGAGGATGACGATGTTGAGATGGTAGATTCTGTGAATGTCTCTGCAACTGTTGGTTGTGAACCTAAACCTTTTTCAAGTGAAAAGAAATCTAGACTTAGATCTGATGTTTGGGAATTTTTTAATCTTGTTGTAAATAAAGATGGAAAAAAGAATGGAGTGTGTAAGGCTTGTAATGCATCATATAAATATGATAGTCAAAAAGGTGGAACCTCGTCTATGAGAAGGCATGTCTGCCCTGAGCGTCAGTCTAAAGACATAGGGCAGATGATGTTATCTGCAAAGAATGGCCTGTTTTCTTCCCGCGTATGCAAAGTTGATCAGATGAAATTTCGGGATCTTGTATTAGCATTACTCATTGCAAGAAATGTACCATTTTTGTTGGTGGAGTGGAAAGAATTTAGGGATTTATGTGCTTATATAAATTAGGATGCTAAAACAATATCAAGGAACACTGGGAAAGCTGATGTTGTCAAAAAACATAAAACACGAAAAGAAGGTATTCGAAACAGATTGAAACTTGCTCCAGGTACGATCCAGAATTTACTGTTTTTAATTTATTTTTATTTCATTTTCATAGGTTAAATTCACCCATAAATTTATGTCGACCTTATTCCGATCATATTAGTTATCAAAAAATTTCCTCGGCCTTGCATGCCTCTGTTTCCTATGTTTTTGTTTGTTCTGTCTCTTAATCCATGAGATTTCTTATGTTGCTAATTTACCCTCTATAAATCCTTCCTATGATCTGTTTCGTGATTTGTTATTATATCTCGTTCGATTGTTTTTGTTTTTTCAATTCCATAAAATTGGTTAGTAGAAATGTTTTTGGAATTCCATGTTGGTTCTTTATATGGAACTGATTGATTATATGATATGAATTGATCATTATCTGAAATTAGTCAACTGCCTATGTTTGGCATGAACAACTCCGATGAGCTTGTTAATGAAAGGATGCTTTACAAGCAGTGTCCAATCTGAGTAGTTTATTCGGTAGTTAAAGTTAGTTACGGTGATTTGAGTGTGTCGTGGTTTATTTATTATTTCTTTAGCATCTTGCTGATTCTAATGTGTAGGATGTGTCTAACTGATTATGATAATATTGATGTAAAATTTTCATTGAGACTCAGACTTTAGCATCTTACTGATTATGATAATATTTGTTGATGTGTATGACTTATCCTTACAGGTAGGATGTGTCTAACATCAGACATGTGGACTTCTGTCACGACTACAGGGTATATAAGCTTAACTATGCACTTTCTTGATCAAAATTGGGAGCTAAAGAAGTATCTTCTGAATTTTTGTGAACTTCCACCACCTCATACAGGTGAGGTGAAGTACTTGAGTCTTGAGATGTTTTATTTTATGTGCATGTGTATTTATATTTTACTTGAGTCTTGTGATCTTCCACCACCTCATACAGGTGAATTACTTAATTGGGAGTTTAACTTTTCCCCTTTCCAGGTGAAAACCTATCTGCCAAGCTATTTGCAATAATAGAAGATTGGGGAATTGAACACAAAGTATCCAACATCACCTTGGATAATGCAGCAAATAACGGAGTTTGTGCTAGAATTATGCAGAGCAGACTTGTTGCAAAGAAGATCCTTTTTAACAAGGGAAAATACTTTCATGTGCGTTGTTGTGCTCACATCTTAGCTCTTATTGTTAAAGATGTACTTGTGAAGATTGATCCAGATGTGCTCAAGATAAGAAAGTCAGTGAAGTCCCTTAAAAAGTCCCAAGTAAGAAAACAAAAATTCTTGGACATTGTTGATGCTTTAGGAATGTCTGGAATAGGAAGGGGTATTCGCCAAGATGTTAAAACAAGGTGGGTTTCCATTTTTCTTTTGTTATACAGTTAGAAAATTGTATTAATGTTAATAATATGCTCACTGAAATTACTGAATGTTGTTTTATACAGGTGGAATATACCCACTTTTCTTTTGTTTTATAATATACTCACTGAATGTTGTATTCAGTGGAATTCACTCACTGAATGTTGTTTTATACAGGTGGAGTTCAACTTATCTCATGTTAGACAGTTGTCTTGTGTATAGAGGTGTTTTCTCTCATTTGAAGGAGGTGGATCCAAACTATAAACACTGTCCAACTGATGAAGAATGGGAGAAAATTGACGTTGTCACAAAGTTTCTCAAGACGTTTTATGATCTTACAACTTTATTTTCTGGTAGTAAGTATCCTACTTCCAATCTATATTTTGAAGGAGTCTGTCAAGTTCAGGTATTACTAAAAAAAGAAAGCAAAAATGAAATTCATTAGAGACATGGTAAAAGAGATGCAACAAAAATTTGACAGTTATTGGACAAACTTGAGTCCTATATTGGCTATGGCACTTGTGTTAGATCCTGGATGTAAACTGCAATATCTAAACTTTGCTTACTCCAAATTGTATCCTGATGTAAGAGAATTAGAAAGTAAAGTTGAAGCTGTGCGTGAAACTATGAAAAAAATTTATAATGAGTATTACATTTTTTCAAGAGCTTATGGAACTGGAACTCATAATTTGGATATTCAAACTGGTGGGAATTTTTTCCCATCAAGGAAGTGAGTGGTTCCAGGTAATTTTAAAGCTTATTTATGAAGTATATGTGGTCTTGTATTATTTTGTGTTTTAACCAAGTGCATTTGTGAATCTGCGATGTTCTTCCTTGTACTCATTTCTAACTTCTTCCTTGTTTCATGCAGGAATATGCTGCAGCACAGGAAAATGGTGGTGATCTGCAATCCGACTTGTCAAAGTTAGATCTCTATTTTAGTGAGAAACATGGATGTCAACGAAATGTCCCATTCGACATCCTAATATATTGGAAAGGCCAAGATCAACGATTTCCAGTACTTTCAAGAATGACATGGGATATCTTGTCAATTCCTATTTCAACCGTCGCATCGGAATCTGCATTTAGCATTGGTGGTAGGGTAATTGATCGATTTCGTAGTTGCTTATTACCTGAAAATGCTGAGGCGGTGATAACAACTCGTGATTGGGACCATGGAGTTGGTAAGTATGCCTGCTTAAGTGGCGCCGCGTAAGTCGCAATATTTCATTTAGTCTAATTTCTAAATTTCGGAAATAACTTTGATTGTTTTTAATCCATCTAGGAAAAGAAGATTGGGATGAGGACAATGGGATTATTGAAGAAGATGTATTAAGATTTGAACTTGGTGCAGTGGAGGATGGGGCTGTGGAGGATGGCGAAGTAAGTTCTTATGCGTCTAATTAGTATGCGTACTTCTTCAATATAAAGCGGGGTAAATATGCAAATTCCATGTTTTTGACTTGAATCTTTTCTTTTGTTTGATTTATTTTTGCTTGAAATGACAGATTCATATTGAATAGTTGGAGCAACTCAAAGACAGACATGGAAAATGAGAATGTTTTTTGGACAGAATGTTATCACAGATTCACAGTGTCTCCAATTTGTATAGAAAAGAGATTAGAGATGCTTTTTTTTGGACAATTATCACTTTTTTTGATTAACCACACTATATATTTTGTGCAGTAAGTGGTTATTAATATATTTATTGTTGGAAATTCACAAAGTACAAATACAAACAATGGTATTACTACGGTCTCGAAGGGTATTTTTCTTTGTTGAAGATATCATGAACTAATGTAGTATACTATGTCTATGTTCCTTTTAAGGTGCAAATTGCAAAACTACAAAACTAGTGTGGTTAAGTTACTTAAGTATTTCAATTTTCTTGATCCTTTGATTCCTTTCATTAAGTTTTTAAATATTGGTGGGAAAACTATGTTGATAAGTTGATTGAATTGAATCTAAATATCAAATGAATTAGAGATGAATGTTAGGTTGTAGAGAAGGAGCTTTAGATGGCCTGAATATGGCCAGAAATCATAGAAAACTCTGTCAAATTGGTTTCTAGTGAGTTGAATCAGTCACTCAGTTGACTAACCAGAAACGGGCTAAGTAACCCGTGAACCCGCAAGTTTAAATCGTAACGGGCGCGGGTTGTAAAATTGACCACCCGTGAAGGAAATTGACCTGCGGGTTTTAGTCCGTATTGACTCGAACCCGTGCAACCCGCAACGGGCCTGCCCCGGCCCGCCCGTTTGCCATCTCTGCTCTCAGGTATCCATCTCCTAATAATCTGGTCTGGACAATACTTAAACAAATAAGGATCATCCCAAAAGAAGTGTTTAACCTCAGATAAAAACCTAGAACGATCTTGTTTACCCCAATGTTGGGGCATTCGACCAGTCACAAGATAATTCACTATATTCGCATACCAAGGTGCTTGGGTGACAAAGAACAATTGTTCATCAGAAAAACTATCCCTAACAAGAGGAAAATCATTAGGGGCATCCACAACAAGCCTAGACAAGTGGTCTGCTACTACATTTTCTGCACCTTTTTTGTCTCTAATGTCTAAGAAAAATTCCTGCAACAATAGGATCCATCTAATTAATCTAGGTTTAGAATCCTTATTGGAAAGAAGATACTTCAAAGCATCATGATCGGTAAATATTATGACCTTAGAACCTAAGAGATAGGGTCTAAACTTGTCTAAGGAAAACAAAATTGCTAAAAGTTCCTTCTCCGTAGTGGTATAGTTCAACTGGGCATCATTCAGAGTTTTGCTAGCATAGTAAATCACATGAAATAATTTGTTTTCTCGCTGACCTAGCACAACCCCAATAGCATAATCTGAAGCATCAAACATGATCTCAAAGGGTAGGTTCCAGATGGGTGCCTGGACTATGGGGGCAGTAGTGAGTAAAGTCTTAAGCTTCTCAAAATCTCTAAACAAGCATCATCAAAGACAAACTTAACATCTTTCGCAAGAAAATTGCAAAAAAAGAGAGGTATAGAAATCAAGCTAAAATCCTTAATGAATTTACGATAAAAACCTGCATGCCTTAAGTTTGTTTAGAAACAGTACGGACCACAAAAGGACCGGTCCACCGAGAGCGCAACTTCTCAGGGAATAGATGCAAACAAGTGTCATACAGAAGAACTTTTTGACCTGGAGAAAATGACTTTCGTAAAATATTCTTATCATGCACAAGTTTTATTTTGTTTTTATACTACTTAGCACTATCGTATGCATCTCTACGAATCTCGTCCAACTCATTGAGCTGGAGCTTTCTGTGATCTCCTGCCTTGTCAAGTGAAAAAGTTTAGCTGCTTAATAGCCCAATAGGCTCTATGCTCTAACTCAACAGGCAGGTGACATGCCTTGCCAAATACTAAACGATAAGGTGACATTCCAATGAGTGTCTTAAACGCGGTACGGTAAGCCCATAAGACATCAGTAAGCCTCGATGACCAGTCTTTCCTATTGGGATTAACTGTTTTCTCTAAAATACGCTTAATTTTCCTATTGGAGACCTCTACCTGACCACTAGTCTGTGGGTGATATGGGGTTGCTACTTTGTGGGTAATACCATATTGTTTCATCAAAAGAAAAAATGTTATATTACAAAAATGTGACCATCCATCACTAATTATAGCTCGCGGAGTACCAAAACGTGTAAGTATATTCTCTTTCAAAAACTGGACTACGACCCTGTGGTCATTTGTTTTACACGGAACCACCTCAACCCACTTAGACACATAGTCTACAGCGACAAGTATGTAAAGATAACCAAAAATATTAGGAAATGAACCCATAAAATCAATACCCCACACATCAAAGACCTCAATCACTAAAATAGGGTTCAAGGGCATCATGTTCCTACGGGAAATGGTTCCTAATTTCTGGCAACGTTCACAAGTAATACAGTAGTTGTGGGAGTCTATAAGCAACGAAGGCCAATAGAATCAACACTGCAATATCTTAGCAGCAGGCTTCTTAGCACTAAAGTGACCCCACAAGCATGATCATGACAAAAGGAAATAATACTGGACTGGTCACTCTCGGGTATACATCTCCTAATAATATGATCTGGACAATACTTAAACAAATAAGGATCATCCCAAAAGAAGTGCTTAACCTCGGATAAAAACCTAGAACGATCTTGTTTACCCCAATGTTGGGGCATTCGACCAGTCACATGATAATTCACTATATTCGCATACCAAGGTGCTTGGGTGACAAAGAACAGTTGTTCATCAGGAAAACTATCCGTAACAGGAGGAGAATCATTAGGGGTATCCACAACAAGCCTAGACAAGTGGTCTGCTACTACATTTTCTGCACCTTTTTTGTCTCTAATGTCTAAGGAAAATTCCTGCAACTATAGGATCCATCTAATTAATCTAGGTTTAGAATCCTTCTTGGAAAGAAGATACTTCAAAGCAGCATGATTGGTAAAGATTATGACCTTAGAACCTAAGAGATAGGGTCTAAACTTGTCTAAGGTGAACACAATAGCTAACAGTTCCTTCTCCATAGTGGTATAGTTCCACTGGGCATCATTCGGAGTTTTGCTAGCATAGTAAATCACATGAAGTGATTCGTTTTCTCGCTGACCTAGCACAACACTAATAGCATAATCTGAAGCATCACACATGATCTCAAAGGGTAGGTTCCAATTGGGTGCGTGGACTATGGGGGTAGTAGTGATTAAAGTCTTAAGCTTCTCAAAATCCTCTAAACAAGCATCATCAAAGACAAACTTAATATATTTTTCAAGTAAATTGCAAAAAAAAAAAGAGGTCTAGAAATCAAGCTAAAATCCTTAATGAATCAACGATAAAAACCTGCATGCCTTAAGAATGACCTAATATCTTTTACGGGTTTTGGGACCTGTAAAGTCTTAAAAAGGTCAACTTTGGATTTATATACCTCTATACCCTTTGAGGAAACGATGAGCACTAATACAATTCCTGATTTAACCATGAAATGACATTTTTCCCAATTAAGCACTAAATTCTTTTCCTTACACCTAGTCAACACTAATGTCAAATGATGCAAGCACTCATCAAAAGATGAACCAAACACTGAAAAATCATCCATAAAGACCTCTAAAAACCGTTCTACCATATCAGAAAATATGCTCATCATACAACGCTGAAAAGTCGCAGGGGCATTACATAGCTCGAAAGGCATGCTTCTATACGCAAAGGTACCAAAGGGACATGTAAAAATGGTTTTCTCTTGGTCTTTTGGGGCAATAAAGATCTGATTATATCTGGATTAGTCATCTAAGAAACAATAATGACTATGTCCAGCTAATCTCTCTAGCATTTGGCCGATAAAAGGAAGGGGAAAGTGATCCTTCCTTGTGACCTTGTTCAATTTCCTATAGTCAATACAAACACGCCACCCGTGGTCACTCGGGTTGGGATTAACTCATTATTATCATTCTGGACTACAGTGATACTGTACCTGATTTCTTGGGGACAACCTGAACGGGGCTGACCCACTTACTTTCTGAAATTGGGTAGATAATACCCGTATATAACAACTTAAGAACCAATTTTCGAACTACCTCTTTCATTTTAGGGTTCAGTTGACTTTGCATCTCCCTAGAAGGTTTGGAGTCTTCATCTAAATGAATCTGATGCATACACACAGTAGGACTTATACCCTTAATATCTACTATAGTCCACCATAAAGCTTCCTTATTATCTTGAAGTACATTCACTATCCTACTTTCCTGATCACTATCCAAATAGGAAGCTACAATCACAGGTACAGTTTCAAATGGGCCTAAAAACACATACTTTAGAGTGTTGGGTAGTGGTTTAATGGTAGGCTTTTAAAGGAGTAAGAAAATAAGACAAAGGATAAGGGGAGACAGAAAGGCCTACATGTTAAACTGCAAGTGCACAGTTGTCATTGTAGTGTGTATGTGCAAGAACAGGTCATCTCCACAGGGACTAGGGTGTATAGTTGAAGCTTTATGTTTTCCTAAGCTAGTTCTCTAAGTGCAAGGCAGTGAAGTAAATGTGACAGTGAAGTAGAATAAAGACAATGAAGCAAAGGTAATAGTGGCAGTTAACAGGAAACAAAGCCAAATAAACCAAGGCTGTTAGCCAAGGGCAGGGAGGAGATTGCAGCTGTGGCTAAGCTAAGGCTTAGAATCCACCTTGTGTCCTAGATAAACAATGCAATTCTAGGTTTAAAAACTTAAGCATCCAACTAGAATGGGAAGAAAATCAGCTTGCTCACTGATTTGCCCCTAGCATTGACTGTCTTTTGAAAGCACAGTCAATCACAGGCATATCAGAGCACCAACTTCTTCCCATTACTCAAGCAAAACAGGCCTTCCTAGCAATTCATCATTCAATAGTGCACTAAGGTTTCATCAAATCCCTAGCAAATGGAATTAAAACATCATGAACATAATTTACAGTGCAAAACAATTGAAAATATCACAAAACAGTTGAACTAAAAACAGGACAGTTGAGGAACTGGCTAGTCCAGTCCTCTTGGGTGAAGCTCTGGCTAGCCCAGGCATATCAAATACAACACCCCAAAGCCTCTATTTATACCCAATTCCCCCAATTTAGGGTTTTACACAATTCCCTCAAAAATTCCCAAAACAGTTGAAATTAGGGTTTGGTATTCTCACCTAATTCGCTGAAATCAATCCCAATTAACGTCGACCCATGCCTTGTAATCTCTTCCTGCTCCATTCCCATGCGCCAACTGCTACTCTAGACTCACCTATTTGACTGATTTCTCACCTAGGGTTTCAGAGAAAAGAATGGTGAGAAATCAGTGAAATAGAGGGCTAGAGAGAGGGGTATTAGGTGGTTTAGGTAATATAGGTGGTTGTGATGATGGTATGGTGGTTGCATGGTGGTTGTAGCAGGTGAAGAAGGTGGTGGTGATGATGGTGGTGCGGCAGGTGAAGGTGGTAGAGTTGCAGAGAGGGATGAGGTCGATGGAAAGAAGGGGATGGGCTGTTTGTTTGGGTAGTATAGGGTTTGGTGTTAGAGTGTTGATCGGGGATATCAAGTTGGATGATCTTCGAAGCTAGGCCGTGGGATGTGGAGTTGATAGAACAATCTGACGGCGAGATGGAGTGGAGCTTGTAGCTACCGTCGGATGCATAGATACAACGAAACCGACGGCGCAAGATGGAGTTAGGTACTGTGGTGTTAAGCGGAAGTATTGAGATTTGATGCATAGTCAAAGAAGCGTCTGTAGGATTCAAATGCAATCTAATCTGAAGGATTAGAATTTAGGCACTATGATGTTTGACAAGAACTTCAGATTTTGATGCACTATAGTGAAGCGACCATCGGATTCAGATGTAATCTAATCTGACGGCTGAAGATGGAGGCGGGTATGGATATAGAAAATGGGTTTGGGTAAGGGTTTTGGGCCTTGGGTATGCCAAGCCCATATCTTCTTTAAGAACAATTCTTCCTTCTTGAGTCCATTCCTAACTTTTTGGTCTTGTGCGCACCATTCTTTGCGGCTTCCTTGCGTAATTTCTTCCGGCTTTTCACCACTCTTCAGCTCTTTTCCGCTCCGCAAGTCATCCAGACTTTATTTATTACCTAAAAATATAAAATTAAGTAAGAAAAATATTTATTCTTGAAAACAATGAAAATACAGAATATGGGATAAAATGTAGAATTAATGCACAAAAGATGAGTTAAATGCCAAGAAAAATATATAGAAATATGCACTTTTTAGCACTCATCATTTAAGGTCCAACTTAGGAGGTTCTTCTAAAGAAGGAATTAAGGTAGCATCAGAAGCTGGTAATTGTTCGATCCTAGCTTTCCATCTATCAATATCTAACACAGAGGTAGAATCTAATAGAGCATTCACTTGTTAAATAGTGCCATCGTCGTCAAAATCTAAACCAAAATGGGATAGACAACTTTCTAATGGGTCTTCAGACAAAATGTTTTGTAATGACTCCTGAACTAAGGCTTCTGTTATGTTCACCTCTTCAATACATGTGTCATCTAGATCATAAGGTAACTTACTGACATTCAAAATGTTCATCTCCATAGTTGATCTGATTTTTAATTGAGTTGCAGTGATAGTGGTAAAAAGGTTCGTTTCAGACTTGTGAAAGCAAAGAATTTTAGATTTAAAGAAATTTAAAAATACACAAAACTTAGATCAAAAATTTGATTTCAAGATATTAGGAATAACCAAGACACTGATTCCACTATTACGCAAAATTTAATAATAAATATTTCAAAACTCTAATTATCTTTTAAGTCCCTTATTTCTCAATTCACATATAATCAGGAAAATTCTCAAAAATTAATTGTATCCCCTAAGTACAGATTATCTAAACAAAGCATAACCTATCTAATGGAATCACAACTAATGAAGAATTTTTTTTGCAAACATTTAAAAACTCTGCAGAAGCAGTGATTGAGTGAATTATAATTATAAATTAGAGAAAATAAATAATTACCAATTATTCATGCGTAAATAGCTTCCTCATTTCCTTGGTTGTGGGAGAATTAGCCGCTCATCATGTTGGAAAACCTCTCAAAATAATTTATTAAGGTAAATGTTGTTTCGTTGTTGAATACGACCCCCAACCAAGTGTCGTTGTCGCTTTTGAAGAACGACTGCTCTGGTCGGTCTGTTCTTCACGTTTTTCACCTCCGCAGCAGCAGAAACAGAATTTTCTGGTGATTGATTTTCGCCTCTGTGATGCTCTATTCCTCTGCCAAACTATCGACAGACTTCTAGGCTACCCTAACAGTCTATTTATACTCGAAAGGGATGATAAAATCCTCGCAATAACTCTCAAAATCTCATCATAACTCAGTATTATCTTCATGCAAGATACGGCCCTGAAATGATTCTCCACGCGTAAAAATCTTCTGATACTCCCTTATTTAGCTCATATACGCATCTTAGATAACTAAGTGTCATCCAAACACGAGCAGCACACATCAAAACTTGTTGAAAATCCGTGAATATCATTTTCAAACCCGTGTTGCCCTGACTTCTTCCACGTGATTATCCAGCCAAATTTGATCGAACCAAACACCCATACAAGCTTTGTTATGACAAATCACATCTACCCAACAAATTTCAACCTTTGAATCTCTCTAGAACACCATCAAAAATTGATTGAAAAATCTGCCAGACACTGAAATATTTTTCCGCCAAAAAAAGATTCAAATTTGGGAAGGAGATGGTGTCCCCCTAACCAGCTGTGGGGTGCGAATAGTGGGTGTCCAAACTGAGATGCCCCTTAGCCAAAACTGGGGTCCGTATAGCACATGTCCTCCGAGGGTGTCCCGAGCAACTTTTCGAGCCGAATTTTCCAACAATAATTATTTTCCAAAAATACCTAAAAATACATAAAAACAAATTATTAGTACAAAAATCGAGTACCAACAATACAGAAAATTAAGGACAATGTAAACACAAAAATGTGTCTATCAAATACCCTCAAACTTATTATTTGCTAGTCCTCGAGAAAAACTGATCTAGAAAAATAAAACCGAGTTAATCTTCGGAGGGTTTACCAGAGGTGTACCCACAAAACCATTACTCCAGACCTAGCTATCTATTTCGAACCTTGGAAGGCACTAAAGATTCTCCTTGGTTGGCATACAATCACTGACTTCAGGAGGAAGTACCCTGATGCGAAATTCCAATTGTTATACACGAGTTTGCACTCAAGCATACTAAAATTCATATAAAGTGACAGAGCTCCACTCAGATAGTTGCACTATGAACATTGTATTCGGAGTCAAACTAATCATATGGATAGAATAAGGAAATGGAAATAGAGAAAAAATGTAGATGGTTTTGATGTGAACCAAATGATCGATGTTTCACATATCTATCTGAAGGCCACTGCCAAAATGAATCTATCCTAATGGACTGAGATACCGGTCTGACTAATATCAACACAACTGGCATATACAAGGGAACCAGTGGTCGATAACTTAAATCTAGATCAACAAACTGGCAAATACAAGGAACCAGTGGTTGACTACATAGAACAATAACTTGAATAGATTTTTTTTCTTTAATTTTTTTACGGCATGAATAGATCTTTTGGATCCAAGCGCATGCGTCTTGTCAGCAGATTATACGATATTTCCCACGGGTCCTGCATTCCACGCTTGCTTAGGCGACGGAGACAGGGAGAACACACACATATTGCTATCCAAGTGTTAATACTTATTCCAATTGGTCTAACTGGTCTGGTCTTTTTGTTTTTTGTTTTTTTGGTAACTCAGTCACTCTAATTCACCCTTGAAATGGTAATAACTTGAATCGTGTGCCCCACCTAATCACTTAGAGAAGCATAGTTTAAAATGAAAAAATAAAAACAGAAATGAAAAGGACTCAACGAGATATGGTGAAACTATGTTATTTCTAACACCTGGGCTCTGTGCTTTTATGAATACTCTTTAGATGTTGCCATCTAATCAGATTGGTTCCTCAACTCCTACAACCAAAATGTTTCCATACACTTAGATTAGTTAGTGACATCCTAAATACGCATAAATTTCTAGGCTCTGGAGTTTATTTATTGCAAAGAAAAGATTTTTTCCCACCCCCAAACTTAAATCTAACATTGTCCTCAATGTTTCTAATTAAAGAGCAATACTAAAAAGTAAAGTAACATGAGGAATTAGTAAAGAGAGAAGTCGGAAAGATAGTACCTGGGTGAAGAGATAAATCAAAAACTAATATACAACATACAACTCCCTCGATGGTCAATCAAGGGTAAACAGGGTCCTCCAAAGGGACCTCTTCAACATCACCTGTAGGGGAATTCGACCAGTAACAAGATAGTTTACTATATTCGCATACCAAGGTAATTGGGTAACAAAGAATAATTGTTCATCAGGAAAACTATCCCTAATAGGAGGAGAATCATCAGGGATATCCACTACAATCTTAGGCAAGTGATCTGCTACTATATTTTCTGCACCCTTTTTGTCTCTAATGTCTAAGGAAAATTCCTGCAACAATAGGATCCATCTAATCAATCTAGGTTTAGAATCTTTCTTGGAAAGAAGATACTTCAAAGCAGCATGATCGGTAAAGATTATGACCTTAGAACCTAAGAGATAAGGTCTAAACTTGTCTAAGGAGAACACAATATCTAACAGTTCCTTCTCCGTAGTGGTGTAGTTCAACTGGGCATCATTCAGAGTTTTGCTAGCATAGTAAATCACATGAAGTAATTTGTTTTCTCGCTGACCTGGCACAACACCAATAGCATAATCTGAAGCATCACACATGATCTCAAAGGGTAGGTTCCAGTTGGATGCCTGGACTATTTGGGGG